>NC_060138.1:820641224-820946938 GCF_021461385.2 Schistocerca piceifrons
AAGAATTTATATTTGAGTCAGATTGCGAATTTCACATATTGTTGCCATTGTCAGTACATTCCATTGTGGGAAAGTTACACATAGAGCAATGGCCATTAGCATTAATAATTAAATATTGTCATATTTCTTTCTTTCAAATTTTTGTGGAGAGTTTACACTCGGCTCCCATTTGTATTAAGTACTGTCATTACCTTTTAAAAATTACGGTGGGGAGGTTACACTTGGCGACCCTGCCAGGATCGAATTTCGTTGAGAGTCTTTTGAACAACAGTCAGATATCTGCTCTTGTTTGCTTAGATATAATTAGGATTTGGCGCAACGCTTTTACTAATTTTATGACTTTCTTTCTACAGGTCAACGGCAATTCGTTGCTCTATTGTATTTGTGTGTTGCTTTTGCATTGTGCTTATTTATTTTTTGAATAATTGTGACTATTGCAAAAATGCCGCGAAAGACCGTGAATAGTATATCGCGAAGTATTATGAATGAAATTACCGACTTAAACAACGTGACCGATAGTAATTGTGATACGCAGCGTAATGATGACAATCCTGCGTTCACTAACAATCAGTGCATTCCAACCACTAGTGATGACTTTTACCCTGATGATGAACAAACGAACTCAATTGTCTCGTCTGTTAATTTGATGACAATTGATGACGCGGAGCGGTCTATAGTAATGAGCGCTGCCCAGCATAACACGCCCGACTTGGAAAATTCAAGTAACGTACAGACAAATTTGTCTAATGAAAATGAACAGGATAAACAAAGTACGACGGATTTATTTAATTCCGAAATAGGGACTGACAGTGTATGTTTAACTGGCAAACCTTTTTGTAAATTACAGAATGACCAAATGGTCACACAAAACGAAACGATTCCAGTTCTACCATTAATTAGCACAGAGAATAGAAATGCTAATTTTGGCTCAGATCAAATTATGGCACTATTGCTGCAGCGACTTAACCAAATTAATGAAAAACTTGACAATAAGAACGAAAAACTAGACAAACTTAGTGAACAGATCAGACAAAAGAGTGAAAGTTTCGACAACCATTTCAAACAACTTAGAGAAACAATTGATAAAAGTTTCGAACTCACAAGCGAAAGACAAGACGACCTTAAAGAACAGAACAAACAAGTTAGTGAGCAGATTACAGCTGTTACCGTGCAATGCCAGGACATTAAAGAACAATTACGTGTGAATACTAAGACTTGTGCTAATAACAGTAATGAAAATGTTGGCACTGTTGCACAAGAATTAAATAGTACACGTGTAAGCACAACAGAATTACATAAAGACGAAGTTAATGCAGCCACTGAACAATGTTCAGCAAACGCAACACAGATACACGAAATTAATGCAGTCACCGAACAATGCCCTAAAAACGCAGTACAGATACGCGACGAGTTTAATTTAGAGCCACTGGAAGTTTCACACACTCCGAATATGGAAGTTGACGAGAAATTAGCAAGACAGATCAACCAAAATGACGAAAGTGTTACAGTAACAGAGTTGAAAACTATTTCAGTCACCAATACGTCACAGAATCCGCCACGTTGCGAGCATTTGTCTGACTCACGCAGCGTGTATAGTGTGAACAATTTACAGAGACTACGCGAATTAAAATCCGAAAAGCTACGCGACTTAAAATCTGAAAAGCTACGTAACTTGAAGTACGAAACGACACAGACAAACAGATTCACACACAAACCCGAACGTGTTCTCAAATTCAGTGACGAGAACGTTGATAATAAGCAGTTTGCATTTGTAAGAAAAAGTAAAGAATTTAATAATGACAGAACACCGGTACACGCTTTGAGCTATATACGACAATTTGTTTTTGTACTTTCACCGCTATTACCTGTAATGCAGAAACTAGCTTTGAACCAGATGCGACAATTTATTTTTGTATTTACAACAGCATTGCCTATAATGCAGAAATTTGAATTAGCACGGATACAACAATTTGCCTTTGGATTTTTACCGCTATTGCGTGCAACGCAAAAGCTGAAATGTATTTGCAGTGCGTAATTGACCTCAGGGGATTCATTACGCTTTAATGAATATGTGCCGTAGCGAGCATAGGGCCCCGAGCTGTAGTAGTGCTGTTTCATCTTTAGTTTTCTGCACTGCTGCCTTTTCTTCTACTATCCTTTATATCTATCCAAACTGCTCTTTAACTATTGCTCTACCTAGTATTAAGAAACGAGTAATGAAAACCGGATATGACAAATTTTTACCGAATGTGACAATTTTCATAACAGATAAAAGTCGTAATCATCAGTATGTATAAAATTTTGAGCAATCGGAACCACAATTTTGTAACAATAGATGTTTTTCACCACAACAGCATGAAAATCAGCCGCTTAGCATACGTAACCAACAATGCAGTCTACAAGGTCAACCAAACTTTAATGTTTCGCCGCGTGCACGTATAGTCCCAGCTCCAACAAATAGTAACGCATGGCAGCAAAGAAATAACCACGTACAGACAACACACTATTTCAACTCGTATCGCAATGCGCCGTATAGAAATTACTATCATGACAGACGTAAAAAAAAAAAAAAAAAAAAAAAAAATGATGAGCACAATTTTCAGCGTACATTTAATAACAGTCGATCTTATGAGCAGCAACATCAGCAACAACAAATAATCATGAATGAAACAGACAATAGGTGTCATCCATAGCGTAATACGTCAGTAAGAAATAACAGAGCAGTTCAAATAGTCGAAATGCCACAGCATCCTCCCGTAAATAATAGCACGTACGACAGAATTTGACCAGACACAGTACAGGTTTCATATTCCAGTAACGTAAGCAATAATTTTGTCATGCAGAATCCTCTTCACGAAAATGTTATTAATTTTGACGACATCCGACACACGTTTGCATTAAGGACAGAATTACGACGTATGTAGACGACATTCTTATCGCAGAAGCTAACTGGTCCGAACACAATCTGATTCTTGAACAACTGTTACAAACTTTTCATGCACAAGGACTTATAGTTAATCTTAGTAAATCGCACTTTGGCAAAACTTCTATAAAATTTCTTGGACACGTAATTTCAGCAGAAGGCATTGCACCTGATCCGGAAAAACTTCAAGCTCTACGTGACATTACCGTTCCTACGACAAAGAAGGAATTACGCAGTTTTTTGGGCTTAATTAACTTTTTTCGTAAATTTATTCATCACTCTGCTTTAGACACACCCAGATTGTGCCAATTAACAGGTAAAAACACTATTTGGTCTTGGGATAAGCAAGCACATTCTGAATTTGTGAACCTGAAACATGCTCTGTTGAATGCTCCACTTTTATCGCACCCAGATCTTACTAGAAATTTTTCCATTGCCACCGACAGTTCCAACACCGCTTTAGGTGTACATATTTTCCAGGAAATTGAAGAAGATGGTTCAATAGTAATTAAAAACATCGCATTTGCAAGCCGCATTTTGTCACCCGCTGAACGAAATTATTCCGTTACAGAACGTGAAACATTATGTGTTGTATGGGCTTTTACGCGATTTCGGCACTTTCTTTATGCCAGACATACCACCGTTTACACAGACCACAGAGCCATACAATTTTGCTTTCAGCTAAATTTACTCACGATAGATTAAGTAGATGGAAACTATATTTACAAGAATATAATTTTACGATTGTTCACATTCCCGGCACACAAAATGTTATAGCAGACGCACTATCGCGTTCTCTGAGCAACAATCAGCAAGACGTAGCAACCAACTTCTGCAAAACAAATTTCAGTGTCATGTACATTCAGCAAGTAGCATTTGAAAATTTTATTTCATCGTCATTACAGGACATAGCACAAGAACAAAACAAAGACAATGTGTGGAAAGAAATTAAACACCTTTGGCAAGATAGGAATAATGTTACGATTAGAAACCACTACACTGTACGCAATGACATTCTGTTTCGCCGCTCTCATCCTGACAGCAACAATTGGTTATTATGCATTCCTGACGAACTGGTTAACAAACTGATTTGGTACACTCATTTAAGTTGCGCACATTACGGAGCAAGAAAATGTTTTCTTATACTGAGACAGAACTGTTATTTTACTAATATGGAGAAACGTATACGACGAGTTTTAGCGTCTTGTAAAATTTGCCAGAAAGCTAAATCAGACACCACTTCACATATTCCTCCATTATATCCCATTATACCTGTTAAATTAAGACATATGGCCGCAGTAGATATTTTTGGTACGATTCCGAGAACTAACAGAGGTTTTTGCTACATCTTTGTCGCTGTTGAGCTCACTTCAAAATTTGTTACTTTCACTCCATTACGCAAAGCTACTGCTAAAACTGTTTCGAAAGCATTTGTAAAACATTTTCTATCTCATGTAGGGCATGTAATGAAAGTAATTTCTGACAATGGATCTCAATTTCGTAGTAGCGTATGGACACGCATGTTACGAGCCAGAAACATTTCTCCGATCTATATATCCAAGTACCACGCTTCTTCGAACCCCTGTGAACGATTAATGAAAGAAATTGGTAAACTGTGCCGAATATACTGCCACAAAAGACATATTGATTGGGACACACACATATTCTCATTCCAAGATGTAATTAATTCCATTCCAAATGAATCCACTATGCTATCTCCGTCTGTTATACTGAAAAATGCTGAACCACCTAACAAAATTAAAGAATTAATAACATTTCCTACATCTCGTCGATTACGACACCACGAAATAATCGACATTGCGCTGAACAACATCAAATGTGCCGCAGAGCGCCGGAGAAGACAGCAAAAACAGGTTTGTACACGCCGTGACTTTCACGTTGGACAGAAGGTACTAGTACGTACACACTATTTATCCAGTAAATTAAAATGTAAGTTCATTAAATTTGAACTTCTATACGCAGGTCCATATCGGATTCGCAGCATCCCTCACCCCAATGTTGTACACGTCGAAACTTTGAGAACTAGAAAATCGAAAGGCAATCACCACATCTCAAACATTAAACCGTTTATTGAGTGAAACCACTGTATGATTCAACACACTATGATGCCATTTACTAATGAAATTATTTCACCTGACTAATTACTGATGATTATCGTATTTTTTCTTGGAAAGTGCCCGGCAAGGTAAGGTTAGCAGGTCGCTTTTCTTGTCGTTACACATCAGACCGTGCATATTTTTCCAGATGAACTTACGTATTTTATGAATAATTATGCAATTCTATGTAATGACGTATTAATTTTATCAAATTCTCTCTCCATTAAAGTCTTTAATTCTCGCCTCTATTAACTACACTACATACAAGCTGAACACAACGAACGTCACATTTGTCTTTTTATGTACGATTGTATTCCAGTTTTGTTAGTATGCACTGTGAAATCGTTAGGATATAACACACACCAGTTAACTTTGACATTTTTTGCCTTATGACATCTCATCATCGTGACTGTTTTACATTTTTTGCTGCTGCATTGTGATATTCTCTGTACATTTTTAGCTTTGAACACTGTCAATGTCTTTGACATATTACGTTTTCTGTCATGATATGCTGTATGCTTAAGTATGTTACCATAAACCAGTCATTATTTAGTGGGTATATGATTTAAATGCAGGACATTAATCTTTGTTCATGAATTTCAGAAAGAAATGATGCATGTAAGAAATAAATTCAACAGAAATGGGAATTTCACCTACGGAATAAACGAAAGGAGTTGCAATAACTTCATGAGGAAGAGTAAATGGATCAGGATTAACAAGCATTAACAAGAATATACTATACTCACCGTAGAATAGCAGTCTTAACTAATTTTTTCTTTCAGAATACAAGGTGATTGATGCAGGCTGTCAGAGAGAACTACACATTTTAGTTTTAGTGATGAAATATGCTAGAGATAAGGAATAGTTGTATAATGAGTAATGAAGTGATTTTTTGCAGAGGATAATGAATGCTGACGAATAATGATGAAGGATATGGTATTATGAATAATGAAGTGTTTCTTTACAGGTGATGATAATAGTGAAGTTATGATGATATTGATAATGAAGTTTTTTCTTTACAGATGAGGATAAGGTTGAAGTTATGTATTTACGCTATGTAGTTATTTAAGTATTTGTTGCAGTTTGCTTTGACAGCAGGTGTTACATTGCTTAGTAGGATGACGGAAAGTTTTGGAAAGGACAGCTATGGAACACATTTTTGTACACATTTCACTACCTGTTAATTCGAAGTTCACTACTTTTCAGCATAGTGTGCATTTCTTCTTTCAGGCCAATAATCCATTTTGTATATTTTTTCAGGAGAAGCTTTTCATGATACTTACTAAACCTGTTAGTTATTATACCTGTTCTAGTACTTGCATTTTTATTTTTTACCCATTTGTGTTTATCATTTATAAATGTGATCACATATACTGCCTTGTTCCACAATCTTGCTACAGCTGACTCATGACGAATGACGTTACCTATCCTCATTTGCAGCAATAGGTCAAAAGCAAGTAGTGTTATGCCTCAGCAATTAATTAACGATCCCAACGCAATGCATTGCTAACAAAAAAAATGTATTACCAGTCCCAAATAGTGATACCAGTTTGAGAAAATTCTGAATAATACTGATTAGCTCTGAATAGTATGTCACTTGAGTAATGACTTCTTAATGAGACAAAAAAAAAGTATATATTTAAAATAATGCTTTGTCACTAGTTAATAACTGCCACTGTTTATTGTAATGAGACTACTTATAATGCCTATGATTACTAATGCTATGACTAATTAACTGATTTTAATAATGACTTTGTAATGATCTGAATACTACTGAAGGAGAAACACTGTTTATTGTAATGAGACTACTTATAATGCCTGTGATTATTAATGCTATGACTGTAATTAACTGATTTTTAATAATGACTTCGTAATAATCTGAATAATACTGAATGATGATTCTATTCAATACTTGCTGGCCACTGAGTGCCAATAATTAATGTCACTTGAAGAATTGTTATTAATTATTCCATTAATTAGCCCTTTTTTTCCCATGTTGAGTTTTCATGTTTTGGTTAATGGCCAATGAGTGCCAATAATTTGTATCACTCAATGTATTATGTTAATGCTAGGCCAATAATTGACTCTCCTTTTCAACTAAGACTTCTGATGAACATTATTCTGTCATACTAAATATACTTTGTAACTGGCCAAGGACCGCCACTGTTTATTGTAATACGATTACCCATGATGCCAGCTAGTGATTCTTAATAGATTGGAATGACACATAATTAATTAACTATGGTACTGTTTAATAATGCTTTGTAATTAGGAGAAGACTAATAATTCTTACTATTGGAATGACAAATGACTAATTAACGACAAATGATTAATTAACTGTAATTAGACAAATGATTAATTAACGACAAATGATTAATTAACTGTAATTAGGAAAAGGCTAATGATTATTATTGGAACGACAAATGATTAATTAACTGTAATTAGGAGAAGGTTAATGATTCTTAATTACACTCTGTAACTGAAAAGAATGCGATTATTTAATAATGCTTTGTAACCAGGAAAAGAAGGCTACTGATTCCATGTAAAACAATTAATGAACATTTTTCTGTAATACTACATACTTGGTACAGAAATGTTCAATAACTGGGCTATGAATGCCACAAACTAATTAAGTCTCTAATTGTCAATATTATGTGACTTGATGTCCTTCACCTCATAAGCTGACTACCCTGAATTATTGCAATGTCCATTTGTCCTGTTTATCCTAGTGATCATGGAGCACTATCTTTGGTTTTGCACTAATTCTACGTTGGTGCGCCTTGTAAGAGCGTGGTGTTGACACGACATGCTGTCCACCACCGTGAGCGATGAAGACGTTATTATGGTCCCACTGTTTGGTGTACCTAATGTACTGCCAAAATGAAAACATGGAACATTACTACGACAGTTCAGTGTCTTGGCTACACTGATAAATTCTGATGGGAAAAGAACTTCAAGTTGTGTCACTTGGTGTTGTACTTCTGTGGAAAGATATGGACTTTCAGAGCAGCTGTGTGCAATCTAAAGTGCTACAACCATGATGCAATCCTTCCCTTTCCTATCCTGATTCTTGTCACATAAAAAAAAATTTTTTTTTGGTAACATCATTTATGTTCATAGGTTATACATTTTTCGATTTGTTGAACTCCAGTGCGAGTACACTTATGGCACTGGTCGACATGATGTTTTGCCATTATGTTTATTTGTTGTGAAAATGCTAAAGACATTTCTTCAGTGCGTGTGCACTTTGGACATGATTTTTTTTTGCCATTATATTTATTTATTGCCAAAATGCTAAAGACATTTTTTTTCGATTTGTTCTGAAGTACAGTATATGTACACTCTTGTCTTTTATATTGTATATACATTTTTATTTTTATGATATGTTCTGAACTACAGTGCATGTGCACTTCTGTTAGGTGTTAATATGTTTTCTACTGAACTTCAGTGCTTGTACACTTATCTCATTTTTCAATATGTTTTCTCCTATTCTGTATATTCAGTACTTTAATGCGAATGCACTTATGCCATTTGTTACTAATTGTACATACATTTCATCAATTACTGATATGTTCTCAACTGCAGTGCATGTGTACTCATGTCACTTGTCAACATAATATTTTTTGCCAGTCTGTTCATTTGTTCTGAATATGCTAAAGAATTTTTTCAGTGCCTGTGCACTTTGGTATCTGTCAAATAATTTGTATATACATTTTTCTGATTTGTTACTATGTTTTGTACTCACATTTTGTCTTTGTCTGATATATCTTGTACTTAGTGCGTGTGCATAACATTTACTTTATGTACTACATCTAATTATTCTGTAAATTGTAGAAGTTTATTAGTTAATTAAAAAATTTTGCCGCGATTGGCAAGTCCAAATGACTCACCATCGCTGCCAAATTTTTGCCCCCCCAGTGGAGGGTTATGAAACACGTATGTAACGCAGCAGCGATGGCGAGGCATTGTAGCATCTGTGACCAGAGAGTATGCGCTTGACCGCGCGAGTGTTGCGAGCGGTTCTCAGTCAGTCAGTCAGTCGTTGTGAGTCGGTCAGTCAGTCGTTGCGAGTTTGTAGCTCTGTCTAGTTGAGAGCAGTACTCTAGTAGTAGTCGTGCAGTGCAGTACGCTAATAGTCGTCATGCAGAGCGGTCGGTCAGTAGTAGCAGCCCAGTGCGGTTGTGTGATGTAGGCGGTCGGCAACACTGGTCAAGATGGTGAATAAGGTATACTGTTAATTAATATAATCATTAGATAATGAAAAATTTTATTTATTGTAATTATTCTCCAACAAGTCCCCCAATAATAATTTTTATTTCAAAAGCATTTTTTCAAAAATTTAATTTTTTATTGAACTAAAGATTTCGTTGCACTTCCCATTTCATTCCACTTCTTTTGAAGAAAAATTTCACTAAAATCACAAAAAAAGAGAATATTATTATTTGCAATGCAGTTCCTCCAAGCGGTGCGCAACAGCAAGAGCAGAAATGTGACATCCATTTATTCTGAGGTAAGACTTTAACTCTGATTGTTTTGCACAGGGCCAAAGACCGATGTTTCGGTTTAATTGAATTTCCTTATCACTGAATGGACTTTAATTTTTTTTGAAGAATTTATATTTGAGTCAGATTGCGTATTTCACATTTTTGTTGCCATTGTCAGTACATTTCATTGTGGGCAGGTTACGCTTAGCGCAATGTCCATTAGGATTCATAATTAAATATCGTCGTGTTTCTTTCTTTCAAATTTTTGTGGGGAGGTTACACTCGGCTCCCATTTGTATTAAGTATTGTCTTTCATTATTCCTTTTAAAAATTACGGTGGGGAGGTTACAACTTCTTTCAGCCATTACGTGCCACATTTACTCCTTGTTATAATATTGAATAATTTCTTTGCTGTTCTGGAGTCTTCCATCCTGTAGATGTGTGTGTAAAATTTGGCTCGGCGCTTTCTGATTTCATCTGTTACTATGCTGATCTTTCTATAGAGCTTGTTTTGTGGTCTCTTCATCCAAATGCCATTTTTGTTGATTGGACCGTAAATCTTCCTGAGAATTTTTCTTTCCTGCTTTTCTATTTCCTTAATTTTAGAATGACCATCAATCACCATTGTTTCAGCTGCATAGATTGCTTCTGGAAGAATCACTGTTGTATAGTGCCTTAATTTTGCGTCTGTCGAAATGCACTTCTTGTTGTAATGCGTCCATGTTAGCTTGTAGGTTTTCTGGAGCTTGGTGATTCTTTGTTCATTGGCAATTCGGTTTAATCCTGAGGACTGTATAGTTTCACCGAGGTATTTAAAATGGCAGACTTGTGCAATTTTACCATATTTTGTTATTAAAGGGGATTTATTTTCTGGCTGCCTTTCCATATATTGGGTTTTTTCATAAGATATCTGTAGTCCGGTTTTTTGTGAAATTTCATGTAGTTTTTCCACTGCGTGAATCGCTTCTGTTCTGTTATTGATGATAATTGCAATATCGTCAGCGAAAGCAAGGCACTTGACTTTAATTCGGTTCTATTTCTTGATACCAATTTGGATACCATTTACGTGAGGTTCCCATTCCCTGATTATCTTTTCTAGAACAATATTGAAAAGGATTTGGGATAGTCCGTCCCCCTGTCGGACTCCAGATTTGATTTCGAAGGGTTCTGATACTTCGCCCGTGAATTTCACTTTGGCCGTTGTTCCTGTAAGTGTCTCTTCTGTGATTTTTCGTGTCTTTCGGTCGATCCCAAATTCTTCCATGATTTTAAACAGGGTTCCACGGTCCACTGAATCATATGCTTTCCTGAAGTCGATGAATGTAACTACTGTGTTTCTGCATTTCCTCATTTGTAATATTGTCTTTAAGCACCAGATCTGTTCCGCACATGACCGTCCTTTTCTGAATCCGGCCTGGTATTCACCAATTAGTGTATCTGCTTGGGATTCTATCCTGTTTAAAAGCGCTTTGGAAAGGATTTTGTAAGCGACTGGGAGCAGGGAAATTCCTCTGTAAGTGTTCATGTCTGTCTTGTCGCCCTTTTTGTGTAGCGGGTGAATTAGAGCGCATTTCCAGTCCTCTGGTATCTGCTCCGTTATCCATATTTCTGATATTATACGGTGTAATTTCTGCATAAGTATAGGATCGTTTAGTTTCCAGAACTCAGCAATGATCCCATCTTCTCCTGGTGCTTTGTTATTTTTCAACTGCTTGACTATCTCCATAATTTCTTCAAGATCCGGGGCATGTGAGTCTGGGTGTGTGAATACTGGAGAAGAGAAGACAAGTTTTTCTTGGGGTGGTTCGCAGTTGAGGAGGGAACTGAAATATTGGGCTAAGATTTTGCAGTTCTTTTTCGTGTTGGTTTCTTGAAGCACAAGATAGGCGGTTGGTATACCTGTAAGTTTTCTCTGAAAGTCTTGTAAAAATTTCTTGTATTATTTTTGATGAAATCCTGCTGGATTTCAGAGAGTCTGTTGTTGTCATATCCCCACTTTTCTTTTCTAATTATTTTTGAGGTCTTTACTATGATTATATATACACTATTATGCCGTTGTGTATTTGCTGTCATGGTAGCAAGTCAGAAACGATTTCTTATAGGGGTATACTGTTATTTCTCGGTAGCTTACATTTACGAGATGGAACAGAAAACAGTATTGTCTGTTATGTCTGCTATGTTTATAGAGGGTGATGTTGCAACATCGCTGCTGCAGTATAGCCAACCTAACTTGACGTAATGCGAACTTCTAAGTGCAGTGTTCCGCCGGTGCAGGTGCACTAAGGAGATCGTTACCGGTAACCACAACAACCGGCAACTTAAACTGGCGCCGAGGTATACTTTTAGTTTAGTTTACTATGAATTTCTGTTTGCATTCATATACTAGATGTAACGTTGTGAAATCGAAAGAATCCCACTGCTACGCTATGTATTTATGAGAGACACCGTGAACTGCTTTTTAAAAGGACGGAAAAATACATTCAGCGAAAGCACAAGAGGAGAGTGATCTTGATGTTATACAGTTTACTGTTCAAAGGAGTGTGTAATATCCTGGAATATACACTTTCATTATGGTTCCCGAGAGAAGAAATCTGTTGACAACAAACCACAGGTGTGCAAACCTAAGTCGCACGTTAATATCCCGTAGGATTGTATATTACTTTTGACTGTCTTCCTCTTTGTTCGCATTTTCAGATGACGTTACAGGATATGTGAGTTTCTTGTTTGAAAGGGTTGTTTCGATTAATTGATTACATAGGTTCACTAAATGGCAGCGTACTCTTGTCCTTTTATTCTGTTACTTAGAGAAAACTGTCGCTCTGTATCTGCAATTGTTGTGCTAACTTAAGAAAGGCGACGTTAGATTATTTTGCCCGTGTTCCGTTACAAATAAGTTTGTTTTTGCATTTGATCCACCTTGAGTAAACAAATTTTTTCTTCTTTCACATAGCCATGTTTCGCTGAGGACATAGCGTCATCAGTAGATTTGTTTTATTTATTTCTTTTAAATAAGAGGTAAATTGTTCTTTACTATCTGTACGTATATGAATTTGAGTCATGAAACGATGCATAAGTTTGGAAAAAAGACAAGATTTTTTTTTACTATACCTATGTTGTCTTTCTCTCGTAGTCTGCTACCCGCAACCATAGAGAACTTAATGTAGAAACTTATTTTCGCACGCGGGCGCCTGTGTGTATGTGTGTGTGTGTTTTACTTACTTTCTCTGGTTTTTCCACTATCTTCACTGAGAAAAACTGCACTTTTTAAACTTTCATTGTCGCTGTTTACAAGGTACAAAAACTAGAGGGTGAATGGTTGAACAGTTGAATGTTTTGTGGGCACGAGTTTTGGATTTTTCTAGAGGTGTATGTGACCCTGTGTGTGTGGGTGGAAGGGTGTGGTGATCGGTTAGTGTTATCTTGACTGTTCTTTGAGGGCAGAGAACAGAGTTCTGTTGCAGAGAGCTATGTATTCATTATTTCTTTTCCTTTAACTGGGGCAACGGCAGTCAACCTTTTTCACCTATTGCTCACTTTTGCATCTCTGTTAGTCGTAAAATCTTCGAACTGCCCTTCAGTTGCACAGTAGTGGTGATTTATAAAGTAGGGAAGTAACTTTATAAAATGTTTAAGGCAAAGTTACAGCAAGTTAAAGCTTCCAATAATAATTAATTCCCAAATACTCTGTGAAAATTTTATGAAAATCTAATGAAAATGTTTTTAAAACCCTTACTGTCATCCACCACGAATACCGGAACGCTCAGTAGCGGTCAGTAGGAAACAGGTTATCTATCGCCGAGTTACGGATTTCTGTATTTGGTGGTTTTCGTCAGTTGTTATTTCCTGTGGAGGGATGTCGCCGCACTTGATACTTTTTAGGTCAGTGTTGATGTCTGTTCACCTGTTGTCTGTACCCATAAGGCGGTCTTTTTAGTACGCCTCTGTGTTCTGTGTACGTAATATTGAAATTTCGGTTCGTCTGTCCGATATTAATTGAATGGCAGTCCTGAAATACCAGTTAGCTAATATCAAATATGTTCTCTTTGCCAGTGTTGGTAGTGGTTGTTCTTAGTTTTCTCTGTATTGAGTTATCTTTTCCGTAAACTACTTTTAGTCCTTGTTTTTTGAGTGTATTTGGTACCCTGTGGGCTACTTTGTTGTTGTGTAAGTGAGAGTGTACCATTTGCTTGTTTTGTGGGTGTTTCTTTTTCATGTGTGTTTGTGTGTGTTTTCTATGTAAACGTGTTCTTTCTGTTTACGTCCTGTGCGTCTGCGTTTATATTATTTCCGATGATTTGTTTATTTTTGTGTGCTTGATATCTCTTTCCTTTTTCTTTTAATTCTGCGATTCAGTTTATCATGTTTATGTTGTTTCTATTGTTCACAGCTATTTATTTAACTGTCTGTAGTTCATTTTTCTAATCGTCTTCCCTGATTGGAGTCTTGTTCAGTCCATGGCACATGTATTAGAAACCAGCTTCTTTGTAAGTAAATGGGTGGTCTGAGTTCTTGTGAATGGTTGTGCTGTTGGTGGTGACTTTCCTGGTTGATGTCTGCAAGTTGTGAGGGCTAGGAAATTTAACTTTTTGTGTTTTTCTGTTTCTACATTGCTTTTGTTTTGGATGCACTTTGTTTATGTCACTATGGAGTTGTTGGATGTCACTGAGTGTCTCACCCAGAAATCATATGATGTCATTTACACAGCAGTACCAACATGCTACGCTGTATTGTTTGAGTCTTATCATGGATTCAAATGTCTAGTTCTCAATGTGATTAAGGAAAATGTTTGGTGGGAGTCCACTGGCTGGCGAACCCACGGGAAATGTATCTTTTGTGAGCAGAACTTATCGTCAAATGAGAGATAGTTTTGCTCTGCGATTAATTTTAGAATATTTGTTATTTCTTTTAGGTTGGATCTGGGACTGTGTTTCTGTTATTCTAATTGCTATTTGACGATGTTAACGGTGTTTGTGATGTGGGTATTGGTATACATGTATGTAATGTTGAATAATGTGAGTGTAGCAGTGTAGCTTGATGCATTTGATCTTTCGTGTCAGCTCTACTGTGTTGTGTATCCTTCTGTTATTTGTGTATACACAATGTTTCTGTAAACATGTGTGTATTTTTCTGGCTAGGCGATATGTACATGTACTTTTGAAATTTATAACTAGGCGTACCAGCATATCCTGCTTGCGGATTTTTAATAGGCTGTTTAGTGTAGGTGCCGTAGTGTTCTTTCGTTTCAGCCACTTCACTTCCTGTTATGTGAAAGTGTGAGATGTTTTTTAGAGGTGTATTATTTTTTATGGTATCTTTGTGTTGGGTCACTGCTTAGCTTTACTGTATTATTGTCTCTTACAAATTTTAAGGTTTTATTTTTGTATTGCTCCTGTTTTATTATTACCACAGTGTTTCCCTTGTCAGCCTTCATGAAAAGACCGCTTTTCTTTCTAAATTTATGCGTTATTTTTCCGGGTGTTTTTTCTTTTTCTCTTTTTGTTGCTGCCAATATGTTATTTTTGTTTTCCTTTATTGTGCATCTAATTTCTTCTGTAACTAAGTTTCTTCTCATACATGCACTGAAGTTACTGTTTCTTTCTAGTTTCAGTACGTATAAACTTTTCGTGATACGATTCTTCATTGTCCTGTGTGCACTGTGTGTGTTGACGTTGTATTTGGGCCCTTGTTTTCTAGTAAATTTACTTCTTGGTTCGAGAGTTGTGTGTCAGTAAAATTGACTAGACATTTATAGCACGTGTGATTTGTTTGCGTTTTGTTTTTATATTTAACAGTTTCTTTTATTTCAAAATTATGCTTATTTTTGTTGTTGACCTCCCCATTTTACTTTTATTTTTGTGCTTCTGTATTTTGTTTGATTTATTGATGATGCCATTATATATTTCATAGATTTTGATGTGATTTTGTAGTTCCAGATGAATTTCGAGGAATTTGACCTTAGGTTCCGCATGCCGTGTGTAGGAAGCTAATTTCCTGTTTCAGCCTGCCAGTTTTGGTAAACTGTGCTTCTGCATCACCTCTATCATTTCTAGTAATGTATTTGGTTTCCCAATGAAGAAGTCCTCTTTAATTTTTGCATTTAAATTTTCTGTTGCAATGTTTTATTTGGTGAACTGTCATTTATCAGTTTATGTAACTCTTTATATTGGTGGTCTGTCTCTTCATCATAGTGTGAATACGCTGATAAATAGAACTGAATTATATCCATTGAACTTATTTCCTTTATTTTGAAAACAAGTAATACAGTATTTACTTTATTTTATTTTATTTATTTTTTGATTTCCGATTTTACAATGAAGTGTACACCTACACAACTTCCTGTTCTGTTCGTCTACAGTAAACAGTATTTTTCGACTTCCATTCTGATTGCTAATTTGTTCCATACTCAGCTTGTGTTACATATATCATCTGCCAACTACACTGACCTTTCTTCCGTTCATAGCCTTCTGCTACTTATTGTCCCGAGATAAAAAGGCAGTTGAAAAGTATGGTTCATAAGGTCGATGTCGTTATTTAGTTACCCAAACGTCGTGTAAGAAGTCGCAGAGGCAGTAGTAGCTGCGCTTGTCCCATGGCCTAAGTGCATAAACAGAGTTCCCTCAGATCACTACTCTATTCTTTTACTAGATCTATACTGAAAAATTCCGTTTTACTCTGTGATTTGGAACCTCAGTTTATGGTAAGGACGGCAAGAATGTGCTACTTCCAATAGTGCTTGACTAGCAAAGCAGTTGTTGTTCAAACCGACTGTCTGATTTTATGCTTTGGTAGAGGATTCACAAAATACGGCAAACTAAAAATCAACGACATTGAAGGGGAGCTTGAGGACCGACCATCGTGAAGTGTTGCCCCGTGCCTTACGGAGCAACGTCGCTACGGGTTGATGAATACGGTTACGCGTGGCCTAGAGATCCAGAGCGAGCAGCCGAGTGCGTGTTGCGCTGTAGATCGGCGATGCAGACCGGCCAGATGGAGCCCAGGCGATGCCGCGGTGCGCTGCAGCGTTACCGCGACTCGCTGCCTCGCCGGTCACGTAGGTTTCCGCACGACGTCACCGCGTGCGACGCGAGGGTGTCACACAGCGGCGCACACAGGACCCTGCCTCCCACGAGGCCCGTCTTTTCTATCTCTCACTCACACGTGGTGCACGCACGGCCCCAATACTTGAGCTCTCTGGTCCTCAATGAATGACATGCGAGTACGTGGTCGCTTGCAGATACAGTTCTGTATGTACAATATTCCAAATAGTCTCATATGAAGAGTAGATCACTTAAATTCATTACGTGAACTATAAACAAATTTCTTAGGTAATTTTAAAACTGGGGCAAACATAGCTAAAAACACTCTAAAAGCCAAAGAAACTGGTACACCTGACGAATATCGTGTAGGGTCCCAGCGAGCAGGCAGAAGTGCCGCAACATGACATGGCATGGACTCGACTAACGTCTGAAGTAGTGCTGGAGGGAACTGACACCATGAATCCCATAGGGCTGTCCATAAATCCGTAAGACTACGAGGGGGCTGAGATCACTTCTGAACAGCACATTGTAAGGCATCCCAGATATGCTCAATAATGTTCATGTCTGGGGAGTTTGGTGGCCAGCGAAGGTGTTTAAACTCAGAAGAGCGTTCCTGGAGCCACTCTGCAGCAATTCTGGATGTGTGGGGTGTCACTTGTCCTACTAGAATTGCCAAAGTCCGTCGGAATGCACAATGGATATGAATGGATGTAGGTGATCAGACAGCATGCTCATTCACTTCATCTGTCAGAGTCGTATCTAGACGTATCAGGAGTTGCATATCACTCCTACTGCACAAGCCCCACACCATTACAGAGCCTCCACAAACTTGAACAGTCCCCTGCTTACATGCAGGATCCATGGATTCATGAGGTTGTGTCCATACCCGTACACGTCCATCTACAGTTTGAAACGAGGCTCGACCGACCTGGCAACATGTTTCCGTTCATCAACAATCCAATGTCGTTGTTGACGGGCTCAGGCGAGGCGTAAAGCATTGTGTCGTGCAGTCGTCAAAGGCACACGAGTGGGCCTTCGGCTCCAGAAGTCCATATCGATGATGTTTCGTTGAGTGGCTCACACGCCGACACTTGTTGATGGCCCAGCATTGAAATATGCAGCAATTTGCGGGAGGATTGCACTTCTGTCACGTTGAACGATTCTCTTCAGTCGTCGTTGGTCCTCTTCTTGGAGGATCTTTTTCCGGCCGCAGCGATGTCGGAGATTTGATGTTTTACCGGATTCCTGATATCCAAGGTACACTCGTGAAATGCCCGTACGGGAAAATCCCCACTTCATCGCTTCCTCTGATATTCTGTGTCCCATGGCTCGTGCGCCGACTGTAACACCATGTTCAAACTCACTTAAACCTTGATAACCTGTCATTGTAGCAGCAGTAACCGACCTAACAACTGCGCCAGAAACTTGTTCTCCTATATAGGATGCCTGTTTACATATCTCTGTATTTGAATACGCCTCCCTGTATCAGTTTCTTTGGCGCTTCAGTGTAGTTATACACGACTAACAATTATTACAGTAAACAGTTGTTTAAATATAGGTGTTAAAACTAGTAAAATATACAACTGAATGAAGTCAGAAAGTGTGCTGTAGCTGTATTTATACAGGGTGAGCCACTAACAATTGCCATCTACAATAACTCCTAAAATATGATAGTAGCTGGTAAGTTTGTGAGACATGTTGCATGGCACAATGAGGACCATAATATAACGTTTGTTTTTTGTTGCTAGGTGGGGTTGCGTCAGAGATACGAAGGTCAACTTTGTTTTTTTTTTAAATGGGATGCTATAGTTTGGTACTTATTTTCTGATACCGGCTATCGAGACGAATCCAATGATGTGTAACAATAAAGTCTTTGAAGGTCAACAAAGGCTAAAAATGTGGCATGAACGTTCATTTAGAGAAGGTGTTCAAAGTGATGACTATTGGTATCAATGCAGCTGCAATCATCTTATCATCGGTTGAGAGGTATTCCTTATCGCTTCTGCACATCGAAACGCATGCCCTGACAATTCTATCTTGTATATCGTGCAAATATTCGTAGTAAATATTCGTCGAATACGGCGTATCCATCTAATGTGCCATTGTCATATAAACACCATTCGACGGTTTCTCAATACAACACTAATAGGAACGGTAAGACTAGTATCGTCGAATCGAGAGAATGTGAATGTTGTATTTCTTCGAAGAACAAGTCGATATGCTTCTCATTTACGGAGAATGCTAACGAAATTCAGTGAGAGCCAGAGACTTATACGCTGAAAGATATCCTCTACGTACTGACCCAACACGTCGTACATTTAAATATGTGTATGATAAATTGAGAACAACTGAATCTTAAATGCATCGGAAACATATCCGGCAAAGGGAAGTTACTAACGAGGAAACGGAAATTTGTACACTTGCCACTGTCGTTCGAAACCCTTGTTAGTTCTCGTCAAATCGCAAGAGAATCTGGCATGAGCCAGAGTAGTGTTGTTCGTGTTCTGCATAGTCATAAATATCATACTTACCATACCAGTCTCCACCATGAGTTAACAGATACGGATTGTATGCATCGCATTGAATTCTGCCGATGGGCTCGGTCTACGACGCTGCAGTCATGGACTGTGCGGCTCACCCCGGCGGAGGTTTGAGTCCTCCCTCGGGCATGGGTGTGTGTGCTTGTCTTTAGGATAATTTAGGTTAAGTAGTGTGTAAGCTTAGGGACCGATGTCCTTAGCAGTTAAGTCCCATAAGATTTCACACACATTTGAACATTTTTTTGCTGATGGGCTCAACTTCAGATTCATAGGGATGACACATTTATCAATTTGATTTTATTTACTGTCGATTCTATATTCACGAACAATGGAAATGTTAATTTGCATAACACGCATTATTGGGTAACTGAAAATCCATGTTGGCTGCGGCAAGTTGCGCACCAAATACCTTGGTCGGTGAATGTATGGTGTGGGATTCTGGAGGACAAAACTATAGGCCCCTACTCTATTGAAGGAAATCTTGATGGTAGGAATCTTGCAAGAAAATTAGGCCTGTTATTGGAAGAAATACCTTTAGGAACAAGGAACAGAATGTGATATCAACATGATGGGTGTCCGGCACATTTTTCGCTGATGTCTAGAAATGAAATGCAGAGACAATTCCCAAATCGTTGGGCTGGACGCGGGGGAGGTGTGTCGTGGCCGGCTCGTTCACCAGACTTGACGCCTCTGGATTTTTTCTTGTGGGTATTCGTAAAGACATTGTTTGTAAAGACGTTCCAACTACACCTGAAGATATGCGAGAGAGAATTTTCGGAGCATGAGCATGAATAAGTGCCGACGTGATAAGGAATAGCTCTCAATCCATGATAAGAAGATTGCAGCACTGTATTTATACCAATGGTCGTCAGTTCGAACACCTTCTATAAATGGACGTTCATGTCACCTTTATGACCTTTGTTGACCTTCAAAGACCTTACTGTTGCACATCATTGGATTCGTCTCGATAGCCGCTATCAGAAAATAAGCACCAAACTACAGCCTCCCATTTTAGAAAAATAAAGATGACCTTCATATCTCTGTAGTGACCGCACATGGCAACAAAAAACCAACGTCATATTATGGCCCATATTGTCCCATGCAACTTTTTTCCCACAAACTATTCAGCTCCTATTATACTATGGCAGTTATTCTTGGTGACAATAGTTAGTTACTCACCCTTGTAATTCGAGACGAGACCCACACAATCGGTTTCCCAACTTTTAAATTGCTTTATCTGGTGCATATCTGTACATAATTTTTTTAGATTAATACTTTGATAATGGGGAATTGAAGTTATCTGTGATATCTTAAAGTAGTGAATGAATAGACTTAAACATGGAAGAAAACATTATGCATCTAGTTAGCAAACTAAGTGTCGATCACATAGGCCACATAAAGAAAGGACCTACACGTATTTAATATGTAAGATTCGTAATTTCGTACCAAATGAAGGTTACTTACAAATGCTGTGCTATATTGTATAGGAAATAGGTACAGAACACCACAGAGTAAGAACTGGCGTGAGTAGGCAAAATTCTCAGCTCTCTTCAACTGATAAAAACCGTCATCAGTGGGAAATGTCATGTCTAAAACACGAAAAAATAGAATTAGGGATCAGAAACTGATCCCTGAAACAGTAACTCAAATGAAAAAGAGATGGGGTCCGACCCCATATAATGTGGAGCAACAGCCGAAAACGGGACTCACCTGTGTTAAAATGACGAACAGTCATCAAGTTACCAATTAGAATATGTTCCCGTCGGCCTTTGCCAAGCAACAGGCAGTGCCCCTCATAATAGTTATTGGGGGGGAGAGGGACAGTATTTGGGTCCTTAGTGATTGAAGAATAAAATAATGTTAATGATGAAAATTAATAAAATTTATGTACTGATATCTTTAAATACGAATATTTTAGGTTAGGCATTACCATGACTGTTATTGACATTAAATGAAACAACAAGTTTATTTTTACCAATCACTGTTTGATGGAGGTTGAAATCTTTTAAATTCGCCGAGGTGGTAAATAAACAGTGACTAGCAACAGAAAACTTGTTTTTTCATTTAATGTACTGAAATCTACTGAAAATTATTTTAACTGTTTTCGGGACCATCAATGTCCGAAAGGAAGAAGTTTATGGTACCCACCAAACCTTGTCATCAACACAGCAGCTGAAAACACAAACTACGAGCGTGCAGCGTCAGCTTTAATGGCAAAATGCGCTAGAAATAGCTGTATTATTGAAGGCTGCTAGTGAAAATTTTGACGACGGGGCTATTAGATACTTATCAGGAAGGACTTTGACTGTGAAAATACCGCTGGCCACACACACACACACACACACACACACACACACACACACACACACACAAAGGTGTTGTGAAAGCATGCCTTTGTTCTAGACTGGTGACAGCTTCTGTTTGGTCTCATCCACCTACACACTTGACGCTGAGTGAGTACTTGTGTTTAGACTTGCAGAATGGATGACGTCACTCCTGTGACATAACAAGACTCCTCCACGTGCCGTCTCACACGGCAGTCGCATTGAGCACTGTGCTGAGCGCCTCGTTATAGTTCTTCCAGAGCCCATCAGGAATTGCAACGGTCGGCAGTGCACTTGGCAGCCTTAGTAGAAGCCGCAATCGCCAGCAGAGCGTCAAGCGAGCCACACCACCGCCCCACATGATGCGTAACCCCCGCCCCGTCCCGCAGCACAGGACAAGATCTCAAGCTGCGCTATGATGAGCATTAAATGTGTGATTACGAACATCGTGTGTAGTGATTTTTGAGCGCTGCTACACTGGCACCCAGAAATTTACAAAGCTTTTTCGTGTTTTTTTCATATACCACAGCATACAGCTGTAATTTACAAAGTATGTCAATCTTTGAACAATCGTTTTTGGCATGGTGTTATTATCAGCAGTAGGTATCTCTAGTTCGAGTTTTTAACATCACTGCAGTTCTCGTTTTTTAACACTCTGCAATTTCTATGCATATGTCAGTTTGGGGGTTGTTTCAGTTATCATTTTAGATTGGGTCTTTTTTCTGCCAATGCACGAGCAAAGAGATTTATTTCTACTTGTAGGTAACGTGAGCATCCTATGCAGAGTTCCAATTTATTTTGAGTTCGCCTGCTACTACGTTGGAATGGTATTGTGATTTTTTTTTCCAGCAAGCTAACATCAGTTGTGTACCATCGTCAATTTTGACTTGTACTGCGATTTTAGGCACTCATTATGTAGCATTATGTACATAGATGAGTAATTCGGAGCGATCTTTACTTCAGTTTCCCACCAAAAATAAATAAAGTATCGTCATTTTTATCTGTTTTCCGCCTTTTCCTTTAGTTGCTCTAAATTCGTGGAGGTATGTACCGTCTGTGTAACTAAATGAAGGCAGTTTGTTTCTTGCCGTACCGATTCTCTTCTTTTATTTGGGAAACATCATCAGTGGGCTGAAATACATGTTTCTTTTTATACATACAATAAAAGAATTATGTGATAGATATAATATCGTGCTATATTACATTTGGTCGTGTTTTTCTCTTGCTTTTTAGGTTGGAAGCAACTTTGGTAGCCAAGTTCCGTATTGTGAACGTATCGTTCCGTGTTACGGTTTCCAGCTTTGTTAACACATGTGTGTGGTCTTTGTTAGCCTTCGTACTCCAACTGGCCGATTTCTGGTGTTGTTTCATCCACATTTGTCACATCGCATGTTTCACTTTCACTTCCATTTGATGATCGACATATGTGTGTTTTCGGTGTGTAGTGTTGCCAGCTGTTGTTGTGTGTTTGTCTTTTGTTTATGTTGTGTTTGATGTTTGTCATTTGTTGTGTGTGTGTGTGTCAGGATGTCACAGGAATAGGGGTAGGGGGAGTTAGGTTAGTGGAGAAACCCCAATTGCGCTGTTTCCCTCCGAAATTTGAATTTCCTGCCATGACATTAGCGCGACGTTATCGCATCTGTGGCCGCCATCCTGGATTCGCCACTTGCATAAATTTGGCCACAATGCAAGCTATCCCAGAAACCACCTAGCCTCACTATTGTCAACAGTTGGAAAATGGAAATGATGGTATGGCGTCAGCGGCCAGGAGTTCCCAGGCGGGAAGTTCGGCCGCCAAGTGCAAGTCTTATTGAGAGCGACGCCACATTGAGCGACTTGGGCGTCGACAATGGCGATGAAAGCAGCACAACACCCAGTCCCTGAGGGAGAAAATCTTCCACCCCAGCCGGCAATTGAACCCGGGCCCCCGTGTGTGCCAATCCAATGCGCTGACCGTTCAGCTATTGGGGCGAACTGTCGTCAATTACTTGGGTCTGTAAGTCATCGGGTTCCTCCTACTTCTTTTCTTGAGTATTGGTGTCACCTGTGGAACTTCCCCTCTTTTAGCACCATCTTTCATCGAACGAGCGGTTGTGTGTGATTGCTAAGTACCAGCGTATTCTGAAAGGAACCTAATTGGTATATACACTCCTGGAAATGGAAAAAAGAACACATTGACACCGGTGTGTCAGACCCACCATACTTGCTCCGGACACTGCAAGAGGGCTGTACAAGCAATGATCACACGCACGGCACAGCGGACACACCAGGAACCGCGGTGTTGGCCGTCGAATGGCGCTAGCTGCGCAGCATTTGTGCACCGCCGCCGTCAGTGTCAGCCAGTTTGCCGTGGCATACGGAGCTCCATCGCAGTCTTTAACACTGGTAGCATGCCGCGACAGCGTGGACATGAACCGTATGTGCAGTTGACGGACTTTGAGCGAGGGCGTATAGTGGGCATGCGGGAGGCCGGGTGGACGTACCGCCGAATTGCTCAACACGTGGGGCGTGAGGTCTCCACAGTACATCGATGTTGTCGCCAGTGGTCGGCGGAAGGTGCACGTGCCCGTCGACCTGGGACCGGACCGCAGCGACGCACGGATGCACGCCAAGACCGTAGGATCCTACGCAGTGCCGTAGGGGACCGCACCGCCACTTCCCAGCAAATTAGGGGTATCGGCGAGGACCATTCGCAACCGTCTCCATGAAGCTGGGCTACGGTCCCGCACACCGTTAGGCCGTCTTCCGCTCACGCCCCAACATCGTGCAGCCCGCCTCCAGTGGTGTCGCGACAGGCGTGAATGGAGGGACGAATGGAGACGTGTCGTCTTCAGCGATGAGAGTCGCTTCTGCCTTGGTGCCAATGATGGTCGTATGCGTGTTTGGCGCCGTGCAGGTGAGCGCCACAATCAGGACTGCATACGACCGAGGCACACAGGGCCAACACCCGGCATCATGGTGTGGGGAGCGATCTCCTACACTGGCCGTACACCGCTGGTGATCGTCAAGGGGACACTGAATAGTGCACGGTACATCCAAACCGTCACCGAACCCATCGTTCTACCATTCCTAGACCGGCAAGGGAACTTGCTGTTCCAACAGGACAATGCACGTCCGCATGTATCCCGTGCCACCCAACGTGCTCTAGAAGGTGTAAGTCAACTACCCTGGCCAGCAAGATCTCCGGATCTGTCCCCCATTGAGAATGTTTGGGACTGGATGAAGCGTCGTCTCACGCGGTCTGCACGTCCAGCTCGAACGCTGGTCCAACTGAGGCGCCAGGTGGAAATGGCATGGCAAGCCGTTCCACAGGACTACATCCAGCATCTCTACGATCGTCTCCATGGGAGAATAGCAGCCTGCATTGCTGCGAAAGGTGGATATACACTGTACTAGTGCCGACATTGTGCATGCTCTGTTGCATGTGTCTATGTGCCTGTGGTTCTGTCAGTGTGATCATGTGATGTATCTGACCCCAGGAATGTGTCAATAAAGTTTCCCCTTCCTGGGACAATGAATTCACGGTGTTCTTATTTCAATTTCCAGGAGTGTATATGGACCAGAAGACTTGCCATTATTAAGTGATTTAAGCTGCTTTCGTACACCCAGGATATTTACTTCTAAGTTACTCACCGTGGGAGCTGTTCTTGATTCGAATTCTAGAATATTTGCTTCGTCTTCTTTGGTGAAAGAATTTCGCAAAATTCTGTTTAAGAACTCCGCTTTGACCGAGACTCTTACTCGGGACATTTGCCTTTCGCTGGCAAGTGTTCTACCAACTGAGCTACCCAAGCACGACTCACGCCCCGTCCTCACAGCTTTACTTCCGGGTTTTCTGATAGGATTTAGAGACATAGCTTCGTTGTGGAAGCTATTAATGGGCTCTCGCATTCAAGTTTCCCCTAAGTTTCAGCTTCAGTAAGACATCTCCGGTCTTGGGAGATCTTATGTTCTTACGAATTTGGCAAGGTTTATTTCTTTGTTTCTGCAGAAGTATTCTGACCTGTTGTTTGTTCCATAGGAGATCAGACCATCTTTTATCAATTTGACAAACGGCCTATTGGCTTCTGTCTCGGGTTCTTCGGCCGACGTTCATCTAATGATTTTTCTGACGTTTCGCCAGCACGAGTGGCTGGCATTGTCAAAGCTTCACCCTCCATTGCCGGTGGTGAACTGGAGCCGAGCTCGCGGCCGCAGGCTATATGTACCTGGCGCGTCAACGTCCGAGGGCTTCTCCGCGGTCATTTCCGGTGCGGTTCTCCTCTTGCTGCCTGCGACGGTCGTTCGCTGCGGTACGGGAAGCCAGGATCCGTTTACCTTACGGCTTTCCTCTTTCTTGTTGAAACTGTTCGCGTGTTTTTGTATTTCTACAGCTTCTCTGAACAAGCGCATGTGATAGTGCTTCTCTAGAGCCAGAATTCCCGACATTGCAAGTGGGTCTCTTTTGTCCTTCGCCGATCTAAGACACTCTTTGATCTTCCTTGTCGGTTAAAAAGCGTCTTTACGCAATGTTTGCGCAATATACGGCCGATTCTGTCCGTCGCTATGGGCACTTGAACAGCCTCCATGCCAACCTAACATTTACCATGGAGGTAGAAAAGGACAAGAAACTGCCATTTGTAGAGGCGCTGCTTACAAGGGACGGCGAACACCTGGGACACAGTGTGTATCGAAAACCGACACACACGGACCGATACCTGCACAAACTGTCAAACCACCACCCGAGCCAGAAAAGAGGCATGATTAGTTCGCTCGTAACGAGAGCAGGACGTATGTATGAGCCGGAACACCTCAAACGAGAAATGCAGCACCTGGAAACTGTTCTGAGGAGCAATGGGTACTCCACAAATTATATTAGAAGTGTAACAGAGCCAAACACTCGGCGAAGTAAGGAACCAGAAAAAGAAATGTCGGGTACGGCCTTTCTGCCATACATTCCCAGAGTGACTGGCAAATCGGCCGTATATTGCGCCAACATTGCGTAAAGACGATTTTTAACCGACAAGGAAGATCAAAGAGTGTCTTAGATCGGCGAAGGACAAAAGAGACCCACTTGCAACGTCGGGAATATATCGCATACCATGCACATGCGGAAAGTTTATGTCGGAATGACTGGACGATCAATTAACACCAGGATAAAAGAGCATAAGCGACATTGCAGGTTGGGGCAGGTGGAGAAAGCGGTCGTGGCAGAGCACGCACTGAATGAGACCGACCACGTAATAAAATTCGCCGACACGGAAGTTCTGGCTCTAGAGAAGCACTATCACATGCGCTTGTTCAGAGAAGCTGTAGAAATACAAAAACACGCGAACAGTTTCAACAAGAAAGAGGAAAGCCCTAAGGTAAACCGATCCTGGTTTCCCGTACCGCAGCGAACGACCGTCGCAGGCAGCAAGAGGAGAACCGCACCGGAAATGACCGCGGAGAAGCCCTCGGACGTTGACGCGCCAGGTACATATAGCCTGCGGCCGCGAGCTCGGCTCCAGTTCACCACCGGCAACGGAGGGTGAAGCTTTGACAATGTCAGCCACTCGTGCTGGCGAAACGTCAGAAAAATCATTAGATGAACGTCGGCCGAAGAACCCGAGACAGAAGCCAATAGGCAGCTTGTCAACAAGTGGCCACGAAAGCTTTAACAATTTTGTTTTAGTAATTTATTCCTTCCTTTATCTTCTAGAAGAATAGTAAGTTCAGCATGTACTTTAGTGTCAGAAGTCATCCTATTATTTTATTTTATTTATTTATTTATTGATTTATTTAACCTGGCAAGATTAGGGCCATCAGGCCCTCTCGTACATCTAACCAGGCATTCTACTTATTTTACTTTCATATGTGTTAGTAGGCATGTTAAACTACATCTAGTACCAAAGTGAAATAAACAATTACAAAGTCACACTTGGAAAAATACATACATATGCAGTTTATATTCGTAGATGATAAGTATTGATATAATTAGACATTATGAAAGAGACAGTTTTTAGATAGGAGTGCTAGCAGCAGGGAGTGTGAGGGAGACTGATGGTGAAGGGAGGAGAAGAATAGAGACATTATGAAACATAATTAAGGAAGTATAAAGGAATAGAAGATTGCGTGGCTAATAGAGATAGATGAAGAGGAAGAAGAGAAAGGAGCAAGATAGTAGACACTAGCCTTGCTATTTGACAGAGGGGAGGATTGGCCTGGTACATTAATTTTGTGGAAAAGGTTATGAGGATGATAATAGTAAATGCTTCAACTTCTTCTTAAAAACAGCAGGGGATTGAATTTTGCGCAAATTAAAGGGCAGTTTATTACAGAGGCAGACAGCGGCAACTAAGAAGGAGTTTGCAAAAGATTTTGTTTTGTGAGTGGGCACAGTGAGGATACCAAACATCAGTGACCTCGTGTTTCGATTATGATGGCATGAAAAGTGTTTAATCTCTGAAGCAAGGTACTGGGGAGCTTGCGCGACGAGGAGTCGGTGAAGTAGACATAGTGTGGTAGTCACGCAATTTGTCCGGCCGCAGCCACCCTAGCTGGGAGTATGAAGCACTAACATGATCATATCGGCGAATGTTGCAGGTGTAACGCACACAGGCATTCATGGTTAGTTCTAAACGTCTTTTGTTTTCACTAGTCATGCCTTTTTTAATTACATCACAATAGTGGAGATTCGGTAGAACGAGTGCTTGCACGAGCTGGCGTTTCACGTCCTGCGGAAATACCTTCCGAAACTTTTTGAGAGTTAAGAGACAAGCGGACGTCTTCCGGCATACTGCGACTGTATTCTCTGCTTAGTTGAGATGCTTATCCAAAGTTACATCTCAGTTCTTAACTGTTTTCTGATATGGTTTTGGAATACCGTCGAGCAGAATAGGAGGCAGCCGTTCTCGGAAATCTGAATTTTTTAAATTTCTGATTGGCTATTAAGATTACTTGTGTCTTCTTTGCATTTAGTTTAAGTCCCAGGTTTCTCGCCCATGTCACTACTGAAGACAGATCAGCATTCATCTGAGCGATTGCAGTGTTTATATCTTCAGGTCTGACGCTTAGGTAGAGCTGGAGGTCGTCGGCGTAGAAATGATATTTACAGGAGGACAGAACCGACGAAATATCATTGCCATATAAAGAAAACAAAAGTGTTCCTAAGACTGATCCTTGTGGCACTCCCGAGGAGACATGTTTCCAGGAAGATTTTTCATTTACACAGACAACACATTGCTGTCTGTCTTTTCAGTAGCTTTCAAATCATCCCACTGCACTATCTGAGAAATTAAGCTGTTGTATTTCTCTGAGCAATATGTCAAAGTTAACAGTGTCAAAAGCTTTGCTAAAGTCTAGTAGCGTCAATATTGTTGCCTTTCGGCTATCGATGGCATAGTTCATGTCATCACTTACTTTACTTAGAGCAGTGTTTGTGCTCTGCTGTTTACGGAAACCGGATTGGAATTTGTCATATAGGCTGAATTAATGCAGGTTTTCAGTGGTTTGATCATGAACTATATATTCAAATGCTTTGGAAACAGCAGGCAGTATGCTAATTGGTCGGTAATCACTAGGCAGTTGCGGGTTTCCGATCTTAGGGATGGGACTAATTATGCTTCTTTTCCATGCAGTGGGGTATATTCCGTTCACGAGGGAAAAATTAAATATGTCTGTTAAAACAGGTACTAAGATATCGGCAACATTCTTAATCATGGTTATACTGATATTGTCATTGCCTATCGCATCAGAAGAGATACTCATTATTGCTTTTCTTGCCGTATTTATTGTTACGTGTTTTAGATGGAAGGTATCGGTGTTAGTTATCCAGTTAGGGGATTCTTGTGGACGGTAATTATCAGTCGTATGGGTATTCAGAGGTGCAGAGAAGAATTCATTTAATTCGTTCAACGGAGACATGAAAAGCAGTTTCCGATATTGCCTTTCCGACCCCCAAGCTATGAAGATTCTTTCATAGAGTCGTGGGCGGCAGATCGCTGGATACAAGGGAGCGAGCGTGCCTGATTTTAGCATTGCGAATGCATTGTTTCACTCTGTTCCGTAGCTTTCTTCGAAACGCTCGGGTTTCGGTTCTGTCTTGAAACGCCTGTGGGCAGCATCCCTATTATTCATCATTTGACGTAGTTCAGCTGTCAGCCATGGAGCAGGAGATTTTCTTACACGGATTGAGCGTACAGGTGCATGTTTGTCATAGAGGGCAGTGAGTTTATCACCAAGTTCATTAATTTTACCATCGATTGTAGGTTCTCTGATTATTTGACGCCATGAGATTTCCGAGAAATCGGCTGTTAGAGCGTCAAGATCAATACATTTCATGTTCCTACAAGTTATATAACGGGATTTGATCTTTGGGGGCTGCACAGAGTAGGCCAGGAATATTACATCATGTGCTGAGAGGCCTGGGGCCACGTTTGACCAACATCTCTTACTTTGTCAGTCTGTTTCGTTGCGATTACCTCTATAAGAGTATGACGGCGCGCTGTATGGTGTGTAGGTTGTAACGGAAGAATGTTCATGCTATTGCAACTAAACAATCTCCTTAAGTTTATTACGGAGGGTGTGTCTCTTAGCAGGTTTATGTTCAAGTCACCCATTACGATGACATGTTCGTATTGACACTGAAGTGAATGTAATTCCGACTGAAAGGAAGTCATTGAGCTTATTTTTGGCGGCTTGTATGCGACATCAGTCAAGCACTTCCGACTTCGTATATTTATTTCACTGAACATGAATTCAGCCTCTTTTCTTCAGCAGGGTTTGACGAATGCAAGACTTTCGCTTTGAGATCTGTTCGAACATACGAGCCGACCCCGCCACCTCCCTTTTTTGATCTGTCTGCCCTAAGAAATGTGTACCCAGGTAGATGAATAGATGCAGAGGATATGTGTGGTTTTAACCACGTTTCGGATAAGAGGATTTTGTGGTAGTTTAGTTGGTTGAAGAGGAGGCTAAGTTCTTCGTAATGTGCAGATAGAGACTGGATGTTGCAGTGCGCTACTAAAAGCTCTGACGCGTTCCGCTGAGCAGCCTGGAGTAGAGTGGTAGACTGTTTTGTCCCTTTGTTAGACACTACCTGCCGCAAGGGTGTGCTAACAATCGTCTTCAATATTTTCCCGTTTAGCCTACATCAGTCCTTTCTTCTCCCAAGCGTTTATCTCGTCTAGTACAGGACCTAATATTTCAGAATTTGGTAAAATTGATTTATTGTTTAACTTTCTGGTGTCACGGTCGTCAAGGAAACCTAAGGGAGGGAAGTCATGTGCACCGCCTGCCTCTGTATCGAAAAAGCTTCGTTCTGCGTGTTGTCATATTTTAATAATTTGTGTTGGATTCTCTGAGGTGGAATTTAGGGACTAGCACAGTATTTGCCTAAGCAAGCGTGGGAAACCGCCTAAAACATAACCTCCACAGTGGGTGCTGTACAAGCTCACGGTCGTCAACATGGGACGCGGATTCGAACTGGGTCTGTCGCACATTCCTATCTCGCAAAGTAGCGCGCTGCGCGTTACGTTATACAGTCGGGTCTTTTCCGTTTCCATCACCAGTTCCTACTTTTCTTTCGCTACTTTATTTAGCAGACGAATTTTTTTTATGAAATTTGTGTGCCATAGTGTGATTAGGGACTGGATGCTGCCAGTTAATTGGCGATAAAAGACACGCATAAACTGTGCCGCCACTGATAATTTATCTTCGTTAGAAAGGCATCAGATCTGACATAACGATAAGATAGTATTACATCATAATGATGAGACAGACATTGCCCCTTTATAACTATTCTAGGATTGTTATAATTGTAATTGAGGGAGTGAACAGTAGACAATAAGAATCAAACAAATGAGTTAAGAAGAAATGTAGGTACGGTCTTTCATACTATTTTGTCCGAGATTTCGTGCACATAAACCTGTCTGTTATGCGCCACTTGATGTTTCTTGGGCTGCAGACAACTGCCGCACCAGGGGCGAGGCGTGTTAGTAACTGCTCTAATTGCTGATTACAGTTACAGATGATACGCATTTTTTAAGATTTAAACATTCTTGGCATATATTTTTTCTACAGTTTCAGTTGAGGGCACATTTCCTACTTGTAAAAGGCACTGTTAACCAAGGGGCATGTAAGACATTAGCTACTGTCAGTGTGACACGCTCCAGTTTGAAAGGTCACAGGGGCCACGGTGCACATGTATCAAAATGGTTCAAATGGCTCTGAGCACTATGGGACTTAACTTCTGAGGTCATCAGTCCCCTAGAACTTAGAACTAACCTAAGGACATCACACACATCCATGCCCGAGGCAGGATTCGAACCTGTGACCGTAGCGGTTACGCGGTTCCAGACCGTAGCGCCTAGAACCGCTCGGCCACTCATGCCGGCTGCACGCGCATCCCGTTGCAAGGTCCGTCCAAGACCACCAACAATAAATCAGACCTTAAGGCAGATATCTATAGTGGACAATATGGCAGCCATCATGGGGGAAACAAACCAGCGTGCTTGTATTTCCATAACGCGTGTGTGTAACATTGTATACGTGACGTTCAAGAGAAGCGAAATCATTCATTACTAGCTGTTATTTATGCTATATACCGTGAATGTCGTCACAAGTGCTACGCTAGTATTTATTTTCTAGATTCTCTAGTAAGTTCGGCATAATTTAAAGAGTAAACTGTTCTTGCGATGGGTCGTAGCTGTTGTGTACCAGGATGTAAATCCAATTACGGCAAAACGTACGATACCTCAACATTTAAGTTTCCCAAGGAAACAGCATTGAGGAACAAATGGATTAAACTAATTCATAGAGATAAGTTTGAAGTGATTAAGCATTTTGAACCTAAGTTTGTGGTTAGGGAAGACATTTTTCCTGTGGAAAATAGTGAACCAATACGTGTGCCACGAAAAACACCAAAACTAACAAATGATGCAATTCCAACCATGTTTCCCAATCAACCTTCTTATCATACAGTACCAGTTCCTAAAGAAAGGAAGAATCCTGAAGATCGTGTTCAACAGCTACTGGAACGTGATGAATGTAGTTTCAGTAAGTGGTGCGAAAATGACAATATACCTGACTTTCAGCATTTTAAAAGCGAAGTGCAGAAAAGGAATGTTTGTCCATTTACAATTTTAGTTAAGGATGACTACATATCTTTCATTATATTAAAGGATGAATCAGTCAGTGATGTGCCAATAGTTTCAGTGTGCTTCAAGATATCAAGTTCCTGGGAAGTAAAAGTGTTTCACAAAAATGTGTGTTTGCTTACAGAAACCTTGAAATGGATACTACAGTCTGGAGAGGAAGAGAACTTGAAATGTGACAAGTGGACGAAATTTGACAATCTGGTGAGTCACCTAAATGGTTTCACAGATAACTCTACTGGCGCCATTGAAAAGATTATAATTTTAGTCAATGTTCTCTAACAAGCACTGAAAGCTGGTAGTGATTTTCACGTTGAAATAGCACCTAAAATAGAATTTGTTTTGGAGCAATTACAACTTGCAATAACAAAGCAAAGTAGATATTCTCCTGAGCTTTTGATATGGGCAGCAACCATTTGCTTTTCATTTCCTGGTGCCTACCATCACTTAAGAAAAACAAATGTGTTAACATTACCTCATCCTCTCTAATTAAGGCAGTTTCTATGCAAAATGGGTCCAAATAAACCTTGTATTGGTCCATGACAGGTAGCTTTTTTGAGGGAAAAAAATAAATTTCTTCAGGGAAGTGACAAGGTAATTTCAGTGATGCTAGATGAAGTTTATGTTAATTCAAAATTCTCTTATGAGGCAGGAAAGATACTTGGTGTTGCTGAGAATACTTCAGATACTACAGCAGCAGATACAATGCAGGTTTTCATGGCATCATCTTTACATTCTGATTATAAAGAAGTAATAGCTCTCTTTCCTGTAAAAAATGTTAATTCTGATACACTACTGAAAATGACAATTGATGTATTAAAGTTAATGCATGAGCTTCAGTATGATGTTATATGCTTGGTAACAGATAACCATAGCACTAATAGAAAAATGTATCAGCTTATGTGTGGTGGCACTTTACAGCCATGTATTACAAATCCAGTCGCTCCATCCAAATTTCTCTTTCTTCTGTTTGACAATGTGCACTTGCTTAAATGTATCAGAAATAACTGGTTGAATGGAAAAAATGAATCCTTCATAATGCCAAATATTGAGGATACATTTGCTTTCATCAATACCTTTCTACACAGTGATGAAGGGAATGCTGCATGTGAAGCAAAGTTTTCAGATTTGAGGAACCTGTTTCATTCTGAGAAAAATAAACTGTTGTAACTTGCCCCAAAGCTAGTGAGAAAGGCAGTATATCCAACTTCTATTGAGAGACAGAATGTTACCCTTGCTCTCAGTGTTCTTGATTCTAAAAATGTGGCAGCACTAGAAATTTTGAAAAGTCAGGGGATTGAGATTTCTGATGGCACTATTCAGTTTTTGAAATTAATAATTAAATGGTGGACAGTTTCTAATGTACAGCATCCCATGAAAGGCAAATACACATCAGATGATAATTCTAGCCCAATCACTGGACCTACTGACTCCAAACTTGCGTTTCTTGAAAAATTTGAAAACATTTCTTGATATCTGGCATGCATTGCCTACTCATGGAAAATTAACCAATGAAACATATACTGCTATCTCTCACACACTTGCAACAACAGTTCAGTTATGCAGATACATTTTTAACACTTACAACTGGTCCTACATTATTACAACAAAATTACACACTGATACTTTGGAAGCAAGATTTGGAGCTTATAGAAGGCTAAGTGGCTGCACATATAATGTTTCAGTTGAGCAAATCTTGGAATCTGAGAGGAAACTGAAAGTAATAAGTCTACTAAAGCTCAGATCTACTAAACATGGTGAATTTACATTAAATGATTTTGCAGCAAAAGTAAATTACAGCATAAAACACCAAACGTATGAAAATTTAGATAAGTTAGAACCTGCTCTAGAGGAATTAGCAAACATTCCCATGATGGATGAAGATTTGAAAGTCTTGGTTTGTATTGCTAGCTACGCCAGCAAAACAGTGCTTGAAAAGCTGCAAAAAAGTGGAAAATGTTCAGGCTGTGAAGAAATGTTACAGACACAGGATGAAATTTTGTTGCAGTGTGAAACCAAAGAACTGCTTTTCTATTTCAACCAACTGAATCGTGGGGGATTGAAGTGCCCTTCTTCTATAATGATTTCCTTGTGTTGTAATATATATAAACTTTTTCAAGTTCTGATTAGCAGCACATATGAACCAGAATTTCTCGAACTTGAAAATCAGAGAGATGCAGTACTTGCCTTAGGAACTGAATTGTGCGAAAATGCCATTAGTAACCTCAGTGATGTGTGCAAATGCGGCATTCCTTTAAAGACAATAATCAAGAAAAGTATTAAAGTGCTATCAAATATTTTTATTAATAATTGCACAAAACTGTTGAATGAAAAGTGTGTTTCAAAGGAAATTGCTCGAACACTAGTCAAACAAAAAAGATGAACTCATGAAGACATTGCAGCAAAAATAATAAAGCGCAAAGCGGCCAAGCTGAGCAGCAAATAAATCCAACAGGTACTCAAAATCAAACCACTTCTAATATATTACGTAATGACAGTGACTAGAATTAACTGCATATTGTTTAATACAACTTTGAGCTTTAGTTACAGGCTTCATTTATTATTGCTATGTAGCTTCTATTTTGCAAATTATTATTAGAGTCCAAATATGCCATTTACATGTGTTGTGTAGTAGTTTTTTGGATTTGATTTTGAGTTGCATCTCATAACTTTACTTCGTCATAGTACTTATTACGTAATTTGTGGCTTAACTGACAACTTTTTATTTAAGTTTCAAGATAGGAAAATACATAACAATACGACATTTCTTACGCAATTTAGAATCTACATCCCATTTATGAAGTTTGTAAATTATTCGTATTAGGGTAGCGCTGAAATACTTGGCCTAAGACGGCCGCCATCTTGGTTTCCGTGTTGTGGTCTGATGTATTGTAGGTGGTGTTGGTCCGTCCCGTCTGTCGCTTCCGCTACAGAAGGAAGCTGTTACTGGCAGCTGATGATAGTGTACCGCCTACGATTCTCCAGCTCTTCAAAACCCACGTGTTTTCTTCTTTCGCGAACTACAATGCTGAAAAAGTTCAGATATAACTCAGGGTGCATATTTTAGCTTTTATAGGGTTTTAGAAAGTATTACTTTTTCATTACAGTTGTAATGAACAAGTATATTTTTTACTGATTTTAAATTAGTTTCGTCATTAGTGTAACGTTAGGTTGCTGAAGCTCTTCAAAATATACAAACATAACAGATTGTAAATGTCAGCCGGAAAAAAATGGTTCAAATGGCTCTAAGCACTATGGGACTTAACGTCTGAGGTCATCAGTCCCATAGACTTAGAACTACTTAAACCTAACTAACCTAAGGAAATCACACACATCCATGCCCGAGGTAGGATTCGAACCTGCGACCGTAGCAGCAGCGCTGTTCCGGACTGAAGTGCCTAGAACAGCTCGGCCACAACGGCCGGCGTGTGCCGGAAAGTGTGTTGAAATATCCATTTAGAGGACTTGGTTTTGAAGGGAAAAGTGATGTGATCGAAAGGGACGGCCTACACCGAATCTCCTACATTTAAATACAGCGAAAATTATATATGACATTTTCAAGAATCTTCGCACTCGTCTTGCAAATGCTTATGTGGCTGTAAAGTGTCACAAAAATTTTTCTGTTTACCATGTCTCACCTCCTGTGGTCTCATTGAAGCAATACATGAAGCATCGAAATAAAAGAAATTAATTTTAACCATTCCTGCAACCAGTTCTTCGGCAGGGAGATCATTTTTGGCGTTGAAGAAAATCGTAACTTATCTTCGAAATGCACAGTCACAAACTAAACTTTCTCACCTTGCTTTGTTGTCCACTGAAAACAATTCATCAAATCTATGAAACAAGTGTCACTCTATGACTGCGTGATTGAAGTTTTTGACAAGAAGCATCACCGAACTGACTTCAAATATTAAATAAAACTGCGAGTACCAGAACTTTTAATGTCATCCTTATTCGTGTAGACACAATAACACGTATTTCCTGAGTATCTCGTATCGCTCAGTAGACCTAATCTTTGCGAGTTTGGGCCTTGCAATTTAATAGACGGCGTATGACATTATTCAATATAATACTAGGTCATGATGCGACGTAATAATGGGGAATCGTAAACAGTACCACAGGAATTATAAGAAAGGCAATAATAATAACCACAACAATGCTGTTACTCTTGACGATTTTTTAAAAGCGATTACAGTTACGAATACCTCACGCCTCACAATTTGTGCTCCACCTTCTGCTCTGCTGATTCTGCACCCATCTTGATCAAATGTTAGATACTGTTTGGTTGTAAACAGCAAAACAACTGGGACAGTTCTCCAGGAATTTACGCATTTTTCATTGTTGACAAGTTAATACCGATTGGCAGTATATTTTCAGTCGATTACTGAACATGTTCTTATGACTAAGTTATTGAATCAGTTTATAAAGTTGTGAGACGTTTGACTTGGGAAACTGTCTTCTTTGACGCTTCTTTCAGCTTTTGACAGAGAACACTGAAGATATTTTAGCAAAAATGTGTGTGACTATTGCCATATACATGCATGGCCGTTGTTGGCTTGCTGTATTAGTAATTAGTTATCTAAAACGCAAACAACAATTCTTACCAGTTTGCCCTTCGTAATATTTTCATTATTGATTGTATGAAATTTCATAAGAACGGGCTTTCTTCACTTTTTCATAAGCTCCTAAAATCGTAGCCAATCATTCAAACATTTTTTTAAAAAATGGATAGCCATGTTATGTCATATTACGCCTAAGTAGAGAATTTCAGTGTATATCACCGTCTGAACTATTCCCTGGTTTTAAGTGTTTCTCTTGAGAGTTTTAAATTTTTCCTGTGTTTATATAGAAGTTCGTTTTTTTCTAAAATACTTTTTTCATTATTTGTAGCAATGTCGTTAATAATTTCCAGTTCTTTCTTCTCACTGTGACTTTATGGGTTATGTAAATACGTGACCTCTAAATCAACTTTCTTATGGGAGCTGACGTGCATGGATGACTCACTAGTATGTATGTTAGTTACTATTGCTTTTTAAAATATTTTGAGTTGTTGGCTTGCCTGAGAAATTTGTTTCATTATTTTCTAAGTGCCATTCAGTAAATGCACTGTTACTCCCCAAAACATTCGAAATTGTCAATTGCACATCTGCAGATGGGCAGCGATTCATCCAGACAGCTTTATCCAATATATTGCTGGCTCCATCCAACCGGGAAGCACATTTGGTACCTCATTCACTACGAACCATTATATGTTTCATCCCAGATAACGACCACAGCATCTATTTCGTGCACCCTGTTCTCACAACTCCAATGATCATACACACCGGTCCTGTTTCATATATACAGGTTGAATCACCTACAACTTGCACCGCAAATATTGCGGAGATGAGAAGTGCTATTGATGTGCGACTTCACCAGAAATGTTTGGTAGACACGGGTTCAAATTGTTAGCCAATAATTGTAATAATACTTAGAAAGTGTATTTTTGTGCAAACATACACCTTTTAACCTCCCCCCAAGAACCATGGACCTTGCCGTTGGTGGGGAGGCTTGCGTGCCTCAGCGATACTCGCTGCAGATCAGAATCCACATTACTACAGTTGGAGTCACGAACGATGGCAGTTGAATTTAGGTTTGTTCTGCGTACCTATGTCACACATTCTCCGAAAGCCAATGGGCTTTCAGTAGCATTGTGAGCGCACCGCTGTTAATACCGTAGCTACTGCGAGCGTTAAATCGCAGTGAGTTGTTTAGTGAATTTCTTTCCGTGCGTTACGATTTGTCATCTCTGAAGTGGTGGAAGTGATAAATTCTACAGAAACAAGTGAGAGACATAATTTGCAGGATAACGCTTTTTTCAAGCGGAGAGCACGCGCATGCACGTACCGCAGTTGTTCTTTGGAATCGTCAGTAATGCAATCCCCGTCTGTGGCTCGACAAGTGCGAACCGCCATCGTTCGTGGATCGGACTATAGTGTATGCGCTAGTCTTGTCCTTTAGTGTCTGTTGCCACAGGTATTGTACGAGTGTCAGTCTGGGAACTTTTCAGAGTACGATATCTCTCAAACGACTCGCACTAGAATCCTGCAACAAACACTACCGACATTCTAATTTACCCTACTTTTAGACTTTTAATGTCAATAGACATTGTTTCATTTAAAAAGTGTATATTTGCACAAAAAATACACTTTCTAAGTATTATTTCAATCTGTTTACTGGGTAACAATACGAGCCCCTGACAACCAATCCATTCTGTGAAAACAGTACGTCAGTGGCGCTTTCCACGTCCATAAAATCTGCGATGCAAGTTTTAGTTCAATCACCCTATATGGTACATCGTAATTGGTATCAATAGTTGGCACGGCTAGGAGTATACGCAGTTACGAGGCGGCTCTAGCTTCAATATGAATATTTCCCTAGTTAGTAGAAATCTATTTGTGTATGAAATAATATATTCGTACACTATAGATCCACTTGATTTCCTTCCGAGCTTAAGCGAAGAATGGGAGTATCAAACCAGCCAATGTTAGGTTACCAAGTAGTTCTATATATTTCGGATCAGAGGGCATTGCACCTAGAGAAAGTTTATGTTGAATAACAGCAATCTTTTTTAGCATTCTTTGGCTGTAATGCAGTTGTATAATCAATCACAGAGGTGGTCCTAGAGGTAAGTGTTCCACACGTGTTTCATCTGCAACGAGGCAGATAATGCATCGTAATGCCAGAAGCTGTCCAATCACAGGCTGAACATATTCAACAGTAGACAGATTTGTTATAAATGCTAGCCAAACATCTTGGTGTGCATGTGGGATAACGCGATAAGAACACAACAGCTTGGTGTTCAAGACACCGGTTTCATTGTGTTCTGGATGTCTTGTGCATAGTTCAGCTGTCGCTCAAGAAACACCATTACCGTCATGTCGGCTATGTTTCTGCAGTCATATTACACTTCGCTGTCTGATACGCTGCAGAGTTACCACACTGATGGTCGACGCCGCAGTTGACAACGACCGGCCGGCCGGTGTGGCCGTGCGCTTCTAGGCGCTTCAGTCTGGAACCGCGTGACCGCTACGGTCGCAGGTTCGAATCCTGCCTCGGGCATGGACGTGTGTGATGTCCTTAGGTTAGTTAGGTTTAAGTAGTTGTAAGTTCTACGGGACTGGTGACCACAGATGTTAAGTCCCATAGTGCTCAGAGCCATTTGACAACGACCATCACTAACGCCAAGTCTACATCTCCTCTCCTCACGGAACACAAAATTGAGCCATTCACCTCTGCAGTTGCTTCTTTCGTCACAAAATGAGAGACGAACTTCAGGGTGATGAAAGGTAAGCGGCATGCCTTGAGATGGAGCTCAGCGCCCGATCGAGCCTTCCTAGTGGTGCTGGCTGACTTTCTGTTCTCATCGTTGGTCCTAACTTGTGCTACAGTCACCTTTCGATCAACAGTAACTGCTGATTTGATGTGGCGGTCCGAGAGATTTTATCTGCTGCTGACGTCCGTAAGCAGAAAGGCCATGTGCACATTACTTGGGCCACAAATTCCAACACGCAACTGCGCCTTCAAGTCCGTCAAGTTCTGCAGCTCTTTGGATAGACAAACCAGTCTCCTTCAACCTCACAATAAAATGTAACTGAAATGTGGGCCATTTAAAAAAAATATCGGTGATGGTGCCATTTGATTTTTAAAAGCCTCACTTTTTGCCAACTGGGGCTTTTAACCGAAGCAGGATGATTGTCTGCAATGTTTACTAAACTAGGCTGATGGTTGAGACAACAGACGACACTTTCAGAAAGCCAGATAAGATCGTTGTAAGCTCGCCGTTCTCACGCTCAGTGGATGGTTACAACGCCGTCTGTGGTTAGTGGTGGAATCATTGTTTTAACTGTTTTCTGCGAGTGCCACTTGTAATTTAGTGTTAGTGCGCGACGACTTATGAGGTGTTCACTTTTTAATTTCTATTTTGTGTTCGTGACCTAGCAAAGTATCAGAGTAGTTTGGATTTCACGTTTAATCGCAGCTCGATTTACTACTGGCTGAATTAAATGGTTGACACTGCAGAGGAAGACAAGAGCTGTCATCAGCAAAACGAAGCAAAGTTCTGCTGTTACATATTCCAATCAGCATTCAGGCAGGTGACTGCTTTATCATTTACCTTGGTTGGACTCACTAATACGTGTCCAGTACTTGATTTCAAGAAAATAAAAAGTACGAGAAACACTGCACTAACCCTTTTCTACTCTGCTGTTCTACAGACCAACTGAAATTTTTTTTCCTCGTGGAAAGATCTCTTTGTCATTTCTGTTGGTGTTTGCACACCTTTTTTTGCACCTTATATTACGATAATCAAATACTTAAAACTCTTTTTGTGCTGTATCATTTCTCTGCTATACGTCGTATTGATCTACCTTTTTTCCAGGAAATAACAACAGTCTTCAGATTTTTTTGTTTAAATCGAGCTTCATACCATGATGACCACAATTGTCCTTCAGTTCTTTCAAACTGTTAGTGATCGCCTTATCATCTTCAGCTAATAGTAGCTTCCTGGAATATTAAAACTGTGTGCCGAGCCGGGAGCCGGCCGGAGTGGCCGAGCTGTTCTAGGCGCTACAGTCTGGAACCGCGCGACCGATACGGTCGTAGGTTCGAATCCTGCCTCCAGAATGGATGTGTGTGATGTCTTTAGGTCAGTTAGGTTTAAGTAGTTCTAAGTTCTAGGGGACTGATGACCTCAGAAGTTAAGTCCCATAGTGCTCAGAGCCATTTGAACCTAGCCGGGAACCGCCCTCGGCGCCTTTCCCTTGTCGGGCAGTGTTCTTACTGACTGAGCTATCGAGACCTGGCTTACGACCCACTGCGACAGCTTGACTTTTGCCATCACCTCTTTCCAGCCAGTCTGCCAACTGTATGTAACAGAAGTTCTCCTGCATACATTGCTGGCTTGGCAGTCCGGGAAGGAAGGACACTGCAGAAAAATGACTTAACCACAGCATTGGGGATTGTTTCCAGCACGACTGTTTGATTCTGCTGCCGAGTGTGTGCTATTATAAATCTTCCTGGAGGATTAGTGTTCAGTCTGTAAACATACCCAAAGCTGTAGATTACTTTTTTCTGCAACATTTTTTCTTCCTGGAACACTCCGATAAGTGATGCAGAAGAGCTCCTGTGTAACTAGGACAGTAGGGAGAATGGAGTGACGGAAGTGAAGATAAGACGTTGGGCAGGATCGTGCATGGTATCTGAATAGCTCAGACGTTTCGGCATCCACTCCCGGTGTGGCACACAGTTTTAATATTTCCTATGGATTAACCTGATGTTCTTTCCATTAATAATACTCTCCATCTTCCTAAAGACAGTTCTTTACTATTTCCTCAAGATGAATGTTCTCTGTGATAAACTTCATTCTTGTCTTAAATCCCCTTCGGTTTTAAGTTTCTCTGTTAATTCCACAGTAAGCCTTAAATTTCTTTCTTTCATCGCATATCAATTGTGTAATAACCCTTACTCTGACGGATATACTGAAGTCGTCTGCAGAGTTTCCATAAATATTCGCCATTTGACAGTATCAAAACCTCTTTCCATGTTCAAATATAACATACACACCATTATCTTTCTCAAGATATTAATCACCAATTACTCTTAACAACCAGTTACATCCTTTGTACTGTTCGTTTCTGAATCCATACCTTTCTTAGACTCTGCTGAACCGTTTAAAGTTTTAATACCTTTGGAAATTTATGTTGGTTAGAGAATTTTCAGCAGCCGTATTCTTAAATACCCTGGATGTCATTGAAGCTCATTTTATTAGATCAAAGTTTCTGCTTGGGAAGGCAATACTGTTCTCGAGTGCTACGGAGATTGTAATCTACAGCACCACACCATATGTTGGGACCGGATGTACAGTATACGCTGAATCAGCGATCGGTACGTTGGGAACGTGTCACTCGTAACCGTTCGCCGTAAGGCTCACAGGCTCCGTTGACTGGCGCACAAAGCGGTGATGCCGAGGGGAACAGCACCGACATGCGAGCCGTACTGTTAGCCGAAAATCGCAGGAGCCTGCCCGCCCTGGAACTGGGTCACACCTGGCGCGCCAGTGCTGGCTGCGCTGTGGGAAACACGGGCCCTGGTCCACGCACCACCTGTCTCTCGCGCCTACCACACTGAAGATGCTGGAAAACATAAGCTCGGCGCTCACTGGGGCGATATGATATGCGACAGCACAGGCGGTAATGAGAGTCACGTGACACGGCGTTCATCGGTGCGCCTCTCGTGTTGCCGCTGTGGCGATACAGAATGCAAAGCGACACGCGACGTGACTTGCGATGCGACCAGCAACAAGACAGCACGAATAACGGATCTGTTTCACTTTAATAGCAATCTTGAGCGCTTCGGAACAGGATGTTATTCTGGCTTATCGTCATTTAAAGCTCAGAAGACTGGAAAAGAAAAAGAAGTGCTGGGTGCACCGGTGGAGGGTAAAAATCGTAGAGGGAGACCAAGAGATGAATTTGCTAAGCATATTCAGAAGGATGTAGGTTGCAGTAGTTACTCGGAGATGAAAAAGCTTGCACAGGATAGAGTAGCATGGAGAGCTGCATCAAACCAGTCTCAGTTGTGGTCTTCAGTCCTGAGACTGCTTTGATGCAGCTCTCCATGCTACTCTATCCTGTGCAAGCTTTTTCATCTCCGAGTAACTACTGCAACCTACATCCTTCTGAATATGCTTAGCAAATTCATCTCTTGGTCTCCCTCTACGATTTTTACCCTCCACGCTTTCCTCCAACACTAAATTGGTGATCCCTTGACGTCTCAAAACATGTCCTACCAACCGATCACTTCTTCTAGTTAAATTGTGCCACAAATTCCTCTTCTCCTCTATTATACTCAGTACCTCCTCATTAGTTACACGATCTACCCATCTAATCTTCAGCATTCTTCTGTAGCATCACATTTCGGAGGCTTCTATTCTCTTCTTGTCTAAACTATTTATCGTCCATGTTTCACTTCCATACATGGCTACACTCCATACAAATACTTTCAGGAACCACTTCCTGACACTTAAACCTATACTCGACGTTAACAAATGTCTTTTCTTCAGAAACTCTTTCCTTGCCATTGCGTCTACGTTTTATATCCTCTCTACTTCGACCATCATCAGTTTTTTTCGTCGCCAAATAGCAAAACTCATCTACTAATTTAAGTATCTCATTTCCTAAACTAATTCCCTCAGCATCACTTGATTTAAATCGACTACATTCCACTATCCTCGTTTTGCTTTTGTTGATGTTCATCTTACATCCTCCTTTCAAGACACTGTCCATTCCGTTCAGCTGCCTTTCCAGGCTATGGCCGATCGGTTCTAGGCGTTCCAGTCCGGAGCTGCGCCGCTGCTACGGTCGCAGGATCGAATCCTGCCTCGTGCATGGATGTGTGTGATGTCCTTAGATTTGTTAGGTTTAAGTAGTTCTAAGTCTAGGGGACTGATGACCTCAGTTGTTAAGTCCCATAATGCTTAGAGCCATTTGAACCATTTGAGCTTCTCCAGGCCCTTTGCTGTCTCTGACGGAATTACATTGTCATCGGCAAACCTCAAAGTTTTGTTTCTCCGTCATGGATTTTAATTCCTACTCCGAATTTTTCTTTTGTTTCCTTTACTGCTTGCTCAATATACAGATTGAATAACATCGGGGAGAGGCTACAACCCTGTCTCACTCCCTTCCCAACCACTGCTTCCCCTTCATGCCCCTCTACTCTTAAAACTGCCATCTGGTTTCTGTACAAGTTGTAAACGTTCTTTCGCTCCCTGTATTTTACCCCTGCCACCTTCAAAATGTGAAAGAGAGTATTCCAGTTAACATTGTCAAAAGCTTTCTCTAAGTCTATAAATGCTTGAAACGTATGTTTGCCTTTCCTTAATGTATCTTCTAAGATAAGTCGTTGGGTCAGTATTGCCTCGCGTTTTCCAACATTTCTATGGAATCCAAACTGATCTTCCCCGTGGTCGGCTTCTACCAGTTTTTTGATTCGTCTGTAAGGAATTCGTGTTACTATTTTGCAGCCGTGACTTGTTAAGCCCATAGCTCGGTAATTTTCACACCTGTCAATAGTTGCTTTCTTTGGGATTGGAATTATTGTATTCTTCTTGAAGTCCAAGGGTATTTTGCCTGTCCCATACATCTTACTCACCAGGTGGTAGAGTTTTGTCACGGCTGGCTCTCCCAAGGCTATCAGTAGTTCTAATGTCTACTCCCGGGTTCCTTGTTTCCACTTAGGTGTTTCAGTGTTCTGTCCAATTCTTCACGCTGTATCATACCTCCCATTTCATCTTCATGTGCGTCCTCTTTCATTTCGAGAATAATGTCCTCAAGTATATCGCCCTTGTATAGATCCTCTATATACTTCTTCCACCTTTTTGCTTTCCTTTCTTTGCTTAAGACTGGTTTACCATCTGAGCTCTCCTTAATTTTCCTGTAGGCGGCATCTATCTTACCCCTCATTACATATGCTTCCACATCCTTACATTTGTCCTCTAGCCATTCTCGCTTAGCCGTTTTGTACTTCCTGTCGATCTCGTTTTTGAGACGTTTGTATTCCTCTTCGCCTGCTTCATTTACTGCATTTTTATATCTTCTCCTTTCATCAGTCAAATTCAATATCTCTTCTGCTCTCCAAGGATTTCTACTAGCCCTCGTCTTTTTATCTATTTGTTCCTCTGCTGCCTTCACTACTTAAACTCTCAAAGCTACCCATTCTTCTTCTACTATTCTTGTCAATCGTTCCCTAATGCTCTCTCTGAAACTCTCTACAACCTCTGGTTCTTTCAGTTTATTCAGGTCCCATCTCCTTAAGGGGCGTACGTACGTCCTGTACCTACAGCGCTAAACTTTCAGTATTGATGACCCATTATATCAGAACCTTTGAGAGAGATCTGAAATTTTCGGAAGTGTAGTTTCACTCCTTTTCTGATTACTGAACTAGGATCAGAATATACAGGCAAATAATTAGTTAGTTATAATTTTTCAAAAGTTATGTTCAATTTTTTTTTGAAAAGAAGTCCCCTGTTCCTTCTCTAAGTAAAACCGTTGCAAGTAGAGATGTTTTGGTGGTTCAGCCGGTGCAGTATACTAAGAGGTAACATAGCGTAAAATAAGAGATATGTATGTGCAATAGTTTCTGAGATAATGGGTCAAATATTTTTTACAAATGTCATTTCTGGGAAATCAAATTTAGACATTTTATTTGATATTAACTCACATACGGTGCCACTTCAGCTCCTAATAACAGCCAGGCCCATAATTAGCATTATCTGGATCGTGTACTTGACCATCCTGCAAACCTAGAAACTTGCTTCTTTTCCTGACTCTTGCTTTTTTTAGTCATTTCCTCTGCTGCACGCTGTGCTTTCATGGTCCTGAGTCGATCCATTCGCTGGAAGGCTTGCAATGTGTTGGCTCCTGGAGTGACACCAAATAGCTTTAGTACCCTAATTTTTCCCTTATTGCCATAATTAAACGTTGTCACAGCATCAAAAACACCCAAGCACAGAGTTTTCATGACTATAAAGACATTTTTTGGTATGCGGCTCCAAATGACATTACTGAAAGACTCATTCGGGTTTTGCGTTCAACCACGGAGATATCTGGAAAGATCAGGATGTGCTAACTCTCTATATATTGGCTTAATTACCTCCCTCACTGCTGATGGTATGCTGTTTTTGTGCCTAAATTGTTCCTCTGTACCCGCTGCCTGACCTTTGCAGTACTTGCCCCATGAATCAGCACCAGGGGGGCAAAGACCATGTATAGGTATATCATCAGTGGATGATTTGTGAAAGAATGTAGCACACACTGCTCTCCTCATTCCTTGTAGGTCATGTGTGTTGTTTCTTATTGCTATTCCATAATATTGTTGGAGTTCATCAATGTTTTTTGTCTGTAAGTCTTCCTTCGTCATTTTGAGTCTTTCCATCTGATAACTTCTCTTTTCGTTTTGTCTGCTTCAATTTTCGAAGGCGTGTTCCCATCCGGCTTTCAACGTGGGCCACACATTTAATCCTCAAAATATGCTTTTCACCATAAGGTTGGCTTTCCACGACTGATTTGAAGGTCTTCGAATCACCATCTCCCCAAGACTCAGTGTAGCACACACTGCTGTGAGCGTCTGAATGTAAACTGCAGCAGCCTCCATACCCCCACTAGCTCCCTCAAAATTCTTGGCACAATTATTTATGACTTTCACTTGTTTCATTGTCAACTGATTTACACTGATGGCAGTATCTAGTCAGCACTTCGGCGTCTCATATTTTACCTGTGTCTACCCTAGAGACAGTTGCAACTGCATTTTTAGATGTGTGGCCTCTCTTCTGTCATGTACCATCAACTGCCATATACAAGTCTGTCGTGTTATTTAACTCTACTGCTTCTTTAGCATCGGCTTTCATAGAAGCAACGACAACAGATTTGACACATTCACCAATTACTTCTGTGTACTTACTTGAACTAGTTAGTGGGTCTGACATGTTCAGCGTCGCACATAATACTTGAGCTGCATTCAATCCTTTACCTACGCACCTCATTACATACAAGAATCTAACATTGCTCTCAAATAAGTCATGCTTGCATTCTTGAGAAGTCCAAAATGGCTTAGAGAGCCTGCAAACTTTGCATTGAACAAGTTTGTTATCTAGTCCAGTCGATACAGATGTGTCCTCAAAGATGCTAATCTTACATGACACAGCATCTTGTAAAACTTGTTCTAACACACTCAAATCAAATAAAAAATAACTTACACTGTTTACACGATCTCCTTTGTCAATAAATAAATCTTCGTGGTTCACAAGTTTCCTCCTCGAAGCACTAGTAGGCGTCTCCTTTTCGTGTGTCTATGAAAAATCTATTTCAGGATCAGCACTGGATTTAGATCCAGTCCTTTGCTGATTTCCACGAAAAAGTTGCTTCTTAAAAAGAACTCTTTCTTTTAGTCATGTTGAAAAGAGGTATAAGAACGTGTAATATTACACCAAACCACTATGTTTACAGTTCAACGCTTATAAAACAGAATGAGATTTTCACTCTGCAGCGCAGTGTGCGCTGATATGAAACTTCCTGGCAGAACACTACACCTACAAAGTAAATCCACAAGCTGCGTGTGCAACACTGCCATTTCTATTTACACAGTGCATCTAGCCTCTTAACATGAATTCAAGGAATAAATAACTGACAACAACAGCCATGTAGATTGAATAGTTCCAGAGATAGCAAGTCAATGCAGGAAGACCGGATATTTTTACACTTGCACTATTAACTTTGAAATGATGAAAAGTACACTTCCAATTAAAATTAATCGACAAATGACGCAACAAATTATTTAGGACAGATCAAATATCATTAAGAGATAATAATCAGAAAAAGTCAATTTTGATCAATTTCACCACACATACTCTATCTTTTTGCAGTTTCTTCAGTTTTAATCTACAGTTCACAATCATTAAATTGAGGCCAGAGTCCACATCTGCCCCTGGAAATTTCTTACAATTTAAAACCTTGAAACACGTATGTAACGCAGCAGCGATGGCGAGGCATTGTAGCATCTGTGACCAGAGAGTATGCGCTTGACCGCGCGAGTGTTGCGAGCGGTTCTCAGTCAGTAGCAGTAGTCTGTCGTTGCGAGTCTGTCAGTTCAGTCGTTGCGAGTCTGTAGCTCTGTCTAGTTGAGAGCAGTACTCAGTCTGTAGTCGTCATGCAGAGCGGTCGGTCAGTAGTAGCAGCCCAGTGCGGTTGTGTGATGTAGGCGGTCGGCAACACTGGTCAAGATGAGGAATAAGGTATACCATTAATTAATATAATCATTAGATAATGTAAAAATTTATTTATTGTAATTATTCTCCAACAAGTTCCCCAATAATAATTTTTATTTCAAAAGCATTTTTTTTCAAATTTAATTTTTTATTGAACTAAAGATCTCGTTGCACTCCCCATTTCATTCCACTTCTTTTGAAGAAAAATTTCACTAGAATTACAAAAAAAAAAAGAGAATATTATTATTTGCAATGCAGTTCCTCCAAGCGGTGCGCAACAACAAGAGCAGATATGTGACATTGATTTATTCTGAGGTAAGACTTTAATTCTGATTGTTTTACACAGGGCCAAAGACCGATATTTCGGTTTAATTGAATTTTTTGTCACTGAATGGACTTTAATTTTTTGAAGGATTTATATTTGAGTCAGATTGCGAGTTTCACATTTTTGTTGCCATTGTCAGTGCATTTCATTGTGGGCAGGTTACACTTGGCTCCCATTTCTATTGAGTATTGTCATTTCTTTTTCTTTTAAAATTACGGTGGGGAGGTTACACTTGGCGACACCCAGTCCAGGATCGTATTTCGTTGAGAGTCTTTTGAGCAACAGTCAGATATCTGCTCTTATTTGCTTAAGTATAATTAGGATTTGGCGCTACGCTTTTATTAATCTTGTGACTTTCTCTCTACAGGTCAACGGAAATTTGTTGCTTTGTTGTATTTGTGTGTTGCTTTTGCATTGTGCTCATTTGTTTTATGAAAAATTTTGACTATTGTAAAAATGCCGCGAAAGACTGTGAATAGTGTATCGCGAAGTATTGTGAATGAAATTACCGACTTAAACAACGTGACCGATAGTAATTGTGATACGCAACGTAATGATGACAATCCTGCGTTCACTAACAATCAGTGCATTCCAACCACTAAAGATGACTTTCACCTTAATGATGAACAAACGAACTCAATTGTCTCGTCTGTTAACTTGACGACAATTGATGACGCAGAATGCTCTATGGTAATGAGCGCTGCCGAGCTTAACACACCCGATTTAGAAAATCCAAGTAATGTACAGACAAATTTGTCTAATGAAAATGAACAGGATACTGAAAGTACGACGGATTTATTTAATTCCGAAATAATGTCTGACAGTGTACATCCGACTGCTCAGAATAACCAAATGGTTACAGTAAGCGTGAAAGTTCCAGCACAGAGAGTATAAACGCTAACTTTGGCTTTGAACAAATCATGGTAAGATTGCTACAACAACAGAGTGAAGATATCAAACAACAATTTAATGAACAGGTCAAACAACTTAGGGAAGATAACAAACACTTAAATGAAAAACTTGACAATAATGACGAAAATTTCAAACAACTTAGTGAACAAATTACAGCCGTTGCCGCGCAGTGCCATGACACTAAGGAACAGTTGCGCGTGGAAATTGAGGCTTGTTCACAAAAAAATAGCGAAGAAATAAAGTCTGTTGCGCAAGAATTAAGGGAAACGCAAACAGCCGCGACAAATACACTCAGAGACGAAATTAGCGGAGTCGCCAAACAGTGCTCTGAAAAAGCTACACAATTACGGGACGAGTTTAGAGCAATGACGGTAGAACTTTCGCGCACTATGGACGCAAAGATAGACACGAAATTCGAACAGCAGAACACTCAGATTAACGAGCGCTTTAATCAGCACATACAGAACAGTGATACGCGTTTCCGCAGATTTATTCAGGATCAAAACAAAGTAAAACGACAAGTCATGGAAACAATCACTGCACAAAGACAAGAGGACAAACGTAAAATATTCGCGAAAGCGAAGACGTATGTAGACAATAATATTACTACAGTGTCCGACAAAATTAATACCATAGAACAATTGAACGCGGAATTACGGGATGAAATTTCTGACCTTAAATCAAAAACAGATACACACACAGTAAATATTCAAACAGTGACAGATAGATTCGAACAGTTAGATCTAACACAGGATTGTGATGTTATCAAAGCTGATGTTAAAAAACTGAGCGAAACTACGCGCAAGTTGCAAAAACAGATTAATGCGTCTGATTCTAAAACCGATGATCAGGTTAAGATATTGACTGAAAAATGTGATGAATTGGCCAGTCGTATTGATGTTATCGAAAATGCTAATGACAATAAATCAGACGATACTGCACCGGTTTCATTTATCCAAACGCCTGAATTTCAAAATTTACAGCAGACTATTAATGAGATCGATTCATCTAACAACACGTTACGTAGGAAATTATCAAATTTACAACAAGAAGTAACAGAAATGAAAAACACTTCTGTTAATAATACACAACAGACGCCACTTTATGAACATGTGTCAGAGTCACGCAGCGCGTATAAGGTGAGCAATTTACAGAGACTACGAGACGTAAAATCCGAAAAGCCACGTGACTTAAAATCTGAAAAGCTATGCAACTTGAAATCCGAAATGACACAGACAAACCGACTTTCACACAAACCTGAACGTGTTCTCAAATTCAGTGACGAGAACGTTGATAATAAGCAGTTTGCATTTGTAAGAAAATGTAAAGAATTTAATAATGACAGAACACAGGTACACGCTTTGAGCTGTATACGACAATTTGTTTTTATGCTTTCACCGCTATTACCTGTAATGCAGAAGCTAGCTTTGAACCAGATGCGACAATTTATTTTTGTATTTTCATCAGCATTACGTATTATGCAGAAACTGGAATTAGCAAGAATACAGCGATTTACTTTTGGAATTTTACCGCTATTGCTTGCAACGCAAAAGCTAAAATTTATTTGCAGTGCGTAATAGACCTCAGGGGATTCATTACGCTTTAATGAATATGTGCCGTAGCGAGCATAGGGCCCCGAGCTGTAGTAGTGCTATTTCATCTTTAGTTTTCTGCACTGCTGCCTTTTCTTCTACTATCCTTTATATCTATCAAAACTGCTCTTTAACTATTGCTCTACCTAGTATTAAGAAACGAGTAATGAAAACCCGATGTGACAAACTTTTACCGAATGTGACAATTTTCATTAGGCACTTCAGAATCACGAGAACTTAAATAACAGATAAAAATCGTAATCATCAGTATGTGTAAAATTATCAGCAATAGCAAACCACATTTTGGTAACAATATATGTTTTTCGCTACAATAGCATAAAAGTCAGCCGCTTAGCATACCTAACCAACAATGCAGTCTACAAGGTCAACTAAACTTTAATGTTTCGCCGCGTGCACGTATAGTCCCAGCCCCAACAAATAGTAACGCATGGCAGCAAAGAAATAACAACGTACAGACAACATACTATTTCAACTCGCATCGCAATGCGCCGTATAGAAGTTACTATCATGACAGACGTAAAAATAACGAGCACAATTTTCAGCGTACATTTAGTAACAGTCGATCTTATGAGCAGCAACAACATCAGCAACAACAAATAATCATGAATGAAACAGACAATAGGTGTCATCGATAGCGTAATACGTCAATAAGAAATAACAAAGCAGTTCGTATAGTAGATATGCCACAACATTCTCCCGTAAATAATAGCACGTACGACAGAATTTGACCAGACACAGTACAGGTTTCATATTCCAGTAACGTAAGCAATAATTTAGACACGCAGAATTTTGTTCACGAAAATGTTATTAATTTTTAACGACATCCGACACAAGTTTGCATTAAGGACAGAATTACGACGTATGTAGACGATATTCTTATCGCAGAAGCTAACTGGTCTGAACACAATCTGATTCTTGAACAACTGTTACAAACTTTTCGTGCACAAGGACTTACAGTTAACCTCAGTAAATCGCATTTTGGCAAAACTTCCATAAAATTTCTTGGACACGTAATTTCAGCAGAAGGCATTGCACCTGATCCGGAAAAACTTCAAGCTCTACGTGACATTAGTGTTCCTACGACGAAGAAACAATTACGCAGTTTTTTGGGCTTAATTAACTTTTTTCGTAAATTTATTCACCATTCTGCTTTAGACACGCCTAGACTATGCCAATTAACAGGTAAAAACAGTATTTGGTCTTGGGATAAGCAAGCACACTCTGAATTCATGAACCTGAAACATGCTTTGTTGAATGCACCACTATTATCGCACCCAGATCTTACTGGAAATTTTTCCATTGCCACCGACAGTTCCAACACCGCCTTAGGCGTACATATTTTCCAGGAAATAGAAGAAGATGGTTCAACAGTTATTAAAAACATCGCATTTGCAAGCCGCATTTTGTCACCTGCTGAGCGAAATTATTCTGTTACAGAACTTGAAACATTATGTGTTGTATGGGCTTTCACGAGATTTAGGCATTTTCTTTATGGCAGACACACCACCGTTTACACTGACCATAGAGCGATACAATTTTTACTTTCAGCCAAATTCACTCACGATAGATTAAGTAGATGGAAACTGTATTTACAGGAATTTAATTTTACGATTGTTCACATTCCCGGCACACAAAATGTTATAGCAGACGCACTATCGCGTTCTCTCGGCAACAATCAGCAAGACGTAGCAACCAACTTCTGCAAAACGAATTTCAGTGTCATGTACATTCAGCAAGTCGCATTTGAAAACTTTATTTCATCGTCACTACAGGACATAGCGCAAGAGCAAAATAAGGACAATGTGTGGAAAGAAATTAAACACCTTTGGCAAGATAGGAAAAATGTTACGATTAGGAACCACTACACTGTACGCAATGACATTCTGTTTCGCCGCTCTCATCCTGACAGCAACAATTGGTTATTATGCATTCCTGACGAACTGGTTAACAAACTAATTTGGTACACTCATTTAAGTTACGCACATTACGGAGCACGAAAATGTTTTCTTATACTGAGACAGAACTGTTACTTTACCAACATGGAGAAACGTATACGACGAGTTTTAGCGTCTTGTAAAATTTGCCAGAAAGGTAAATCAGACACCACTTCACATATTCCTCCATTATATCCCATTATACCTGTTAAATTAAGACATATGGCCGCTGTAGATATTTTTGGTCCGATTCCCAGAAATAACAGAGGTTTTTGCTACATCTTTGTCGCTGTTGAGCTCACTTCAAAATTTGTTACTTTCACTCCATTACGCAAAGCTACTGCTAAAACTGTTTCGAAAGCATTTGTAAAACATTTTCTATCTCATGTAGGGCATGTAATGAAAGTAATTTCTGACAATGGATCTCAATTTCGTAGTAGCGTATGGACACGCATGTTACGAGCCAGAAACATTTCTCCGATCTATATATCCAAGTACCACGCTTCTTCGAACCCCTGTGAACGATTAATGAAAGAAATTGGTAAACTGTGCCGAATATACTGCCACAAAAGACATATTGATTGGGACACACACATATTCTCATTCCAAGATGTAATTAATTCCATTCCAAATGAATCCACTATGCTATCTCCGTCTGTTATACTGAAAAATGCTGAACCACCTAACAAAATTAAAGAATTGATAACATTTCCTGCATCTCGTCGATTACGACACCACGAAATAATTGACATTGCGCTGAACAACATCAAACGTGCCGCAGAGCGCCGGAGAAGACAGCAAAAACAGGTTTGTACACACCGCGTCTTTCACGTTGGACAGAAGATACTAATACGTACACACTATTTATCCAGCAAATTAAAAGGTAAGTGCAGTAAATTTGAACTTCTATACGCAGGTCCATATCGGATTCGCAGCATCCCTCACCCCAATGTTGTACACGTCGAAACTTTGAGAACCAGAAAATCGAAAGGCAATCACCATATCTCAAACATTAAACCGTTTATTGAGTGAAACCACTGTATGATTCAACACACTATGATGCCATTTACTAATGCAATTAATTCACCTGACTAATTAGTGATGATTATCGTATTTTTTCTTGGCAAGTGCCCGGCAAGGTAAGGTTAGCAGGTCGCTCTTCTTGTCGTTACACATCAGACCGTGCATATTTTTCCAGATGAATTTACACATTTATGACTATTTCTGCAATTATATTTATGTGACTACTTATTGATGATTATCGTATTTTTTCTTGGCAAGTGCCCGGCAAGGTAAGGTTAGCAGGTCGCTTTTCTTGTCGTTACACATCAGACCGTGCACATTTTCCATTTTTTTTTGTGTATGTGACTGTACTCCAGTTTTGTTTGTATGGACTATGAAATAGTTAAGAAATAACACACACCAGTCGACTTTGACATTTTTTTTGCCTTATGACATCTCAACATCGTGACTGTTTCACATTTTTTTTTGCTGCTGCATTGTATTATTCTGTGTATATCTTTGTTTTTGAACACTGTCAATGTTTTTGACATATTACGTTTTCTGTCATGTTATGCTGTAGGGTTAATTATGTTACCATAAACCAGTCATTATCTAGTGGGTATATGATTTAAATGCAGGACATTAATCTTTGTTCATCAATTTCAGAAAGGAATGATGATTCTAAGAAATAAATTTAACATAAATGGAATTTCACCTACGGAATAAACGAAAGGAGATGCAATAACTTTATGAGGAAGAGTAAATGGATCAGGATTAACAAACATTAACAAGAATATACTATACTCATCGTAGAATAGCAGTCTTAACTAATTTTTTTCTTTCAGAATACAAGGTGATTGATGCAGGCTGTCAGACTGAACTACACATCTTAGTTTTAGTGATGAAATATGCTAGAGATAAGGAATAGTTATGTAATGAGTAATGAAGTGATTTTTTGCAGATGATAGTGAATACTGATGAATAATGATGAAGGATATGCTGTTATGAATAATGAAGTTTTTCTTTACAGGTGATGATAATGGTGAAGTTATGATGATATGGATAATGAAGTTTTTTTTTTCTTTACAGATGAGGATAATGTTGAAGTAATGTATTTATGCTACGTAGTTATTTAAGTATTTGTTGCAGTTTGCTTTGACAGCAGGTGTTACATTGCATAGTAGGATGACTGAAAGTTTTGGAAAGGACAGCTATGGAACACATTTTTATACACACTTCACTGCCTGTTAATTCGAAGTTCACTACTTTTCAGCATAGTGTGCGTTTCTTCTTTCAGGTCAATAATCCGTTTTTGTATTTTTTCCAGGAGAAGTTTTTCATGATACTTGCTAAACCTGTTACTTATTATACCTGTTCTAGAACTTGCATTTCTTTTGTATTTTACCCATTTGTGTTTATCATTTATAAATGTGATCACATGTACTGCCTTGTTACATAATCTTGCTACAGCTGACTCATGACGAATGACGTTACCTATCCTCATTTGCTGCAATAGGTCAAAAGCAAATAGTGTTATGTTTCAGCAATTAATTATCGATCCCAACGCAATGCATTGCTAACAAAAAAAAAAAAAAAAAAAAAAATGTATTACCAGTCCCACATAATGTCACTAGTTTATGATAATTCTGAATAATACTGATCAACTCTGAATAGCATGTCACTTGATTAATGACCTCTTAATGAGACTATATTCAAAATGATGCTTTGTCACTAGCTAATAACTGCCACTGTTTATTATAATGATACTACTTATAATGCTTGTGATTACTAATGATTTGACTGTAATTAACTGATTTTAATAATGACTTTGTAATGATCTGAATACTACTGAATGAGGAACACTGTTTATTGTAATGAGTACTTGTAATGCCCATGATTATTAATGCTATGACTATAATTACCTGATTTTTAATAATGACTTCGTAATAAGCTGCATAATACTGAATGATGATTCTATTCAATACTTGCTGGCCACTGAGTGCCAATAATTGTCACTTGAAGAATTGTGATTAATTATGCCATTGATTAGCTCTTGTTTCCAATGTTGATACTTTGTAATTTGAAATGAATGTGACAGTTTAATAATGCTTTGTAATTAGGAGAAGGCTCATAATTCTTACTATTTCAAATGATTAATTAACGATGCCATACTTTGTTATTGGAAATGAATGTGACTGTTTCATAATGCTTTGTAATTAGGAAAAGACTAATGATTCTTAATAGATTGGAATGACACATAATTAATTAACTATGGTACTGTTTAATAATGCTTTGTAATTAATTAAGGCTAATAATTCTTACTATATTGAAATGACAAATGATTAATTAATTAACTGTAATTAGACAAATGATTAATTAACGACAAATGATTAATTAACTGTAATTATACAAATGATTAATTAACTGTAATTAGACAAATGATTAATTAATGACAAATGATTAATTAACTGTAATTAGGAGAAGGTTAATGATTCTTAATTATACTCTGTAACTGAAAAGAATGCGATTATTTCATAATGCTTTGTAACCAGGAAAAGAAGGCTACTGATTCTATGTACAACAATTAATGAACATTTTTCTGTAATACTACATACTTGGTACAGGAATGTTCAATAACTGGGCTATGAATGCCACAAACTACTAATTAAGTCTGTAATTGTCAATATTATGTGACTTGATGTCCTTCACCTCATAAGCTGACTACCCTGAATTACTGCAATGTCCATTTGTCCTGTTTATCCCAGTGATCATGGAGCACTATATTTGGTTTTGCACTAATTCTACGTTGGTGTGCCTTGTAAGAGTGTGGTGTTGACACGACATGCTGTCCACCACCATGAGCGATGAAGACATTATTATGGTCCCACTGTTTGGTGTACCTAATGTACTGCCAAAATGAAAACATGGAACATTACTACGACAGTTCAGTGTCTTGGCTACACTCATAAATTCTGATGGGAAAAGATCTTCAAGTTGTGTCACTTGGTGTTGTACTTCTGTGGAAAGATATAGACTTTCAGAGCAGCTGTGTGCAATCTAAAGTGCTACAACCATGATGCAATCCTTCCCTTTCCTATCCTGATTCTTGTCACATAAAAAAAAATTTTTTTTTTTTTGGTAACATCATTTATGTTCATAGGTTATACATTTTTCGATTCGCTGAACTCCAATGCGAGTACACTTATGTCACTTGTCAACATAATATTTTTTGCCAGTCTGTTTATTTGTTCTGAATATGCTAAAGAATTTTTTCAGTGCCTGTGCACTTTGTTATCTGTCAAATAATTTGTATATACTTTTCTGATTTGCTACTATGTTTTGTACTCACTTTTTGTCTTTGTCTGATATATTTTGTACTTAGTGCGTGTGCACAACATTTACTTTATGTACTACATCTAATTATTCTTGCCAGTCTGTTTATTTGTTCTGAATATGCTAAAGAATTTTTTCAGTGCCTGTGCACTTTATCTGTCAAATAATTTGTATATACTTTTCTGATTTGCTACTATGTTTTGTACTCACATTTTGTCTTTGTCTGATATATTTTGTACTTAGTGCGTGTGCACAACATTTAAATACTCTGTAAGTTGTAGAATTTTGTTAATTAAAGAAAAATTTTGCCGCGCTTGGCAAGTCCAAATGACTCACCATCGCTGCCAAATTTTTGCCCCCCCAGTGGAGGGTTATGAAACACGTATGTAACGCAGCAGCGATGGCGAGGCATTGTAGCATCTGTGACCAGAGAGTATGCGCTTGACCGCGCGAGTGTTGCGAGCGGTTCTCAGTCAGTAGCAGTAGTCTGTCGTTGCGAGTCTGTCAGTTCAGTCGTTGCGAGTCTGTAGCTCTGTCTAGTTGAGAGCAGTACTCAGTCTGTAGTCGTCATGCAGAGCGGTCGGTCAGTAGTAGCAGCCCAGTGCGGTTGTGTGATGTAGGCGGTCGGCAACACTGGTCAAGATGAGGAATAAGGTATACCATTAATTAATATAATCATTAGTTAATGTAAAAATTTATTTATTGTAATTATTCTCCAACAAGTTCCCCAATAATAATTTTTATTTCAAAAGCATTTTTTTTCAAATTTAATTTTTTATTGAACTAAAGATCTCGTTGCACTCCCCATTTCATTCCACTTCTTTTGAAGAAAAATTTCACTAGAATTACAAAAAAAAAAGAGAATATTATTATTTGCAATGCAGTTCCTCCAAGCGGTGCGCAACAACAAGAGCAGATATGTGACATTGATTTATTCTGAGGTAAGACTTTAATTCTGATTGTTTTACACAGGGCCAAAGACCGATATTTCGGTTTAATTGAATTTTTTGTCACTGAATGGACTTTAATTTTTTGAAGGATTTATATTTGAGTCAGATTGCGAGTTTCACATTTTTGTTGCCATTGTCAGTGCATTTCATTGTGGGCAGGTTACACTTGGCTCCCATTTCTATTGAGTATTGTCATTTCTTTTTCTTTTAAAATTACGGTGGGGAGGTTACAACCTGGTTCCTAAATATCTGTCTTAGCATTATATAAGCTATCTGAAACCTTCCAATATCTCCAGGCCTACGTATACAAGCTTCTTTCATGATTCTTAAACCAAGTGTTAGCTACGATTAAGTTATGCTCTGTGCAAAATTCTACCAGGCGGCTTCCTCTTTCATTCCTTACCCCCATTCAATATTCACCTACTACTTTTCCTTCTCTTCCTTTTCCTACTATCGAATTCCAGTCTCTCACGACTATTAAATTTTCATCACTTTTTGCATAATATCTTTTATCGCGTGATAGATTTCTTCAATCTCTTCATCATTTTCGGAGCTAGTTGGCATATAAATTTGTTCTACTGCGGTAGACGTGGGCTTCGTGTCTATCTTGGGTACAATAATGTGTTCACTATGCTGTTCGTAGTAGCTTACCCATGCTCCTATTTTTTTTATTCATTATTAAACTTACTCCTGCATTACCCCTATTTGATTTTGTATTTATAACCCCGTATTTACCTGACCAGACGTCCTGTTATTCCTGCCACCGAACTTCAATAATTGCCACTACATCTAAGTTTAACCTGTCCATTTCCCTTTTTAAATTTGCTGACCTACCCGCCCGATAAAGGGATCTGACATTCCACGCTCCATTCCGTAGAACGCCAGTTTTCTTTCTCCTGATAACGACGTCCTCCTGAGTAGTTCCCGCCCGAAGATCCAAATGAGGGGCTATTTTACCTCCGGAATATTTTACCAAAGAGAGCCCCATCATCATTTAACCATACAGTGAAGCTGCATGCCCTTGGGAAAAATTACGGCAGTAGTTTCTCCTTGCTTTTAGCCGTTCGCAGAACCAGCACAGCAAGGCCGTTTTGGTTCATGTTACAAGGCTAGCTCAGTCAATCATCCAGACTGTAGCCCCTGCAGCTACTGAAGAGACTGGTGCCGCTCTTCAGGAAACACATGTTTGTCTGGCCTCTCAACAGCCACCCGTCTGTTGTGGTGGTACCAACGGTATCTGTATCGCTGAGGTACGCAAGCCTCCCCACCAACGGCAAGGTGCATGGTTCATGAGAGGAGGGGGTGGGGTGCACCTCTGCAGTGCTATAAATATGAAACATAGTTTGGCTGCGGTTTCTCGTGAGGTCCCTCAGTAGGAACACAAATTCCATGAATTCTAGGGAATGAGTCCAGATAGTTTCCACTTCTTCGAGCCACTAGTATCAGGTGCTCTGCAAAGCAGAATACGGATTTTAATTTGGTTTTCTCCTGTAGAGAAGCTGCTCGTCGTAATAAGGTAAGCTGGTGTAAGTGTGTAAATGAAGTTTTCGGAAGACTACCTAGAACGGTACTTTATTCAGTGTGGTACGTATACAGTGTGGTGAGAAATAATCTGGAAAGCTTGTAAGGGTGTTACAGTGGAGGTTGCGCTACGAAATAATTGTTGAGAAAGAAATGAGATACGCCGTTTCGAAACAAAAATGGACATAGGACCGTAGTAACGATCGAACCCAAGCCAAAGGCAGAGCAGTCCCGTGTGCTACTATCTACACTACGAGAACAACTGCCACTAACTGTATCTGTCAGACCGCTTGAATTTGCGCGTGCAAGGGCCTCATTGGCTAACTTCTATGTTAAATTACTCCGAAACGGCGCACCGTATCGAATATTTTTACTAACAATTACTTCTCGGTACAATCTACTACTCAACGCCCTTACAAGCTTTTCAGATTGTTTCTGAAAAGGCTGTATAAATAATGGTTACAGATAAATAAAGCTAGGATAGCAGTACTACAGTCGCTCAATTTTGCAGAGTAGTGTTGTATATGATTCAGCCTGAGGAGTACTTAGAAGAAAAGTTGCTTGTCTTGTAGTGAGACCAGTCACCATCAATAGCGTAGCAGGTGGTGACGAACTCAGTAAGGTTCAACAATGTGTGTGAAGAAATGGAAGAGGTCCAAGATGATATGGGAATCACGAAGTGTCCTCGCTTCGTTCAGCTGCTCATACGGAAGTAAGGAGAGTTTAGCTTACAACTCTCTTTTACGGCTGTCACAAAGTGTCATGAAATCAGTAAGCACAGATATGAAAAATGGCTACATTTACATCATATTCCGCAAGACCTCCTAATGGTGTGTGGGGTTGCTACTTTGTTATAGACACCCACAACAACATCGAGTCAAAGTTTTCAGCTGATGACTCCCAGTGTCTTTTCATTTCAGTACGTTTTTCATTTCCATCTTACAAGGAGATGACACGACGTTGGGAACACGAATTTACTTCAAACTTTGTACACCTTGAATAGGCCATTAAAACAACACAATGTGCAAGTAGTAAGGTGCACCATTCTGGCAATTCCGAGAAAATGACAGAACTTTTACACGCCTGTTATGTAACTGATGCACGGGGTGAGCACAAAGTCTTGCCCTGATTATAAAAATTTATAACAAAATAATCGTTTGACATAATAAGTTACATTTGATGACGTTTCATAGGTTAGTGTTACTAGTTGCTGTGACAAATAGATGGCGCTAGTGCTCATCAACACCTAAGCGGTCTGTCGGGTCACGTTAGTTGCTGGCGAAATGGTATCGAATCAGGAGGAAAAGCAATGTGTACTTTGGTTTCACGAAACGAAATCGCCCATCAGTTTTCAGCGTAAATTTCTGGCTTCTTATGGACTCAGCCCTCCTGACATTAGATCGATAAAGCGCTGGTATGCAAAGTTTAACGAAACAGGCAGCGTTGAAGATCGTCCTCGAAGTGGCAGGCCTCGTGTGCAACTGTTGACCGTGTTCGGCAGTCGTTTCACCGGAGTCCGTCTAAATCAACTCGTCAAGCATCATGTGAACTTCAAATACCGCAAGCAAGTGTGGTGAAGATTCTTCATGAAAAGCATGCTTACAATGTGCAAATCTTGCAGGCCTTGCAACCGAATGATCTGCTGATACGTGCTGAATCTGCAACTGAGATTCTCAACAGGATTGATAGCGCTAGCGATTACTTAAATCGCATATGCTTTACCGATGAATCCGCCTTTCATGTTAACGGAATGGTAAATAGGCGTAATGCCCGTATATGGGGTTCAGAGTCTCCACATGCTACTGTACGGTTACAGCGAGACAACGAAAAAGTGATGCATAACAAGGTTTTTGGACCGTTTTTCTTCGCAGAAAAATCCATTACCGCTAACATTTACTTAGACGTTTCGCAACAGTTCATTGCCCCCACAGTTAGAAGAATATCAACCATGGATAATTTTCTAGCAAGATGGAGCACCCCCTCTTCCGCCCCGCCCTGGGCTTTGATAGTGCGTGATTTGCTTAATGACATTTCCGGATCTGTGGATTGGAAGGAACGGTCCAACACCCTGGCCACCCCGCTCTCCAGACATTACGCCCGTTGACTTTTTTCTCTGGAGTTATATGAAGGACAGTCTTCGCCACACCAGTTGCTGACGTCGACGTACTGAAGGCTAGGATACAACTGCTGTGGGTACTGTGACAGAGCATATGCTACGAAACACATGGCGGGAACTGGAATACCGCCTCGACATTCTCCGAGCTACCAAGGGAGCACACGTTGACGTTTACTAACGTAAGTGGTCTTAAAAAAAAAAAAAAAAAAAAAAAAAAACTAGTAACACTAACCTATGTAAAGGCATCAAATGTAAATTATTATGTCAAACGGTTAGTCTGTAATAAATTGTTATAATCAAGGCAAGACTTCGTGCTCACCCTGTATTTGTGCGACGGTGCACACTGTAAGTAGTAATTGTGGTCAAATGGTTAGCGATCGCGCATAGCAAGAGGGTCGACGACCGAGGTTGACGACCGTCTTCAGTAGCACCTCTTCTCCGATGCAGGCCAAGTACTGATCATGAAAATTTAGTCCACTACCAGGAGTCAAATTGGTCACCTACTCGTTTACCCTCGTTGTGCTACCATAGAACGAGCAGAGTGTGTACTGTCAACAACAAACACTCAACTGATAGGTATATTCTCTATGACAAAATCTCTGCAATGTTAACTGTAGGGGAAAAATAGACATTCTGCCACAGACTCAGAGTAATTAACCGCTCTATCTATAATTTTTCGCTAAGCTGCATAAAATGTTTTGTTCCAATGACTTACATTACTGACCAGCAGTACACACATTACTGTTCTGTAATATAGGCAACGCGAAGTACGGTGCTAGCTCAGTTGTTGCAATCATAATAGACTGTGATACAGCAACAGCGATAAACATAAGAATAGTTCCCAGTACTTGAGCTATCATAGTTGGCTCGCAGTATTGTTTTACTGATGGGTCACAATGCGACAGTTTTATATGGAACACGAAACTACAGTCTTGTTTGGCATCCGTCATATACACAGTCATATACAAGCCATTCGGAAAGGCTCCTTGCCTACCTGATTGTAATACGACCTTTGTGGTTCCCATAGTAATTCGTTAATTAGTATATGAACTAACATTTTTCAACAAAATTGTATGTTATATCATAGTCTCAAACTTTTGTATGAAATGGATGCAATGTTCACATGACTTTTGTACTTCAACATAGTAAACGTACTGTTCCGTACTAATCGTTAGACTGACAGGATTTAATGCAATTAGAATATTATGCCGATTTTTTTTAGTGTGATTTGGCGAAATGAAATTTGTTGAAGAATTCCTTGAATAACAATAAAGGTTTCGTTTCCATACTACAGCATTAATTTTTGGATGATATCTTCCTGTATACATTTTCCCTAGATTCCCTAGACGTTACTCAATGCCCCGTTCAGAGCATTAATGATCCAGTCATTGTTTTTTTTCACCGCTTTTTCCTAGGCTTTGCTCATTCAGCGTCATGCTTTGTACACTTCTGACAAACATACGTTTGGTGTTCTCAGTTCTGTTTTAAAAACACGCTAATGTGATTGCACTCATAACGTGGATAACTTCCAGAATGCTGGGACTCCGTTACTGTCCATCTACATAGTTGATGTTGTTGTGGTCTTCAGACCAGAGACCGGTTTGATGCAGCTCTCCGTGCTACTCAATCCTGTACAAGCTTCTTCATCTCCCAGTACTTACTGCAACCCACATCCTTCTGAATCTGCTTAGTGTATTCATCTCTTGGTCTCCCTCTACGATTTTTACCCTCCACGCTGCCCTCCAATACTAAATTGGTGATCCCTTGATGCCTCAGAATGTATCCTACCAAGCGATCCCTTCTTCTAGTCAAGTTGTGCCACAAATTTCTCTTCTCCCCAATTCTATTCAATACCTTATCATTAATTATGTGATCTATCCATCTAATCTTTAGCATTCCTCTGTAGCACCACATTTCGAAAGCTTCTATTCTCTTCTTGTATAAACTATTTATGTCCACGTTTCACTTCCATTCATGGCTATACTCGATACTAATACTTTCAGAAACTTCCTGACACTTAAATCTACACTCGATGTTAACACATTTCTCTTCTTCGGAAACGCTTTCCTTGCCATGCCAGTCTACATTTTATATCCTCTCTACTTCGGTCATCATCATTTATTTTGCTCCGCAAATAGCAAATCCCATTTACTACTTTAAGCGTCTCATTTCCTAAACTAATTCCCTCAGCTTCACCCGATTTAATTCGATTTACTTTTGTTGATTTTCATCTTATATCCTCCTTTCAGCACACTGCCCATTTCGTTCAGCTGTTCTTCCAAGTCCTTTGCTGTCTCTGACAGAATTACAGTCATTGGCGAACCTCAAAGTTTTTATTTGTTCTCCATGGACTTTAATACCTACTCCGAACTTTTATTTTGTTTCCTTTACTGCTTGCTCAATATACAGATTGAATAGCATCGGGGAGAGGCTACAACCCTGTCTCACTCCCTTCATAATCACTGCTTCCCTTTTATGCCCCTCGACTCTTATAACTGCCATCTGGTTTTTGTACAAATTGTAAATAGCCTTTCGCTCCATGTACACTCCTGGAAATGGAAAAAAGAACACATTGACACCGGTGTGTCAGACCCACCATACTTGCTCCGGACACTGCGAGAGGGCTGTACAAGCAATGATCACACGCACGGCACAGCGGACACACCAGGAACCGCGGTGTTGGCCGTCGAATGGCGCTAGCTGCGTAGCATTTGTGCACCGCCGCCGTCAGTGTCAGCCAGTTGGCCGTGGCATACGGAGCTCCATCGCAGTCTTTAACACTGGTAGCATGCCGCGACAGCGTGGACGTGAACCGTATGTGCAGTTGACGGACTTTGAGCGAGGGCGTATAGTGGGCATGCGGGAGGCCGGGTGGACGTACCGCCGAATTGCTCAACACGTGGGGCGTGAGGTCTCCACAGTACATCGATGTTGTCGCCAGTGGTCGGCGGAAGGTGCACGTGCCCGTCGACCTGGGACCGGACCGCAGCGACGCACGGATGCACGCCAAGACCGTAGGATCCTACGCAGTGCCGTAGGGGACCGCACCACCACTTCCCAGCAAATTAGGGACACCGTTGCTCCTGGGGTATCGGCGAGGACCATTGGCAACCGTCTCCATGAAGCTGGGCTACGGTCCCGCACACCGTTAGGCCGTCTTCCGCTCACGCCCCAACATCGTGCAGCCCGCCTCCAGTGGTGTCGTGACAGGCGTGAATGGAGGGACGAATGGAGACGTGTCGTCTTCAGCGATGAGAGTCGCTTCTGCCTTGGTGCTAATGATGGTCGTATGCGTGTTTGGCGCCGTGCAGGTGAGCGCCACAATCAGGACTGCATACGACCGATGCACACAGGGCCAACACCCGGCATCATGGTGTGGGGAGCGATCTCCTACACTGGCCGTACACCACTGGTGATCGTCGAGGGGACACTGAATAGTGCACGGTACATCCAAACCGTCATCGAACCCATCGTTCTACCATTCCTAGACCGGCAAGGGCACTTGCTGTTCCAACAGGACAATGCACGTCCGCATGTATCCCGTGCCACCCAACGTGCTCTAGAAGGTGTAAGTCAACTACCCTGGCCAGCAAGATCTCCGGATCTGTCCCCCATTGAGCATGTTTGGGACTGGATGAAGCGTCGTCTCACGCGGTCTGCACGTCCTGCACGAACGCTGGTCCAACTGAGGCGCCAGGTGAAAATGGCATGGCAAGCCGTTCCACAGGACTACATCCAGCATCTCTACGATCGTCTCCATGGGAGAATAGCAGCCTGCATTGCTGCGAAAGGTGGATATACACTGTACTAGTGCCGACATTGTGCATCCTCTGTTGCCTGTGTCTATGTGCCTGTGGTTCTGTCAGTGTGATCATGTGATGTATCTGCCCCCAGGAATGTGTCAATAAAGTTTCCCCTTCCTGGGACAATGAATTCACGGTGTTCTTATTTCAATTTCCAGGAGTGTATTTTACCCCTGCCACTTTCAGAATTTGAAAGAGAGTATTCCAGTCAACATTGTCAAAAGCTTTCTCTACGTCTACAAATGCTAGAAACGTAGGTCTGCCTTTCCTTAATCTATTTTCTAAGATAAATCGTAGGGTCAGTATCGCCTCACGTGTTCCATCATTTCTACGGAATCCAAACTGATCTTCCCCGAGGTCGGCTTCGGCTTCTACTAGTATTTCCATTCGTCTGTATAGAATCTACATTATGAAAATATAATGCTATGCGGGTTTTGGAAACACCTGTTCATTCTTGACTTTTTTGTTATAACTTTTATAACAATTAAAATTGTTATTGAGTATTGGGTTTTTTATTTTTACTGATAAAGTCTCTGAGCTGTATGCGTCCTCCACAGAAAGTCGTCTGTATTAGAATTGCTTGAGCCTGAAACGAAACATGTGGAAGGTGGAACGTAGTGGAAGTCTGTGGAGTGGAAAATCGCGAGTTATAGTTGCGAGAGTGCGCTCGTGAGACAGACAGGAACTTTAAGTCGTGTCGCAGCAAACGTAAAGTGAGATGAACAGTTATGGAGCGATAACTCAGCAGTGTTGCCAGAGAAAGCTGCACTGAGCGGGTGTATCTGTAGCCACGTCTGTAGTTAGTTACTGCTGCTTATCAAAAGACAACTATAACAGATGAGAAACTTGAAAGTATCTCTTTCACGCTTGCTGTGTGGACTGTCGCAGTCTCGACAGTTTGAGAACAACAATACTGAAACTTTGAGTCGTCTGACCTTTGTTAAATCACTAACCAGTGAGAGACATTACAGAAACATAGCCTTTTGTAGCGTAAGAGTAGTGTTTCCGCTCAATCAGGTAGGCTGTTGACTGATGATTGGAGGCAAGGGATGGAATCTGAAAAGAGGTATTAAAGTTGAGTTCATAGTACACTGAAACTTCTGTGACGAATGGAGAAGATGCAAGGCTTGAAGTCACGTGGACATTTTTAATACCCGTGATGCGTGCTTAAGCCACTCAGGCGATGCTAGTTAATGATTTAAAGACAACATATGCTCAAAGAGGGAATATACAGGGTGATTCAAAAAGAATACCACAACTTTAAAAATGTGTATTTAATGAAAGAAACATAATATAACCTTCTGTTATACATCATTACAAAGAGTATTTAAAAAAGTTTTTTTCACTCAAAAACAAGTTCAGAGATGTTCAATATGGCCCCCTCCAGACACACGAGCAATATCAACCCGATACTCCAACTCGTTCCACACTCTCTGTAGCATATCAGGCGTAACAGTTTCGATAGCTGCTGTTATTTCTCGTTTCAAATCATCAATGGTGGCTGGGAGAGGTGGCCGAAACACCATATCCTTAACATACCCCCATAAGAAAAAATCGCAGGGGTAAGATCAGGGCTTCTTGGAGGCCAGTGATGAAGTGCTCTGTCACGGGCTGCCTCGGGTAGTTTGGTTTTCAGCCTAGTCAACAGCGCCTCAAGCGAACAAATGTACAACTAAATGAAACTTTATAGCTCCCTTAATTCGCCGACAGATAGTGCTTAGCTCTGCCTTTTGTCGTTGCAGAGTTTTAAATTCCTAAAGTTGTGGTATTCTTTTTGAATCACCCTGTATATGACGCACCCCTAATGGATTATCCAGTGGGACGGAAATCGACAGCTGTGATGTAAATGTACAAACAAACAAATGCTTACAATTTTAGAAGAATTGGATGATTTACTCAAGAGATATAACCTCACAAACAGAGCGAGTCAATGCGTTGGTCCATCTATGGCCCTAACGTTCTAAAGGGGCTATAATTTCGCGCCTTACAAGCACTCATCTACATACTTTGCCGTGATTTACAATCGCAATTAGGTATCATTTGATAGGTTGTATATCGTATATTTGATTATTTAAAGAAGACTGACATTGTCACGTACACCTTGTAAATAGTTGTTAACTCTTATTGCATGAAAGGTGACTGAGTGTCTTTGTTATCAGACGGCGTAATGAATGATTGCCTATACTAGTCGATTGGAACGCCAGTGGAAATGAAACGGCAGGCGTAACTCAAGCCTTGGGTGGAAAAACACGCACAGGTGTGTTGGTCCTGCTTCACACAGGAAGTGACAAGACGGACAGTCTGGAAGCACAAAACAGCGGCGGCAGGCCGGTTTGTAGCGGGGACCAGAAGGATAACCGGATAATACTTCGGAAACTGAAAATCTTGGACGCAGAAGAGATGAACGAGGAAGCGTTACCTCGGAAATCGCAGGCTGGGTTATTTCCGAAGATTTTTACCCTGAGAAGCGTACCGTTGTATGAGAGTAGGTATTTCCTCGCAAACTTTCCGCGCTGGAAGACAAAAGACTAAAATATGGTTCGTCGGCGTTCGGAAGAATCTGTAGAGAGGGAGAATATGCCGTGCTTTCGAGAATATGATTCACCTTCTGAGTTACGAGGGAGGGGAGCCGAACTTTGCTGGGAAGCCAGCGGTGGAGAGAAGAAGTCTTCAGTTCTGAGCGTCCAAGTTAGACGGCCACACAGTATGAGCTTTTGTTGGTACGGACGGTCTTGCTGTCTTTGCTCCCGGGAGATTTTATAGTTAGAACGGTTAGGCACAGTACTGTTGTGAACTTATACGATTCTGGACTTCGCCTGCGGGTAGGGACACGTCGTTGAGTACACAGCGTTCAGTGACTGAGAGTACTTCTGTCTATACTCACATAGATATGTTACCTGAATTCCGTCCTTGTGGCTGGGAGTTCACGTTTCTTGTCTGCAGAACACAGAGAGGAGAAGGCAGTATTAGATTATAATAGTCAGAGAACCGTCTTCTGTCGTCCTGGTGTTTGAAAGAGTTTATTTTGTGGCTGGAGTCCTTCCATCATCACAGACGTGTACCAGAACCATCACTCGGACGCACCGGACGCAGTACATACGGTGATATTGCTAACTGCTTCGACTTATTAGGGCTATAAGCAGGGCTTTGAAAGTAGTGTCTTCGAGTGTTTAGTATGTAGATGATGTCAGTCGTCTCGCGTTATTTATATTACATCGCGTAGCCATAAAAAGGGGCAGATTTTGGCAACTGATCAATCGTATTAGTTAGGAAATTAATTTGTATCTATTTATGTCCGTTGGACATTGATATATAAACATTTGTATTGGCTCAAATGGTTCAAATGGCTCTGAGCACTATGGGACTTAACATCTATGGTCATCAGTCCCCTAGAACTTAGAACTACTTAAACCTAACTAACCTAAGGACATCACACAACACCCAGCCATCACGAGGCAGAGAAAATCCCTGACCCCGCCGGGAATCGAACCCGGGAACCCGGGCGTGGGAAGCGAGAACGCTACCGCACGACCACGAGATGCGGGCCATTTGTATTGTAAAGGGGTTTTAATCTACAATAAATGTATAAGCGGAAACAGCATTTATCATTTGGTAGTTACTAGTACCCTTAATCATTCATTTATGTTTATGTTGTAATTTATATTTTAAGGAGCAAGAAGGAGATAATCACCATTAACAGATCCCAAGATCTGCTTCAGGGCCAAATCTTCATTTTTCCGTTCAGTATTTCCGTTGTGCACATTCATTTTACACCCGCCTGGAGTAGCTTCTTGGAACGTAATCAGTTATTCGGCTTTACATTGACTGACAGAGATAGTGGATGTCGTTCTGAGTGATACTGTGCCAAATTCTGTCCAAATGGCCTGTTAGAGCGTCAAAATCCCGAGCTAGTTGGAGGGCTTGCCCAAAATGCTCCAAACGTTCTCAATTTTGAAAAGATCCGGCGAGCTTGCTGGCCAAGTTAAGGTATGGCAAGCACGAAAATAAGCGTCAGAAACTCTCGTCGCGAGCAAGCGGGCATTACCTTGTTGAAATGTAAGCCGAGGCTGCCTTGCAATGAAGAGCAACATAACGAGGCGTAGAATATCGTGGACGTCCCGATCTGCTGTAAGGATGACAACCAAAGAATTCCTGAACATACTGTGAAGGACAATCAAACTGTTTAAATTCAGAAGTGGTAAAGTAGTCTGTATTAAAATTGAGTGAAAGTTCAACCAAACAATAGCTGTTTATTGTGTTAGCACTGTACGACGACCGGTTACATGCCCTAGAAGTATATCTTCAGGTCCTGTCTGCATATAGAATAAAACCACATAAGTAAAGCATTAATAGTCAACATAACCTGCCGAACAATGTAGACAGTAAATCGATGCACTCACAAAACTAATACTTCATGTGCAACGAATTCCAAGATATAATTTCGTGCAAAAGCATGTCACTCGAAGATAAAATCTTGGATGGCACGGTAGATGGGCATTCGATCCAAACCACGCATAATCACTAATACATCTCCAGAACACAGTCAAAAGACGACACTGGACAGCACATGACAATCCACGTTTGATAGTATAAAACTTATGGGCACGAAACATTGTGGAATGAAAGTAATTGATTTAAAACAGTTCGCTTTGTCGGCAGAGCGTAAAAGAGGAGAAACCTACCATCGCCAAAATCAGCGGGAGAAACAAAGAATTAAAAGACACACCATCCTTGGGAGTCGTCAATATATTGGCATGCGTCAAATAGAACTACAAGTTGTAGCACCAACTACACACTGGATAGTGTGGAAGAGTTATATTTTAAAGAGCAAGAAGGAGATAATCACCATTAACAGATCCCAAGATCTGCTTCAGGGCCAAATCTTCATATCTGCGTTCAGTCGCGAGTTGACGACCGCGACACCTAGCGGTAGAAACCAAATTAAAAGGACATGCAGACTGGACCTTGGGAATTGCAGTAACAAAATGGATCTCAGTGTTAAATAACAGTCGGTACGAGAGACAGAAAATATTAACCGTTACATTTATGACAAGTAAGATACAATTAAAATTATCTAAACCTAAGGAAACTGAACTACGCAATCAATGGCATGAAAAATCACAGAAAGATTGGCGTCAGTTGCATCACAATACGTTAATTTCATCCCAAGAAATTGCAAAGTGAAACTGACGCTTGAAATAAACGAATCGCGCTGCTGATGCATATTCCGAGATGGAAGCGTAAATCCCATGTTGCTCGTAATCACGATGAGATTGACGTACTACAATGCAACGAATACTGTACTTATTACTCTTTACACTATTATTAAGTGAACTGCGAACAGTATAGATGTTTAGTCACACAACTACATACAGATACCATTTACCCTTCCCTTAGATTCTTGTTAAATCATTAATTATGTTTACACAGGCCGGTAGATTCGGTTTTTCGTTACCTTTATGTCTATTCTAGAGCTGCAGTAAAAATCAATAAAGAACGAACGAGAAGATCCTTCCCTAATTTTTCATTGTGTGTGACTGGACATCTGTGTTGTTTCCTGTCCATTTAATAACAGTGTAATTCTCAGAAAGTACAGCGGTTGTCGCATCGTAGAAAATCAATTACATCGTGATTAAGATCAACGTGGTATTCGCACTTGCATCACGGGGTGTGCTATAGCGGTGCGTTTCGTGTTTTAAAAAAGCATCAATTTCGCTCTGCAACTTCTCGAGATGTAATTGACGTTTCGCACTGCAAGCAACACCATTCATTTTGTGATTTTTCTTGTTATTGATTGCGAAAAAAATAATAGGGTATCTCAATTTAAAAAAAAACACAAGTTTGAGTTGAAAATAACGTTTCCTTACTTTTTAGAATGTCTCAAGCGTTTACTTTCATGAGGTCCTGACTCTGATATATATATATATATATATATATATATATATATATATATATATATATACTGTATATATATATATATATATATATATACGAGGGGCGTTTGAAAAGTTCATGCAAAGTCCGAGAGATGGCACCACCAGCGCGTATCGAGGTCATGTTTAGTTAGTAGCATCTTTGGAAAGAACGCACACCAAGTTTCAGCCATGTTGGTCTATTTCTTTGTGTTTGGCATTCGTGTGAATCCGAATGATTGTCAAAAAATGGACGAAGAAGAATTTCGTGTGGTGATTAAACATTACTTTATGAAAGGCAAAATGCCTTAGGAGACTAAAGAGAAGCTTGTAAATATTACGGTGACTCTGCACCTTCGATTATAACAGTTTATAAGTGGTTTCAAAATTTTCGGAGTGGTCATTTGGGCACAAGTGATGCTGAACGTTCTGGACGCCCTGTGGGGGTTACGACTGCAGAAATCATTGGTAAAATCCATGATATGGTGATGGATGAGAGAAGAGTTAAGGTTCGTGAGATTACTAGTGCTGTAGGCATCTCGAATGAACGGGCACATAATATTTTGTATAAACATTTGGACATGAGAAAGCTATCCGCAAGATGGATTCTGCGATTGCTCACAATTGACCAAAAACAGAATCGTGTGAAGTGTTGCAAGGATTGTTTTCAGCTGTTCAGGAAGGAATCCGCAGGACTTTAAGCGTTGTTCCGTCTCTGTGGATGAAACATGGATACACTACTATATCCTGAGGCCAAACAACAATCTAAACAATGGGTTACCAAGGGAGAATCTGCACCAAAAAAGGCGAAGACCATTTTTCGCCAGAAAGGTTATGGCGACTGTCTTTTAGGGTTCACAAGGGAAAATACTCATCGACTGTCTGGAAAAGGGTAAAACTATTACAGGTGTATATTATTCATCGTTATTGGACCGTTTGAAAATCGAGCTGCAAGACAAACGCTGGGGATTGGACCGCACGTTGGGTTGGTTACCCCTTCCCAGAGTCTGGTTACAGCTTTTTTTTGTAAATTTTGTACAGAATTCTTTCGAATTTCTAGCAATCATCGTCTTCGATGCCAGTAAACTGCTATGTTGACCGCGACAATCAGTACAGCAGCTTAACGTTCACCATGTATCTTGGGTTTTCTTGGTTCCCATCCTGTTCACGGGAAATTATGCTCAGTCCTTGGTGCAGCTGCAATGGGGATGGCGGTTGTCACTGAACCAACTGGTTCTCGGTTAAATCTTTTTTTCAGCGCTAGGTTAAATAGACTATTAAAACCGCTCAAAATAACCGCCATTTGATATAACCTATTTTCGGTTTTTTATTCGTGTTATTTCCTGTATTAAACGCAGAAATCGAACAAAAATTGAAAAATTTTGGTTCCCTAGTTTTAAGATACATAGATTCAAAATGTTACGGAGGACATGCAGCTCTACTGTATGATTAAATGATGATGGAGTTCTCTTGGGTAAAATCTTCCGTTAGTAAAATAGTCCTCCGTTCGTATCTTCGGATGGGGATTACTCGGGATGATGTCGCCAGGAGAAACAAACCTGGCATTCTTCAGAATGGAGTGTGATATGTTAGATCTCTTAATTGGGCGGGTAAGTTAGAAAATTAAAATTAGTGAAGTTCGGTGGCAGGAGGAACAGGACTTCTGGGCAGGTGAATACAGGGTTACAAACGCAAAGTCAAATAGGGGTAATGCAGGAGTGGCTTTTATAATGAATAAGGAAATAGGAATGTGGGTAAGATATTATGAACAGAATAGTAAACGCATTATCGTAGCCAAGATAGACGTGAAGCCCACGCCTACAGTAGTCAAATTTACATGCCAACTAACTCCGCTGATGATGAAGAGATTGAAGAAATGTACGATGAGGTTAAAGAAATTTTTCAGGTAATTAAAGGAGACGCTAATTTAATTGTGATGGGGGACTGGAATGTGACAGCAGGAAAAGGAAGAGAAGCAAAAATAGTAGATGAATGTGGACTATGGGAAAGGAACTGCTGGTATAGTTTTGGCGGAGGATAATTTAATCATTGGGGCTTAAGAATCATAAAGAAAGGTTGTATACGTGGAAGAGACCTCGAGACACCGGAAGGTTTCAAATTGATTATATAATGGTAAGACAGAGATTTTGGAACGAGGTTTTAAAGTGTAAGACATTTCCAAGGACAGATGTGGACTCTGGTCACAGTTTATCGGTTATAAACTACCGATGAAAACTGAAGAAAGTGCAGAAAGGTAGGAAATTAAGGAGGCAAGTCTTGGATAATTTGAAAGAAACAGAGTTTGTCGAGAGCTTCAGGAAGGGCATCAGGCAACGGATGACTAGAACGGCGGAAAGGAGTACAGAAGAACACGAATGGGTAGCTTTAAGAGATAGTTAAGGCAGCAGAAGATCAAATAGGTAAAAAGACATGGCGTAGTAGGAATACTTAGAGAACACAAGAGATATTGAACGTAACTGATGAAAGTAGAAAGTTTTCAGATGCAGCACATTAAGCGGGCGAAAGCGAACACAAACATCTAAAAATGAAATTGTCATGAAACGCAAAAATGCTGAGCAGGAATGGCTAAAGGACAAATGTAAGGATTTATAAGCATATATCACTAGGGGAAAGATAGATACTGCCTACAGTGAAATTAAAGAGGCCTTTGGGGAAAAGAGAAGGAGCTGTATGAATATCAAGAGCTCAGATGGTAAACGAGTCCTAAGCAAAAAGGGAAATGCTGAAAAATGGAAGAAGTATATAGAAGGTTTATACAAGGGAGATGAACTTTAAAGCAATATTATAGAAAGGGAAGTGGACGTAGATGAGGATAACATGGGGGGTATGATACTGCGAGAAGAATTTAAGAAAGATCTGAAAGATCTCGAAATGAGGTCGTAGAAGTAGACAGCCTTGGCAGAGCTAGCCACGACGAAACTCTTCTACCGCGTGTGCAAGATCTATGAAACAGGTGAAATATCCCCAGACTTCAAGAAGAACGTGGTAAGTCCAATTCCAAAGAAAGCAATTGCTGACAGGTGTGAAAATTAGCAAACTATCAGTTTCATAAGTCATGGTTGCAGGATACTAAAAAGAATTCTTTTTTAATTCAAGATTCATTGCCATAGTTAAAGACAGGCACAGCCATTGTTTTGTAAAACTTTAATTTTATGTTACTTAGTCATATCCTCTAATGTTTTATTTATTGATTTCATTCTGTAAATCAATGTCATCGTTTCAGTTGATGTCACACCTTTACACCTTTAATATCCAATCTGGAGACTTGTTCCAGTGTCTTATCTTCAGAAACAATTTTTGATCGAACTAGTTGTTTTTTGTAGTGAGCCATAGCTATATTGGTGAATGTTTTCAGATTGTAGCATTGTCTTCCTTGTTCATATAATCTATACACCAACTGTTTTAAGGCTGATTCCTTGTTCTGCATGAAGACTACATCATCTACATATAGCATAGCGTTCAGACAATAGCTTCTTTTCAGTTGTATACGTTCATTTACACCATTCCTCCATTTTCTAATTAGCTCCTCAAAATAGTTGCAAAACAAAATCAGTGACAACCTGCATCTTTGCCATGATTTATTATTATCTCTTATGTTTTTGATCTACCTGTTATGATTATTTTAGAACCATCAAATAAGTTTACAGTAGTCTGTATAACATTTATTGGATGTTCTCTATCTTCCGTCAGTGCTCATACCCTGTTTCTAATGAGTGAATCAAAATCTTACTCAGAGTCAATAAAAGTCAGATGTGTTTCTAGACTGATTTCACATCGTTTTTCAAGATTATTTCAATGCTGAAAATATTATCTCAGTTAGTGTCTCTTCCTAAATCTATTTTGTTCTTCTCCCAAGATTACATCTGCTATTTATAAAAAATTTCATTTTCAGCATTACCAGTACATTTCTTACAATACCCACTACTGAAATTTCGACGTTTTTGTCACATGCAAGTGGTTGCAGCTGCTGTCAGTATATACATCAAGATCAGATACCACCAACAGGAATACATACATTTTTACAGGATAGCCATGAGAAATCTAAGATAAATTAAATTAAAAATTATTCATTACAGTGATTCAAAAGAAAAACATCTTTTGCATGTTATATGTAGCATGTAAAAGGCTTGTCCTATAATATAGCTGCTGCGAAAATGGCCAGCTCATGAAACTTGTTGAAAATTATTCACGTGATAGGAACACAACAGTAGTCAGCGTTCATAAAAAGAATAAAAATGACATGAGTCTCTATGGCTTTTGTCAGCCATTGTCAAGTACACCATCCATATAAGGTAAGAACTCACCCTTACATTACAAGAACAAGTCATAAAATACATAGATAAATGCAGCACTGTTATGTAATGGCTAGGATAAAACACATGTAATATATAAAGCTGCAAATATCAGCAACAAACACCATACTGGTCAAACCAGATGGCAATCAGTTCCACCGAAATTTTTCCATAGTCTAGGACTGTGTTTAAGATGTATGCAGACATCCTGATACAAAACCTTTGCCAGCATAGATTCATTTTCAGATGTATGACGAATGCTTTTAGGATAATATATTTCATTGTTGTTCTTTAATGCCTGACACACTGAAATGTATTTGCATTTTCTTCTTGTGGTATGACACCTACTTGGGGGCGACACCTTACATTTCGTCCTTTAAGTAATGCTGTCCATAACATATTCATTGCACGAGCATGAAGTGCTTGACCTGTATTTAAATGTAATGAGGGTGTTTTTTGCCATTATTAATATAAAGTTGTGCTTTTATATCTGACACACAAGAATGTATTGGCATTGTCTGGTTTTGCTATGGTGTGATGCCTACATGAGTCCCATAGTTTACAACCATTCTTCAAGTAATACAGTACATGACATATCATGCAGAGTCTAGACAACTACGTAAAATTAGAACTTTTGTAACTATGCCATGTGATTGTATGCATTTTCATGACCATGCTGCATTTGAAAGAATTTTCTAGTTCGTTGCTAAACATGTGTTTTCTACCACTCCTTTACCGCTGTTAACAAAGATTGATTCCTCAGTTTCCTGTTACCTTAAGATTAGCATTAAAAAGGATAACTCTCTACGTTGGCAAACGTTTTGTATCAGGATGCCTGCATACATCTTAAATGTGGTCCTTGGTTATGGCGGAAATAGCTTGCAGCCTGTTTTGAGTCCGATTTAGTGTTTGTTGTTGACATTTGCAGCTTCATGTGTTACACGTGTTTTCATCCTATCCATCACATAAAGGTAAAATTAGTTAAGTCTGCTTCATTTATCTATATTTTTTGGGATGTGTTCTCATAATGTGAGGATGTGTTTTATACTTTATACAGAATACAGTCTGTGGCAAAGAAGCTTGAATGAGCCAGTGGGCTCACATTATTTTGACTCTTTTTTATTATTTATTTATTTGCTGCGTTTTCAGTACGTGAGTAACTTTTTTTTACATTTTTCACGGCTTTGTTGTGAAATGTGTACATATTTCTGCTGCTCGTATGTCTAACCTCGATGTATAAGTTGGCTTCTGCTGTAAACATTCGAAAATCGCCAAAAGGTCGATATTGCAATAGTGGATATTGCAATAATTGTACAGTAAGAGGCGAAAATGAAGTCTTTAAAAAATACTTCAACGAAACTGTGAGCCCACAAGAAATGCAACATTTGCTGTTTCTATCAAGCAGTTGTTTAACAATTTTGATTAAGTTTCATAAACTGCATTTAAAAGCTTGTGTAGGGTGTACATAAAGTCTGGGAACACTTTCAATTATTTATTGCACAAGAACCAAACATTGTACAGATATCATACATATGTCATTTTGAAGAGAAACCCTGAAAGTTTTTTATTCATGTATACCACCACAGCGTAGTTTGGTAATAGTCAGCGATAGTCGCAAACATGGCGAGTTTAGGTGCGGAGCGAGCTTTCTATGTGTTAGAGTTTGTCAAAAACAAGCGTGCTACAACTGTTCAACGGATGTTTAGAACCAAGTACGGCAAGAAGCCACCAAGAAGGAAGGCAATTTACCACTGGCACCACAAATTCGTTACGACGGGTTGCTTGTGCCCAGAAAAGTGAAGCGAACGACCCAGTGTGAGTGAAATGAATGTGGAGCGCGTACGAAAAACTGGTATAGCAAGAATTCGATTACCGTATTGACGTCTGCCGGGTGACTCATGGTTCGCTTATCGAATGTTTGTACAAAAACTTTCAGTGTTTCTTTTCAGAATGCAATATGTATGAAATCTGTACAGTATTGAGTTCTTATGTAATAAATAATTGAAAGTGTTCTAGAACTTTATGTGCACCCTGTACATCTGTAATTGTCACATACATTTCTTAATACTGTTTGTCAAAAATTACCTCTGCAGTCTTCCAGTTAGTAGGTACCTGATAACGCTCTTAGTTTTCATGGAATTAATGTCTCATAAATGGCTTAATTGATACAGCATTTGTCTATACTTAAATTCATTATTTATTACATCTGAGCCACATGCTTCATTATTTTTAGGCTTTTTAAAACTTGTTTGAGTTCATTTAATTTATTGTCAATTATCTTATTGTATTGTTGAGTCATGTGTTTCCTAAATGCTGCAACAATTGATGATAGTGTAATGTTTTGTCCATTGTTCTTTATTGATTACATTAATTCTGACACCGTCTCTTTCTGGCTGATTTAAATTTTTCAACATTTTATAGGCAAAATTCTACTTTCCATACATGTCATGTGCAATGTTTATAATCGGTCTGTCATCATAAGCATGGCATGCTTTTATCATTACTTTTTTTTAGAGTGGCTTTCCTTATTTTTGAACTAGAAGTTAGTAAACTTTTTGTTTTAATTTCATGGTTTACTCTATCTCTCAGATCCATAACCTTAACTGCTTTCCTTTTTTCTTTTTTTTTCTTCCAACCGTTTCAAGTGTTGGTTTTGCATAGTCTTTAATTTTGTTCAACTCTGTTTCTGCATCAGCTACCTGAATTATAAACAGATACTGCTATAGTTTTTGTTTCTAAGGTTTTCTGATGTGCTCTTTCAGAAAGATGCATCCGAATCTATGTATGCGATGTTTTGCTTATGGGCAAAGTTGCGAAGAATATGTTTGACTTTTAGGACACGTATGTGAAAGACAGGGTGAATGGTATTGAAGTCGGAGAAGTGTAAATTTGCAGTAACTAAATCGAAATTTCTAGGACATTTAATTATTGAAAAACGAATTTTAGCGTACCTAGACAAAGTTAAAGTTCCTACAGAATTTCTAGCTCCTAGAAATAGAAAACAGTTGAAACAGTTGCAGCTTATATGGATTTTACAGGCAGTTTGTAAACTAACATAATGTCTAAGCAATATCTTGAAAAAGAAGTTGGGTAAGGAATAACAAGTATCAAGAAACTTTTGATAACATTAAGAAAGAATCAAATAATCAGTGTTTACTTTACAGATCTGATTTTAGTTTACCATTTTGTCTAGCCACTAATGGCAGTAATTGTTAAAGGAGAAGGAAGTCGATGCAAAAAGTATACATGATACAATTCGAAGTTGCGAGCAGAATGCTCTTAAAACAAGAAAAGGCGAATGTAATTGCTGGAAAAGATTTACTGACAATACACATGACATCTAATAAATGCAGGACACATTTATTTGGACTCGAAGTAATAGTATACTTTGCACCCAAAGCTTTGATTACTTTCAAGAGTGAAGACTTTATGAGGGAAGACCAACTGGATGGGCTGTGTACCTACAACAGTTTGACGTTGAATCGGGTACATTAAAGAATCTCCTAAGCTATTATTAGGAGCAACTTGTGTTAACTTTGGACCGACAAAGGAAAGGAATTCAGAATGAGATAAATGAAAATTTTCCGGGATGAAAAAATCACTAGGCCTTTGAATACCAAAACTGGAAGAAGTCAGAATCGTGATTCAAATAGGAGGATAGCAAATAACCATTTAGGTAAAAAGAGTCGTGAAAAAGTGGGTAAATACTAAAATGTACACAAGGGAACAATTTTTAGGAGAAATGATGTAAATTAAGGCAACAGGAAACTATTTTTGGCTGAGGATGAAGCAGAAAGATTAATTACATATGCCCATGACAGTTACTGTCATTGTGAAATGCACAAATGCATGGAAAAGTTACAATAAAACATTTATCTTTAGAATATCTGTAAGAAAGTGAGCAAAGATTTACCAGTCTATGTGTCAGCGATGTATAGTAAGTAATAAGACATGCCAAGGATAAATGCAAATTTTTTTTCCTAATAAGCAATTAGAACTCTCCACTATTGTTTTCCATAGACCATTACCAACAAGACAAAGAACGACAGTGTTAAATTTTTGCTATGGGAGACGTATTTTCCAAATTTAATAAGTTGTACACAGTAAGGAAAGGTACAAGCAAACATATTATCACAGAAGGTGAAAGAGATTATTTTAAATAGGTTGACTAACCAAAACATTTTATTACATGATGGATGACAGTTTTTAACCAAGAACAGGAAGCACTTTTTTTTTTTTAGAATCAGCAGGCATCATACGTATTTCGACTTTCGAATCCATGATTAAAGCTGCAGAAGTGCATGGCTTCAAGACCAGTATACGCAAGTGGCTTAAGACTATGCTGGGTAGATGAAAGGTAGGAGCCATCATACTGAAAGTGAAAATGTTTGTGCCCGCTGCAGTGAAAGTGAAAATAGTCGTCCGCGCCACTGTAGAACATTGTGTAGGATGGGCAATTCGCACGTTACCGTACCGTTTAATTGCTTCCAGACTGCTGGTGCTTTGCGCATGAGACACTCCATCTCAGAGCCCGTGCAGTCACTGAACTTTACGTGTACCAGTTTGGTTGTGCTATACAGTGAGTACTTCAACTCTTGGTAAGCTGCAGCCGCCATTGTCAACTGAACTGTTGCTACCAGGTGTCGTTTTTCAAACTACTGACTGTTGAAAAAGCAGATAGATTGACTCTAGTGCAACATTTCACTCACCATTTCAATATTAGGCAACAACAGCAGCTGAGCAGCCAAGGTATTTTGTACCACCTATCGCTACGGAAACCATGGCCCAAATATGTACGTCTTCTCACTACTAGAAGTGGCAAAATTTTCCATAGCATCAATATGGCGGAAATTTCTATAAATCGTCTGGTATCGATGCTGACGATATACCAGACGTAACATATCGATATTTTCAAAATATCTGATTTTCAATGAGTCAGAAAGAGTAACTCGTACTTGATAAGAAACTTGTTTCTTCGAGACAGGGGTATGTTGTTATTCACATATGTTATATTGAATATCTGTGATTGTTAAATCACCCGCAAATTGTTTCAAGAGACTTTATTAATTTTGATGAGAAAGACGTGTAATATTTTAATTGCTTTTAAAATAAATAAAATTTATAGAGCTAGTTAATCAAACTGAACTCTAAACAGGATTGTACTCTACAGTTTTTTTGGTGTTGGTAGCCTTTGAAAATAGTCTCCCCCTAGACAGAATGTTTTTCCAAAATCCATCAAGAATTCATTCTGTAATTGACAACTACAGAAATTGACAAGTCGAAGGATCATTCTTCTAACCGAAGGTTGTACAGCACAGGACAATGGCGTCAATATTTTCCTATTTATGTTCAATACTAGTGACTTTTGATGTGATTATGCATCCGAAGAATATGTTACTCTTTCTTTAAAGGCTCTCAGCTCTAACAGCGATGAAACATGACTTTTAACTTATTTTAGAGGTCTTAATGATAAATTTGTATTATTATTCTCGTGTCAGAAACATACATAAAGCAGTTAATGCAATTGTTGACAGATCAGCACAGTTTATATAATCTTTGACCAAAATTTGTCAACTTCCAGTGCATTTTTCGTTGCCTGGCGAAGGTCATCTTCCGTGCTGGTGGATGGACACAGTCGACACTTAAGCATATATTGAACAGTCTGTCCGTCGCCGCAGTCACATTGGGTTTTGTTTTTCTTCAACGATCCCCATTTTGCCAGGTTCATCCGTGGTCTGCCCACTCCTGACCTCATCCAGACTGGCTAATTCTCATAATGACCTGGGGGTACAGAGTCTGAAAATCTTTACAAACCAGGAGGGTTGGACGTCTCAGCCCTCCTTAGTTGCTGCCGGGTGTCTTCATCAGTGGTTGTTAGTTTCTCCAATGTTCTGAGGAAACTGTTCTTCGACCTTAATCGTTGTGGGTAGCGCAGTTGCCCGAGCATGGGATGCGTTTTTTCCTGCTCCAGTTTCGTTCTTTCCCTGTTTGGTGCTATTTCTCTTCGAACAGGAGGTGGTGCAACTCCTGGAAGGTTTTAGAGCTAACAAGCCTGTTATAATTTTGCGTGCGTCGTGTAGGACAATATCCACCTGTCTGGCATGTATTGACTTACGTCAAATAGCAGAGGCATACGCTGCAGCGGGGTAGTATAATGCCATTGCAGACGTTCGGATGCTTTTAGCTGACTGTATCGCTATGATCCGGCCAGTTTTCTCGGTAGGTTGTTCCTGGAGGATACTGTTGATTTGAAATACATGCACTGTTTTTTGAACGTTAGAGATCTGTCAAGTGTTATTCCTAGGTGTTTTGGAGCGTCACAGTATTCCAATTTAACTCCTGACCATTCTATCTTTAACGTGCAGGTGGTTTGCCTGTTTCTCAGATGGAAAGCAAACACTTGTGTCTTTGATGGGTTTGGTTTAAGCTGGTTTATTCGGTAGTATTTTGACAGATCTTCAGGAACACTCTTTAGGGTGATTTCTATTGAATCGAAGTTAGTGCTTTTGGTTGCCAGAGCGAGATCATAGCTTCTGCAGTTGGGGACTACGGGTTTGTCCTTAGTATATACATTGAACAGAACTAGAGCCAGCACATTTCCCTGGGGGAGGCCATTTTCTGAAGTCTCATCCTCTACGCTGTCCTTGGAGGTCAACGAAGAATCTTCGGTTCTGCAGAAGATTGGTGACGAAGTACTTGGTTAGGTTGCAGACCTTGTTTAATAGTAACTGATGGTTGGCGGTGTCGTACGCTGCTGTCAAATCCATGAATACTACACCTGTCACCTCACGGGCTTCAAAACCACCTTCTATGAACTGTGTAAGACTGAGTAACTGTCCTGTGTATGTTTTACCAGGGCGGCATCCAGCTTGCATCAATAACATGCGAGAGACAGTTTAAAATCATTCTTTCTAGCAGTTTGTAAAGGAGACACAGTAATGCGATTGGTCTAAAATTCTTTGGTCTGTTTCTTTCTTTATCAGGTTTCAGTATAGCAACTACATGGCTCTTCCGAAATTTGATATCCATCAATACATTTGTTGAAGAGTTGGAGAATTCATTCCTTTACTGCTAATCCAAAGTGCCTAATTTGCTCAGTTCATACATTGTCCAAGGCAGCTGACTTACCAGTTTTACTGTGTTTAATAGCCTTTTGTAATTCATTCATCTTGAATGGGAGTGAAAAGCTGTTATTATCCTCCTGCCCAATTCTTCGTATTTTTGGTTTTATGGCTGGGCTTCCTATTTATCAATAGCTTGTGTGCTGTTTGGTTGGCGGTGATATTTTGGTGTGTAGTGGTCTTAGTTGGATCATTGCACAGACGTCGCAGAAGTCTCCAAGCCTTATGACGGTCTCTTTTAAGATCCAGGTTTTATTTTGTTTTAATCCATTTTCCCCTTTTTGACTCTCTTGTAGCGGAACTGAGTTTGATTCTTGTTTCTATAGTTGTTTCACTGAAAGGAACCCTCCACGTTGCCCTCCAATGCTAAATTTGTGACCCCTTGATGCCACAGAACATGTCCTACTAACCAGTCCCTTCTTTTTGTCAAGTTGTGCCACAAACTCCTCCCCAATTATATTCAATACTTCATCAGTAGATATGTGATCTACCCACCTAATCTTCAGCATTCCTCTATAGCACCACATTTCGAAAGCTTCTATTCTCTTCTTGTCCAAACTATTTATCGTCCATGTTTCACTTCCATACATGGCTACACTCCAAACAAATAATTTCAGAAACGACTTCCTGCACTTAAATCTATACTCGATGTTAACAAATTTCTCTTCTTCAGAAACGCTTTCCTTGCCATTGCCAGCCTACATTTTATATCTTCTCTACTTCGACCATTATCAGTTATTTTGCTCCCCAAATAGCAAAACTCCTTTACTACTTTAAGTGTCTCATTTCCTAATCTAATTCCCTCAGCATCACCCGACTTAATTCGGCTACATTCCATTATCCTCGTTTTCCTTTTGTTGATGTTCATCTTATATCCTCTTCCAAGTCCTTTGCTGTATCTGACAGAATTACGATGTCTTCGGCAAACCTCAAAGTTTTTATTTCCTCTCCATGGATTTTAATACCTACTCCGAATTTTCCTTTTGTTTCCTTTACTGCTTGCTCAATATACAGATTGAATAACATAGGGGAGAGGCTACAACCCTGTCTCACTCCCTTTCCAACCACTGCTTCCCTTTCATGCCATCTGGTTTCTGTACAAATTGTAAATAGCCTTTCGCTCCCTGTATTTTACCTCTGCCGCCTTTAGAATTTGAAAGAGAGTATTCTAGTCAACATTGTCAAAAACTTTCTCTAAGTCTACAAATGCTAGAAACGTAGGTTTGTCTTTCCTTAATTTTTCTTCTAAGATAAGTCGTAAGGTCAGTATTGCCTCACAAATAAGTTGCTATATTCTGTAAATAAGGCTACCTGATCTTATGTGAGCCCAGAGATGTAAGATGTTCGAGAGCCACGAGGGATAGATATTTTGGAACGTCTCTTTACGGCCGTGATGAATGTGTCATATCGTTCTGGTGTTGGTTCTATAGAAGACACTTCGGCATCCAGTCAATCTGCAAATCTCTACCAATCACCATTTCTAAAGTTAAACATCCTCGGAATGGGGTTTTCTGAGATTTAACAGCAGAAAATATTTGGCGGATTATTAGTCTGCGTTGTCAATTTGGTACTGGAGAACAGACGGATCTTATACACTGTTGGCTAACGCTGATGCTGGTGAATATGAGGTCGGGACTGTATCCTCGTCTCCACCTGCCACTGTTAAATGATACAGGGAGCTTTGCGGCGTGGATAAGGGTAAGGTGATTCATTTTTTCCCACTCTCGTACTGCTGCCACATTTTCACCTTCATCATCATAGCCCCAAATGTTACTATGGGTGTTGAAATCGCCAGTCACAATCCTCCCCTGTTTATTTTTTAATTTGTTGGTTTATTTACTGTCAGTTCTTTAACAGGTAGTTTGTGTAGAGACGAAACTGAGCAATTAGCTATTTCTATGGTAAGGATTTCGATGTCATTTTCCTCCCTATACATCCATATACAGGCCCTCTTTAGGGCCGCAGCTAAGCATTACCTAAGTCAACATAGGAGGAACAACATCAGCCGAAGAAAAACTGCCACAAGAACTTTGCGGACAGACCCAATGCCGTGTTCTGTGCACATAGGAAACAAACAGAAGCAGCGACATATGTAGACCGAAAATAAATATGTATCCAAGTACGTTTGTTAGGTCCAGAAGGGCTCGAAGGGCAAATTACTGTCTCTCTTTACTACCGTTCACCCTCCTACCGAATTCCTTCGGAAAAGCGGCCTTCGGTCCTGTTATGAATCTTAATTCTGGACAGTAAGCAAATATTGACAGGAGAAAGGAAAGAGGTTCTGGATGTCCGTGCCGCAAAGACGCCCACCGGGATCGTCGTCTGGTAAGAGCAGCAGTGATCAAACGTACAGTCGCCACAGCTGGGATAAGAGGGACTGGGAACCCAGATGTGTCAACACGAACTGCTGTGAACCGGTTATTAGCAGTGGGACTTCGGCCACGCACACCTGTAGCCTATCTTCTACTCACGCCATAGCTTCGACGTCCACGGCTAGACAGGTGCCGTCAGAGGTTGACTTGGAAGATGGCATGGCGCACCGTGGTCTTCAGTGGTGAAAGCAGATTCCGCCTGCATACAAGTGATGGTCGTTTGCGCGCCCTACGTAGGCAGGGTGAGTGCTGCGTCGTAGAGTACATTTGTCCAAGACATACTGGTCCCATCCCAGGCCTTATAGTCTGGGATGCGATAAGCTACGACCCTTGCTCACCTTTGGTGTTTCTGGAGAGAACGCTAATCAGCGCCCGTTATGTGCAGAATGTTGTTAGGCCTGTTATTTTGCCGTTCTTGCAACAGGAAGGTGATGTGTTGTTATAGTAGGATAATGTTCACCTACACACTACCCGTGAAACGCAACGTGCCCTGCAAGACGTGCAGCAATTTTCCTGCCCACCACAATCACCGGACTTGTCTCCAATGGAGCAGGTGTGGGATATGATCGGACGAGAAGTGATTCATGCGACACGTCAACCAACAACTCTTACAGAAGTACGTGGACATATCGAGCAGGAGTGGCATTACGTATCCCAGGACAATATTCGCCAACTGTACGATCGACTAGATGCCAGAGTCAGTGCCTGCGTTGCCGTCCATACCAATATCCACCTACCCACGTACTAATACGGGTGTTTCAGAATGGGCCGACAACTAGTACTTCATAACCGTTTGTGCGACTCTCTCACTGACTGACCATCGCCCAGCCCAACCGCTAATGATAGAAAAATTAAATTTGGAGAAGGTGTTGATCTTATACTGTAGGTGACGTTTATGAAGGGATTTTTCGAAATACCACCACTGAGGGGGTGAAATAGGGGAAGAAATGTCGCTATTACAGCAATTTTGAAGCCAGACCTATGAAAATTGGTATTTTCAGAAATAAAGAAATAAGTGTTTCTGAATTTTTGGAAATTCAAACATTTAGAGGGTAAAACAATGGGTGAAAATTTTCTGGAAATAAATCGTTATTAAAGAACTACTAAAACTAGAGCTACATATACGAGAATTAATATTTCATTTCCCGGTTAGAAATAAAAAATATATGTTACAGTGTTTGCGGAAATTAAATCCGCTAAGGGAGTGAAGTAGAGGATGAAAAGTTGTATGAAATTATTTCATTATTAGAAGATTTTCCAAGTTAAATTTATGAAAATTTTTATTTGACTTCTCTATCAGAAATTAAAAAATACCTGTTTCGCTGTGTTTAGAAGTTCCATCCATTAGGGAGGAAAGATTTTTAAGAAAATATTTCGTTATATTAAAATAAATTTTAAGCTACATCTACGAAAATTGGGATTTTACTTCTCGTTCAGATACAAAGAACTATGTGTTAGAGCATGGAAGTTCCTATCAAAATATCACTACAAGAACGCATGATTAACAATAACCTTGGACTCCAGCTACCAGAACCGCTTTTTGGTCAGAAGTTCATTAGGGAAAGACATGCCTCTAAGGCCTTAATTAGCGCTACAAGTTTAGAAGGTTTTGCAATTTATGAACAACTTGAAAATTTCATTAAAGAAAACTAAAAATGTCTGTGCACACCATATAGAGTACGAGAGTGAAGCAGCGGGTGCTGAGCTAGTATTATTTATTACGTGGGCCGTTCAATATGTAACGCAACACATGTTTTTTTTCTGAAAGCAGATTTTTTTTCAGGATTCCAATAGACCGAATTATTCTCCACTCTATTCGCTACAAAACCCTATTTTTCAACATAATCTCCGTTCAGAGAGACGGCCTTACCCCACCTTAGTGCAAGGTCTTTATACCCGCATGGTACAACTCTACTCATCGACAACGAGCCAACGTCTTGCTGCGTCTACAACCTCCCCATCATCCTTGTACTGCTTCCCGCGGAGTGCATCCTTCAATAGACCAAACAGATGAAAGTAGGAAGAAGTGAGATCCGAGCTGTAGGATGGATGAGGAAGAACATTCCGCGAACTGGCCTTGAGTGGGCGGACATCTGTGAAGCCTTTTGTTGTCATGGTGAAGGAGACGTTTGTTTTGCATTCTTGTGGCGACGAATACGCTGAAGTCGTTTCTTCCATTGCCTGAGGGTAGCACAGTACGCTCCAGAGTTGAGGGAGGACATGCAACAGAATAACCCCTTACGAGTCCCAGAAGACCGTCGTCATGACTTTACCGACTGAAGGCGTGGATTTGAACTTTTTGTTCAGAGGAGAGGTGGTGTGGCGACACTCCATGGAATGCCGTTTTGTTTCCGGTTCACCATCAGCCTCGTAACACGGAATCAGTTTGAGCTGTGCTGCGACTCACGTTGGTGCTGTTTCCGTCCTCTGTTGAAGACCAGACCGTATTGTTTAGCTGAGATGGTTGTGGTTGTTTGTCTTCTTCTCCTGTTGATGGCGCCACTTGGTTTCGCAAGCGTTGCCTGTCCGGTAGTGGTAGCAGCGGCGGTTATCGATATGTAGTAACTGTGGCCCTATCTTTGGAGCGACGTCGTTGTTCTTCCGGGTCGTGTCAGTGTGCAGTTTGGTTGGGGACTCAGGAGGAGCCAGGTCCGCGCAGTGCGCGAACACACCAGGACGGCTGGCAGAGCGCGTGGACTGCCGGATCGACGTCCTGTGGTCATGAGGGTGCACGACCTCGTCCTAAACCGGACCCGGTAAGCTTTAAGTTGACCGCATTTGGATTAAAGTAGAGAAACATCCACCATTGTGAGATCTTGTGATTCTTCAGTGACTTGGGTTCGTGTTGCTGCTCGTAGTGTTGCTAAGGCAAAGAGCAGCGAGTGGAGTGCTTGGGAAAGGCGGATCTGATTAGCTATCCTGGAGTTCAGTTTGTTACTATTTGTTAAGTTCAACCAGCGGTATTTTTCATGCCTCGTGGCCGCTAACGCCCCATTACCTGCCCTGGGGGTTAGTATATGTAGCGGCAGTGTACGTTTCCTCGCTTTGCCGCTGCTGTCCGGTGAAGCGAGTAGTTTTGACAGCTTTCCTGATTGTAGGTTGGTTGGCGATTCTTCTACTCTCGTGGTATTCCTTTCTCGTTCCGGGCGCTCTGAGCACGGTATTCTGAGGGCAGAGTCCAGACCGCCGGTTCAGGCTTTGGCGTATTTTTACATCTTGGCATTTGGTTTATTGGACGTCAGGTAGCCTCAGTGAGTTTATCATTAGTCATTCGTTAGACTGCCGCTAGTCTGAGTTACCATCTTGTGAAGTGAATGCAACTCTTGGCTGCCTATGTCATCGCTCGCGAAAGTGTTTTTTGCCCGACCTACTCAGAGGTCGATTCCTGGTGGACTGTCTGTGACTGGCCCCTGTGTTTTAGTACTGTATTCGCTGTTTTATGGTATGTTTCTAATTTTTTTATATAATTGCCATTCGTGGCGTTACAGCAGGTTTAAATGATCGTGCTACCAAGCTTACCATCATTTTGTCTCACCTGCTTGGTGATCGGTTGCCTTTCTTTTTAAATTAACCTTTGCTATTGCATTATTGTTTTACAGTATGTTTGTTAAATTATTGATAATTACCGTTCTTGGCGTTAAAGGCCTTCAGCTTTGACTATAGTTACTTGCCTTAAAACTCTAATTGGGATCACATTGGCTTGTTTTTAAAACAATATTTGCTATGTCTGTCTTTTATGCTCATTTGGTAAATTGTAACATACTGAAAGCACTATTAATTACACAGTTGTTTATTCCTTCATTAATAACGTGTAATATCTTGAATTATTGCTGAGTCTGGAATTGCCGTTTTAAAATAAATGTGTGTAATTGCAAAAGGGAACCAATAGTAACTGGTTACGGCACCGTCCACAATCGTAACCGAATCCTGCCTTCCTTGACTACCAGGTTTCACAGTTTCTCACAGTTTGTTGCTCTTCATGCTCTTCTGTTAGTTGGCGAGGAACCCAGCGGGCACACACCTTTGAATGCCCCAACTGCTGGTGGTGTGTGTCAGCACTACCAACAGAGACGTCCAACTGTTCATCTAGGAGTATTATTGTGATCCATTGATCTCCTTGAATGAGAGTGTCCATTCGTTCCAAGACTGCAGGAGTTACATCTGTGTGCGGCCGGCCGGCAGGCTGGAGATCGCACAGGTTTGCGCGACCTTGTTGTGATGGTGACAAACGCCTCGCCCAACGGCTCATTGTGCTTTTGTTCACTGCCAGATCTCCGTACACATCCTCCAATGCCTATGAATATCTGCCACGCTCTGGTTTTCTGCCAAAAGAAACTCAGTGACAGCTCTCTCCTTGGAAAGCATCTCCGTTGTAGAAGCCATTTTAAAGGCTACGTATGACGCCGCCGCCACCTATTGGAACTTAATGAAACTATAGGGGCTGAAGTGGGAATATTCAACGATGTCTCTCAATAAGTTTCGTATCTTTTCAACCGAAATTGGCGAAGAAAGAAATGTGTTGTATTACTTATTAAACTTCCCTCATACATGTCATACATCAATCTGATACTTGATATACTTAGTTAATCTGCGTTTTATTAACTTTATTTGACAAGATGTGTGGGCGAACTATGCTTTCTTACATTCAGTGTATAAAGTAAAAAGTAAAGCACTGATGAGTTGGGAGATTTGAATATCACAGTACATTACTAGGCATCATTCTGTTGTACGTGGTGAATCGTTGCCTTCCTCCCACCTTTGAACTGACTTAGCCAGCCAGTCATACAGGGACATACAGCACAACGTATATTCCGAACTATGCTGTAGCTCGGCATTTTTCATATTAAAAACATCGCCCGCGGTGAAAATAGCGATAAGTGACAGGTAAAAGTCCTAGGATTCACAGGCGATGGAAAGCGAGACTGGTGGGTTTCGAGACGGGCACTTTACAACTGAGCCACCGAGCCATCATAAAACTGAATTATGCGAAAATGTATCGACATAGTCGATATATCGGCACTACAATATTGATAAACAGACAGTGGTATTATTTCGGCCGGCCGTTGTGACCGAGCGGTTCTAGACGCTTTACTCCGGAACCGCGCTGCTGCTACGGTCGCAGGTTAGAATCCCGCCTCAGGCATGGATGTGTGTCATGTCCTTAGGTTAGGTAAGTTTAAGTAGTTCTAAGACTAGCAGACTGATGACCTCAGATGTTAAGTCCTATAGTGCTCAGAGCCATTTGAACCATTTGTACCCACCATACAATACGAGACACAGAGATTAGCGATGGCTCAGGACCATCGTCACTCGACGCTAGCAGTATGGAAAAATGTTGCCTGAACTCATGAGCCGCTGCGTGTCTTAGTACTCACCAGTGGCAGGGTATACCATATGATGCAGCCCGCTTGCTAATAAAGCACTAACCAGCCTGATGACGGGGGGATTCTTATGTGGGTGGCAAAATGGAGCCCCTGATGCGCCTGCCTTCGTCTCTCACCGGTGAACGATACTTCAGAACATGGGCAGCCATTTTTGTCCTGCGTCACACTACAACGACTTGTAAATCCAGCAGGTCATTGCACCACTGCGTCGGTTGCGAACTGTTTCAGAATGATTTGATGAGCATTTCGAGGAGGTGAAAATAGTTGTCTGTCTCTCCAGATCATTCGACGTCAGTTTTTTTGCTCACATCTGTGACGCCATCAAACGAGATGCATTCGTCTTGGACCAAATCGTGACCAACGACTGTGAGCTATCTTGGTCGTAAACCAGGATGGCTCTCCAATGCTTTAAGTGTCTCATGAAAAACACTCAATGGCGCATAGCCACCGTCGTCCGGGTTCACGAAGAAGGTAATTACTATATATTGCTACGTAGGTGTTTCTAATTCAACTGCTCCTAGTCGGGTGCTCTTTATTTCGTATAGACCTTTAACTTCCTTTTGATGTCTTATTTTTCGTCCTTATTTTATTTTGTATCTTTTTCTCAAAATTCTTCTGCTAGGAAGGATCATGAGAAATAGTCCGCAGGACGACGTCTGAGTCTTTCATACATCTTAAGCGGCGTGGTACTATATTAAGCATTATACTACCTACTACAAGTAATGGTACAAACAGATTACTTATTCTGTAGTGAATGTATACTGTCGCAAACAGTAACAAACCCTGTACTTCTGCTGTCACATCAATATCCGAGTTTCCAAGTTGGCTGCGAACGAGGAATTGTCGGTACAAATAAACTGAGTGAACTACGCAATTAAAGTCTCGACATATGCCTTGAATTTCAAGAGGACTGAAAGCAGTTTGTAAGGCTGCTGCTTCTTGCGATATGCAGTAAACCTTGAACGGCTCGCCGGAAACCTGCAGCTCAGCTTGCGACTTCAGCCCTACCGTCACGTCCCGTACTCTTAATATGGTCTGTAGAGTCAGACGCATGTGCCAACCATTAAATGGACATTTTATCAACGAATAAAGATATAACGCGTCAACTTAAACAAAAAGGTAATACGTTCCGAGTATTCGAATCAGCTGAAAAATGCAGGTGTCTTGCTCGCATAATCGGCTTCCGTATTCCTGAAACTATATTCTCCATACTAGGGAAGGTGACGTAGCTCATAATCGCCGTGTTTTCCTAGAAAATTAAAAATCTTATCATATTGCCTTTTGTGATCCATATTGCATGGAAAACCTATAAAAAATATAGTTCACTGTTGTCAGCTGAAAGTAGAATTTTCTACGATTCTTTGTTATATTTGTCACTCCAGTGAAGAAATATTAGAAATATGTCTTATCTCAAAATCGGACTACCGCAACCGTCTTCAGTTCATTCTCCGACCAGAAAACGCGCGTCACGCTCTCACCGAGAATCTTACTGTATTGCTGCACTGTCGACAACTCAGGAACATGGTAGAGAACACTCTTTTTAACCAAACGTAATAAATAAATTATGTATCGTGTTTTTCACCTGATTTAGCTAGACGCTACTCGTCTTTCCCTCACTGCTATTTGCTGAACGTATATGTCTTAATGGCCCGATGATATATTTTTCAAAGAGACAAAATAGTACAATTTCAGATCCATCTATTTTGTTTAGCTATATGTGTGTCCTTGGGGTGGGGGGAAGGTTTTCCACTCTGATTTGATTTCTAAAGGAGAATGTCAAGTAAACTTTCATTCCCTTAACTACCGATAATACAAGAAGAAAGATGCGGAAAAGAATTCTGTTCTCCTGCTAAAACTGATGTTTCCATTGGAAGTCAGCATTCTTAAGTGAAGCTCACAACCGTCCTACTTGGTCTCCAATACGCTTTGCAACAAGGGGAAGAACCGAACATCATTATTCGGATTTTAAAAAAATGCATTTGCTGCTCTGAAGAATTTGTGTAACAAGTAGAAGAACAAAACATTAATATTCGGATTTAAATACGCTTTGGTTCTGATGAAGCATTTATGCAACAGAAGCAGTAGCCACCCTTTTGCGTGCGACATACGGGTACTGCTTACATTATTCCAGACCCGTCGAGGTGAGCTGCTGTTGATTAAAGAGACCTACGGATGCAGGGTAATGATACTGTAGATTTTTGACTGAAGAACTCATTGACAGTGGAGAAATTAATCACTGTGAAATTCAAGCAACTTATTTACCTGCCAGGTTAGCCGAGCGCGCTAACGCGCTGCTTCCTGGACTCGGGTAGGCGCGCCGGCCCGCATCGTATCCGCCCGGCGGATAACGACGAGGGCCGGTGTGCCGGCCGGCCTGGATGTGGTTTTTAGGTGGTTTTCCAAATTGGCCTAGGTGAATACCGGGCTGGTCCCCACGTTCGCTCTCAGTTACACGGCTCGCAGACATCTGAACACTTTCGCACTATTTCACGGATTACACCAGTTGCAGACAGTTGGGGTACACTAATTCCTGCTACACCTGTGTCACAATTTCTCATGTTCATGGAACTTCAGAACCACTACATGGCTGAGGTCCAGTCGCGGCCATTTCAAGAAACATTTGCGATCCATCTATTTCACACTTTCCCTGTAATGTGCATCCAGTTTCTAGGTTATTAAACAGATCTTCAGTTGTAAATAATACATTTTAGCTATCAGTCGTCCTTTTGAAATTTTATTGACAGATCTAGATTTCAGCTAGAAACTAGCCATTCTCAATGCACTATCATTTTTGATCAATGCATGTAATGCCTGTTGGTCGGGCTTCATCCACAGTTCATTGAATACACACACATCTAGGTTAGGTTACTTTACACAGCAGCGTGCGTTGTTCCCTTTTCTTCCATTGCCCTTACAGTCTAATATTACTGTCTATTGAACACTTGTTTCCGTGACTCTCAGATGACAACACATTTAGTCATTATTCATTCAGTTGCTGTCAGACGGTCCATAAGTGAAACTTATCAATATACCGTAGTAATTATTCTATGTTTGTCCGTCTTCACCTGCGCCACGTCTGTCTGATCTGCTACCACTAAGACTGTCGTCTGTCTCGCTAGTATTGTCTTTTGAGTCATTCGTCTGCTGCACTCGTCGCCGGCCGTACCCTTCGCTGCAATTACTGTTTTTGCAACAATCTCGATATTTCGTCTGCACAGTCGTGGAAGTCCGACCAAAAGGTCTGGTCTCTAAGTGATTGTGTTATGTCGTCGTGCTCGTGTGCTTGTCACCTTTCCTGCGACCAACGGACATGTTATAGAAATATATGTTCTGGGGTACATCTCTCACCACATGCTCAATCAGTCTTCTGACCGAGGTTCACACGCAGCAAATGCTAGGGTTGTGATACTTAGACAGTTAAGAAATGGCTAGGATTGACGTTTTTCATCCTCAATCGTTCCTTGATATTGAGCAGAAATTCATACACCCTACGGGCCTTTCCACAATTGTCCGACGCCCTTCGCCGTGTCTCTTAATGTGACTGGTCTGCCTGTTTTCACCCAATATGTTCCCACGCGACAATTAATAGTTATATTTATTGGGTATATGTTCAAATGTGTGCGAATTCCTAGGGGACCAAACTACTGAGGTCATCGGTCCCTAGACTTACGCACTACTTTAACTTATGCTAAGAACAACAGACACACTCATGTCCGAGGGAGGATTCGGACTCCTGGCGGGAGGGGCCGCGCAATCCGTGACATGGCGCCTCAAACCACGCTGCTCTGGTTTATGACATGGTGCCTAAAGCCCCCGTAGTCGTAGAAGTACACTCGTCTGTCCGTGCCTTACCACGGTGATATTAGCCACGGTGCAGAGTCAATGTGCCCACACGCTGATAGCAAAACATACTGTTGACACGAAGAGAGCGCAGAGGTGTATTCTCATTATAGTCATGGGTAATCTGTAGTTCGTTCAGGTGATTCTTCTGTAGCTGTTTTGATGCGTTAATTGATGTTAATTTCTAATCTAGGTACATGCCCAAGTATCTTGGAATCATTTTTCTTTTATGTTATTTCCATCTACTTCAACTGCAGGATTCCTTTGTAATTTTTCTTTCAACATAATATAGATATTACAAAAATAAATATAAAAATAATTGAAATTTAAAAGTAAATATCCCAGTACGTCAATAGAACGTTTCCAGAACACTAGGACGTATACGAGAATACTGCTGAGATACAGTAATAATCATGATCCACTACATACAGTTCAGAACTTCCAAGAGATTTCCTTCTGATGTGTGTATAAAATATGATGACATGGAAATAGGAGAAGTTGAGAGTGTAAAATTCTTGGGATAACAACTTGATAATAAATTCAGTTGGGAGCAACATACTAACGAACTGCTAAAGCGCCTAAACAAGTCTGTGTTTGCAATGCGAATGATGTCAGACATAGGAGGTATAAATTTAAAAAAACTGGCATATTTTGCTTATTTTCACTCCATTATGTCATATGGTATCATATTTTGGGGTAACTCCAAAAATAGAGAAAAAAAGTTTAGAGTACAGAAGCGTATAATAAGAGTAATGAGTAGTGTAAATCCAAGAACATCATGTCGAAACCTATTCAAATAAGTTGGCATATTAACCACAGATTCTCAGAATATTTATTCCTTAATGAAGTTTGTTGTAAATAATAAATCTCTTTTTCCGACTAACTGCTTAGTACACAGTATCAATACTGGGAATAAGAACAATGTACATAAAGATTTAAAATCACTTACTCTTGCCCAGAAAGGAGTCCAGTATTCAGCAACGCATATTTTCAATAAGTTACCAGCAACCATTAAGAGTTCAGTTTCAGACAAGGCACAATTTAAACATAATTTAAAAGAATTTTTGGTGTCCAACTCCTTCTATTCCATCCATGAGTTTCTCAACAAGTGCAATAGACCATTTTAATGAAAATTTATTAGACTTTAATTTTTGACAATACTTGGTTGTAACAGCCAAGTAACTACCTACTGTGTGAATGATGGATGTATGGAAAGCAGATGGAAGTCTTAAGTCTGTAAATAGTACAAGTTTAATTTTAAATCTTGTACATAATCTGACTGTTCTTAACTGAGGATCACTGAAATGAATAATTTACTTTAATTTTTGACAATACTTGGGTGTAATAGCCAAGAAACTAGCAAATGTCTGAACGATGGATTTAATAAAAGCAGATGTAAGTATTAAACCTGTAAATATTAGAAGTTTAAATTTAATTCATGTACATAATTTTGCTGTTTATTGACTGAGGATCATTGAAATTAATGAAACTCAAGTTTTTCTAATTACATTTTTGTAATGTGTTTATCTGACATGTTCCACACACACGAGGATTCCCTCTTTTATGGGTCTATGGAATGAATAATTAATCTAATGTAATCTAAAATGAAAGGGCAGTGATCGAAACAAAGATTATGACCAGTAAGAATATCAGTTGTTGAGGCAAAAGCAACTTCACTGTAGTCATAGAGTTGGTTCGCTAAAGTGGCATTGGCCGTGGACGCTTGTGGAGTATAGGAGACAACGTTTTGGCGTTTTGACACGGAGCAGACACATTCTGTCGACGAAAGTTGTGTTCCCTAGGTATCAGGCGAGTACGAAAGGTTATTCGGAAATTACAGATAGTACTCCATGGCGGCTTCTACGGAAGGGGTCGTGGGAGAGATCAGACTTTAAGTGTCCGAGATTTGTCGAGAGCAGCCCTGCATCGGATTGTGGAAGAACTAGCAGTTAGCTAAAGGAGGTCGTGGTCGAAGCAAGCGAGCTCGTGAGATCAGTTGTCAAAAGGTCAAAATGTTTCAGTCATCACTTTTACAATGACTTATTCTGTAGGTGATTATTTGACTTTCAGTAGAGTACTCTATTGCCTCTCCAAGTGAATAGTTGCATGTGTAGGAAAACAGAAAATGTCAGGTAATAATATTTTTCCAGTAGCGTGAATTAAACTGAAAGTCTTGACCACAATAAATAAATCGTTGAGCCGCATCTGACAAACGCGTATCAGATCCAGTGGGGCGTAGAGCCACACCCACTATACACTGTGATCTTCAAACCATCCTGCAGTTTAACGCCTCTTCATTTTTGTTCATAAATTCGACCTGCCCTGATAATCTGTTAGCGGAGGTCCATTTATATTACAAGAGAAGTATTCTTCTGAAGTAACCATCAAGAACGTGACTGCTGTTTCAAGCTGATTACGCAACAGCTGTTCTTACAATTATTTGGTCTTTACTTTTAATATAACGTTCACAGTATCTTCGCATTATTTATGAAAAATCAATTACCTGATTGCAAGTCTGAGTATTAACAACTGAATGGCTGTTTATAGCCTTAGTCGGCAATGCCATGGAGGATATACGGGGAACGGCATCTCTGTCGATCAGAAAAGACGAATGAGGAAATATTGGCCATGACTAGTGACTAAGGAAGAAACGATCGTCGTTAACGTAGTCGCCCTTGGACAGGATGGAATTTACGAAATTTAAGACAGTGATTTGCATCTTGGAACAGACACAATATTGAACCGAGTGGGAGCTGGAGTCTCGCTGCCTCGCGGTCTTTCTGTGGAGAAACTCTTCTGAAAGTCACGTTTTATTAACAGCAGTTGCCGTAACGGAATGGCGCATGAAACATGGGCCACGTCTCGGGATTTCATCTTATCTCGCAGCACAAAACTTATTCACACGTAATTTAAAAGAAATGGCACGAATGTCAGGTAACTGAAATGGGCGGGAGTACTTCGCAGCGAGCTAACTATCCAGTCGGATGACATTCACCATTAACTTGGAGTTGCAATTCCAGTTTTAAACACATCAGTCCGGTTCGAAGCAAGGACACACAGAATAGCCAAGTCGTCAATTCTGTTTTAAACGTTCCTGTCCACCAGCTGTACTTCTCCTGGGAGACCAACGTTCCCTCATCTGAGTTCCGTGACACTGCTGCTACGCAAAATGAAAACCAAATGTTAACCTATCATCGAGGGAGAACTTATTATTTCTCCCTGTCTAATCACACAACTGAAACTATAATGTGCACGTCAGTAATGACTGTGTATCCCACTCTAGGTACAGCAGTTTAAAACGTTTCTGAGGCTTACACACGCGGAATGTAAGGACTGATTACTTAGTCTTCACGTGGGACATTTTTATATCTTATTATCTTGATTTTTGCATAATCAGTGTGACAAAAACCTCAAAATTTATATTAACCGAGGCTGACCTGTGGAAGACAATCAGCTTGCATTTGGAAGAACCGCGGGCCGGGGTGGCTGAGCGGTTCTAGGCGCTACAGTCTGGAACCGCGCGACCGCTGCGGTCGCAGGTTCGAATCCTGCATCGGGCATGGATGTATGTGATGTCCTTAGGTTACTTAGGTTTAAGTAGTTCTAAGTTCTAGGGGACTGATGACCTCAGAAGTTAAATCCCATAGTGCTCAGAGCCATTTGAACCATTTTTGATTTGGATGAACCGGATTTAAATCTCAGACCCGGCGTATGGAATTACGCTTCAGATTATCTATCCGGGGGAAAGCTCTTTCAGTAGTACGCTACACAGACCTTCGTATCGACATGACGTGAAACTCTAGTTCCGACATAGCTAAAGAACGTCACTGAAACCTGTGTGTGACTTTCCAAGTACAGTCACCGCCTGCCGCAAAGACACAAGGAGTGTATATTGTTCAGTAACTTTACAACATACTGTTATTAGTTAAGGAAACCAGTGTTGTTTACAGAATTGCTACGCAAAGCGAATAAAATATGACGCTGAGACTCTTAGTATATGGAACACTTTAACGAAGAACGTGGATTTTAGACGTTTACAACAATATAAATACAAGCAATATGTATATAATAATATCCTCTAACGTTCCTTCGTGCGTAAATTAGGGTGGATGGCATTCTGTTCCACGACTGATGGGGAGTGCCTTGCTAGATGAAATGCAAGAGTAGGAGCTGTAGAGCAAAGCTTTTGCCTCATATTGTTGCAAAGGAGGCTCATTTTATCAATGAAATACGGGGTACTAGAACTGATATTCGGGACTAGTAGGTGACTCGAGTTTTTTCTGTTAGAAAACCTTGAGACTGTGCTGCCTGTTAGATGCTCATTACACTGCTTAGCTGCGTCTTAAGGGTCGTGGCAAAGACAGATTGGAGTCGTGGTCGACGAATATTGTATCACCTGTGACCATGAAGTGAATTACGAAAATTTTAGCATTCGTAGTGGTGCAGACGACGAGTTTATAGGACAGTGCAATAAAGGAGACAATCGAGATTACAGTGACGAATAATTTAATCGTCAGGGACACAGGCTTTAACTCAAATAGAGAGTTGAATCCTGCACCCAGTTATCTAACTGAAAACTTTGTTGCACATCAGAAAATTTGTGAACCAGCAGTTTCACCAAGAAAGTGTGAAGGATCATCATCATCTGATTCGTAGAACGACTTTTGTTCTCGGTGAGATTGTGGCAGAAACAATATTTTTATATTTGTAACACAATAAACTGGTAGCCAAGATCGCAGGAATTCTTTTTATTCCATGATTACCGGTTTCGGCGAAACTAAAGCCGCCATCATCGGATCTTAGGACACATACAGGTTACAACATCAAGGCAAACAATGATGGTATTAATAGTTGCCTTGATGTTGTAACCTGTATGTGTCCTAAGATCCGATGATGGCGGATTTAGTTTCGCCGAAACCGGTATCATGGAATAAAAAGCATTCCTGCGATCTTGGCTACCAGTTTATTGTGTTACAAGCATCTAGATCGCTTCCACATGAGCACAATGTGCTCCCTACAAGATTTCTATATAGTTTATTACCGGTATCTAATTTCATGTCTGTATAAAGGGGTCCCTCATAGCAGGGTTTATTGACCTATTTAAATCAAGTGGTAACGTACACTTGTTAGTCAATGAATTGTGAGCACAAAATTTAGGCGGCTTTGTGAAAAAGTTGCTGCAACTACTGTCGGATAGCCAATAACAGTAAAATCTTAATAATCTTGCTTTGGCATAGGGAAAGCAAAGCTCTTTGAAAGGGCTCAGTCATATACCGCTTAATACATTTACTATTCAAATCACATAGAAACGTGTTGCACGAGTACTGTGTTTTCGCGGGAGAATTCTTACTTCTGTTGACTGGTAACGTAGGCCTGCATAGAATACTTTTCATTCTTATATTGCTTTGATCCTAGTTGCAGGATATGATGATGCTACTGTAGCTAATCAAATTTTTTATTCTTCGATCTGCGAATTTCAGAGGGCTACACCTCCGTTATCAGGTGGGTTTGTGTTAGTTAATAAGGCATTTGTGTAATGCATGTACGTCTTCTGCATGATGTATTACACTGTCTGGTAGAAGTAGTGACCAAAAACAAAAGAATGTTTTAATACAAGGCTCAAAATTACGAGGGTGATCCCAAAAGTAAGGTCTCATATTTTTTATAAGTACATAGACCTGTTTATTTCTTCAGTGGTTTACATCAGTTTACAGCTTGAACGTTTAGCTATTTTTCGACATAATCACCATTTCTGTCGATGCATTTTTGTAGACGCTGTGGCAGTTTTTGTATGCCCATGTCATACCAGCTCGCCGCCATGCTGTTCAGAAAGTTATGAATCACTTCTTTCACCTCGTCGTCGGAGCTGAATCGCTTTCCGGCCAAACGTTCTTTTAACCTAGGGAACAGATGATAGTCACTGGGCGCCAAGTCAGAACTATAGGGTGAGTGCTGTTCAGAAAGTTATGAACCACTTCTTTCACCTCGTCGTCGGAGCTGAATCGCTTTCCGGCCAAACATTCTTTTAATCTAGGGAACAGGTGATAGTCACTGGGCGCCAAGTCAGGACTACAGGGTGAGTGGGTGATTATGTTCCACTGAAACTGTTGCAGGAGAGCAACGGTTTGCCGAGCGATGGATGGGTGAGCGTTGTCATGGGGAATGTGTACGCCCTTGCTCAACATTCCTCTTCTCCGGTTCTGAATTGCCTGTTTGAGTTTTATCAGAGTCTCACAGTACCTGTCAGCGTTAATGTGGTCCCAGTCGGCATAACGTCGACCAACAATACCCCTTTCCGATCCCAAAAAACGGTTGTCATGACTTTACCGGCAGACTGTGCGTATTTGAATTTCCGCGGCTTTGGCGGAGAACGATACCGCCACTGGCGTGATGGTTGCTTGGTGTCAGGTGTAAAGTGGTATGCCCAGGTTTCGTCACCCGTGACAGTTGAGTCCAGAAAGTTGTCCTGTTCCGCTGCAAGGCGGTGAAGAAATGCGCGGGAAGCATCAACTCGTTGCCGCATGTGGTCCTCAGTCAGCATGCGTGGCACCCATCTTGCGCGCACCTTCCGGTAGTTCAATGTTTCCGTTAAAATTCTGTGAGCGGTACTTCGGGAAACCTCAGGAACCAACGTGCAGAGATCATTCTGGGGATCCGCTGATCTTCACGCATACGTTGCTCAACCTTCAACACTGTCTCCTCAGAAATTGACGGTCTCCCGCTCCTTTGTTCGTCGTGACTTTCGGTCCGACCAGCTGAAAACTCTCTACACCACATACGAACGTTTTTGACATCCATGCACGATTCACCTTACACTCCCGTCAATTGGCGATGGATTTCAATCGGCGCAGTGCCCTTTGCGTTCGAAAACCGAATAAGTACCCGCAATTCGACTTGGCGGTAACATCCAACGGGAGCTCCATTCTCAACGGCTGCCAAGGCAAGACTGAGCGCCTCAGTGCGGGGTGCTCATATTTACACACAGCGCGTGAAGCACTGTTCATAACAGTGTGACCAACTGCCACACAAACAGAGTTCTGTACTTATAAAAAAATAGACCTTACTTATGGGATTACCCTCGTACTTCTACGTAACTTTGAGCCTTGCACTAAAAAAACTTCTGCTGCCTTATTGGTTGATAAAACCAGGCGATAATAGACGTTTAGTTCTCCGAAACTAGTAGTGAAAATAAAAAAGAATTGTGACTGATTAAAGTAATTTTTAATTTCATAACGGTCAATATCAAACACAAGTTTTAATTGTACTAATTCTGTATCAACAGCTGTTAATGTGATATTTTTCAGTAGCAACCAGATTCGACGTTCCAGGCTTGTCACCTTCGGGGCTGTTCATTTGATAATTGCTCTCACATGTGTGAAGAGCACACATTCTCATGAAGTTCGGATACCTACGGAACCAGATACGATTGTTGGTGCCTTGTCTCATACATGTACAAGTGGTGCTTGGTGTCATTCAAGCGATAGGCCTGAATATGACATGGCTTAAACGTCGAAACTGGTTGCCTAGTGAAACAATATCAAATAACACCTGTTGGTACAATATTATAATATTTCATCGACCAGCCGTCGTCCTAAGATCCTGAATCCAAGATGGACTTACATTTAAATAATTTGAATGTTCACATTTAAAGTTTTTCAACAGTCATATTTATCACTTAACATGTACACTTTGAAACTACGAGGGTCACTCCAAAAGAAATGTTTACTATTTTCTTTAAAAATCCATCTTTTATTCTACATGTTTGAAAGTTTTACAGTGTGTAGATACATCCTTTAGAAGCAATATTTTCATTTTTCCACATAATTTCCATCCCTCTCAACTGCCTTACGCCATCTTGGAACCAGCTCCTGTATATCCGCAAGGTAAAATTCTGGACCAACCTGTTGGAGACACTGTTTGGCAGCGTGCACAAGGGAGTTATCATCTTCAAACCTTGTTCCACGAAGAGTATTTCAGTTTCCCAAAGAGATGATAGTCACATGGAGCCAGGTCAGGACAGTAAGGAGGGTGTTTCAGTGTTGCCCATCCGAGTTTTGTGATCGCTTCCGGACTGACATGTGGCCGTGCATTGTCGTGCAACAGCAAAACATCCTGCTTTTGCCGATGTGGTCGAACACGACTCAGTCGAGCTTGAAGTTTCTTCAGTGTCGTCACATATGCATCAGAATTTATGGTGGTTCCACTTGGTATGATGTCCACAAGCAAGACTCCTTCGGAATCGAAAAACACCGTAGCCATAACTTTTCCAGCAGAAGGTGTGGTTTTGAATTTTTTTTTTTTCTTGGGTGAATTTGCATGATACCTGTACATTGATTGCCTCTTCGTACCTGGTGAAAAATGATGGAGCCATGTTTCATCACCTGTCACAATTCTTCCAAGAAATTCATCTCCACCATTCTCGTACTGTTCCAAAAGTTCGCTGCATACCATTTTTCTTGTTTCTTTGTGAGCCACTGTCAACGTCCTGGGAGCCCACCTGCCACAAGCCTTTTTAACGCCAACGCTTTCAGTATTCTGCGAACACTTCCTTCCCCTATCCCAACGTAGCGTGGCAATTCGTTCACTATGATGCGTCTCTCAGCAGTCGCCAATTCGTTAACTTTCTGCACATTGTGTGGAGTGTGTGCAGTACGAGGCCTGCCGCTGCGAGGACAATCCTCAATACTGCCGTGCTCGCTTTCATCGCGTAACCTGCTTGCCCACCGACTGACTGTACTGCAATCAACAGCAGCATCTACATAAACCTTTTTCAACCTCTTGTGGATGTTTCCCACTGTCTCGTTTTCACAGCACAGGAATTCTATGACAGCACGTTGCTTCTGACGAACGTCAAATGTAGCAGCCATCTTGAAGACATGCTGTGACGGTGCCACTCATGGGAACAAGTTGAATTAAGTTTGAAAACAAGCGGGAAGGATATATATACACACTGTGAAACTTTCACACATGCAGAATGAAAACTGTATTTTTACAAAAATAGTGTGCATTTCTTTTGGAGTGACCCTCGTAGCACCATATGACTATCAGGCCCAAACAGTGTTAAAATATCTGGGTCTTTTCACTGGAAAGAAGAACCGATGAAATGTACACGTTAAATGTCCTTCTGAAAATCACGAAAAAGCAATAAACCTACTACATTTGCTAATGAGAGTCAACTGGAGAGCAGACCTGATGGACGGATTTACGTTATACAGCTCGTCTGACTAGGCCTTCCTAAGCTTTGGTTCGGCTTGTAATTCGATGTTAAGGCGTGTTGAAGGTGCCAATATGTATTAAATATTGTGTTTGCTTCGGCAAAGTTAATGCTCACTGAATAATGTTTGTCATTAGCTCTATTATTAACGTGCTTTCTATCTAGATGTATCTTTCTTCCCTGGTGATTTAATCCAGATTCTTTATTGCGTAATACATATTGATGGTCGTATGTCTTAGGTAGTCTAAAGCAGCCCAGAAGGATACAACGGAGTGTTTTGAAAATTCGAGGAAGTCTGTCGTTGTATAGTGCGCCAGTCTATCCTTTTTGTACGGCTGGGGCGTAGGGCGTAGGGCTCGGTGACCGAGAGGGTTCAAGGCCGGGTACGCGGGGTGGAAGGGCTGGCCGCATTGTGCGCGCGGGGTGAAGGACCCTGCTAATGACGCCTCGGGTCGGACCCCTGCAGGTATAAGGGGTTGTCGCTTTGCGGAATCGGGGTCACGCAAAAAGAAGAGAGAGAAAATAAAACGCCGCCGGGCTCCACAGGGTTGCGGATATGAAAGGCAACGGGAAACGCCCGGGCACAGGGCTGCCCACAAAAAATCGCACGTTTGCCTGCTGACGTGACAGAGGGGCTGTGTATCCCCGTAGCCAATTGAGGGGGCTGTTGTCTGTCGGGAATGAGAGACTCCCAAAGAAGAGATGTCATTCATAGAAGTGTCAGAAGGCAGCACGCGTACGGACTAGATGATAAAAAAGGATTCGCCGAGTCTCAACGTTCAGAGAGAAACTATCGTATTGTAGGATTTCTCCGAGTCGTGGGACATCCTCATGAGTTATGCCTTTATGGACACCATCTATGCCATTTGGCCTTAATCTTTGCACTCACATTTGTAACATAGTAAATTATTTAGTTCTGGAAGTCAGTGCATCAGTATCTACGAGACAATCCTCCAACGGAAGGTGAACACAGTCAGGTCACTGACCGAAACATAGGGCACGTTGCAGACAGTGGGCTACTCGTGGCCAGCAGCAAAATATCGGCAAAAGCAAGAAAGAAATGATTGTTAATGTGCATCATCCTTTCAAAAACAAAGTTTACGTCTACATGCATGCACTTCAGGCCACTTTACGATTTGTGGAGAGGATACTTTCGGATGTAGCATCATTTCTCTCCTTTCCTGCTCCAGCCGCGAGATGTTCGGGGAGAGAAGACTGTTTGTCATTTCCCTGCCTGACTCGTCTCGAAATTTAAACAGTAACAATTCTCCGCGATGGACATCGTCTGTGCTGTTACGACTGCTCCTTGAGTTCGCTCAGCATCTTTGTAGTGCTCTCACGCTCAAGCCGTCATCACAAGGGACGAGTTAGCTAACGTTGGTATGGTCCTCTACGAGTACTGTGTCGTCATTTTCTAATATTTTATGTTGAGGAGCCATATCGTCACGTGAAACTCAAAATACGTTCTGCGATATTTCAGCAACATGCCACGTAAAGTTGAGCCAATAAGAAGCAAGAACGCTTTCTACGGCACAAGCAGAACTTGCGATGTGTCGTACCGTATTCATAGTGTTCAGCTGAAGCCCATATTTGGTGGGTTTTATGTTATAACGTACACACCATGAATATGTGCTGTTTCTAAGCGCCAGCAAACTCAGCCTCTCGAGAGCACGTCGCTATTGGTACGATTTATTGTGATAAATTGACAGGTAATGACGTATTTGGGGTTAGAAGTTAGTTATTTACTTATTCTCGTGTTATAACTAGCGTTTTATGAAAGTACAGCTTCTTAAGGCAACGGCAGATTGAAGTTTCATTAAAAGTATATCGTCTTTGAAGGGATTTGTTGTAATTAAATGCCAATTAAACATGTCAGCGATTAAAGTCTTCAGAAGAGCGCGAGATAAAAGTCACGCCTTGCAGAGCTTCAGTGTAGTGTAGATGGAAGTAGCACGACATTTTGAAGCAGTGGGTAGTGGGTTTGCGTCCAGTTGGAACCAGATACTTTTTTCATCTCTGCATTTTTTAAAACTTTGTGGGTCTTTCTTATTAAATTAATAGAAATAATTTCCGTAATGTTTGATGTTATGTAAATAAGTACGTTCTCTGACAGGATTGAGTTTGTTGGATTTTGTGAACTTGTATAAGCTAATTCCCTCACTGACTGGACGGGCATACATGGTTCCTTTCTGAATTCTTCATTTGTGTGGCCGTACTGTTCGTAGTTTCTTTACAGTTAATGAAGATATCGCAATTCAGTCTCAGAAACCACAAGAAAATGGGAGTTTTGTCGCCAAAGGCGTTTTCTTTTATTGAAAATGCCTTATTACATGTTCATGGATACTGTAGCTCTTATGTATATGTATTAAAGACAGAACAACATGACTAGCATGTATACAAGGGAGGGGAAGTGCGTTTTAATAGAGATAATGTAGGGTTTTTACACACTCCAACTTTCGCAAACAAAATGTGATTTTCAAGCCAAATAAACGCGACATTTCCCATTGGAGAGTGCAAAATCTCGTTAACCAGCTCGTATCGTGTGCGACGGCGCCGCGCCTCGTCCGCGTCCACGTCAGCTGCCTCGTCCCGTGTGACGACGGCTTTGCTGAACGAACCTGTGATCTCTGGAGAATCCGTCCAACATGTGTTTCTCAACTACTTCTTTCAGGGAAAAATATGTGTCCAATGAATTTTTCCAATGAAAGCTTAGCAACTCTTTTTCCTACAACTAACTTCACGTGATCGTTCCAGTTTACATCGCTCCGGATATATACTTCTAGATGTTTTATGATAGTCACTGTAATCTGTATGCCTATTTATGTACAATAAGTTCCACTTATTTACGTTAAGAGTAAACCGAAGATCTCTACACTAAGTGTCGAATCTGTTCAGGTCTTCCTGGTAACCTTTGCATCATTACAAAAAGATTAAAGTTCGTTGTATATCGATTCACAGATATCATATTTTAAAGTTTCCGTAGAAGAATATGCCGCATTTTGTCAGCAACAGTTCTTTAAGACCCAGTACAAGGGAGGGGTGATAAATTCTTGATTTTCCTAGTTACACCTGATATGGACTAATTCTGGAGTTTTCGCATTAAACCTTGTCCTTTACATTATATTTGATAGTGACTGTATAAGAGTAACATTGATTTTTATTTTTCTCTGCGTGTTAGAAGTGAACGTTATGCAAGAAAATAGAGAAGTCACAGTGAAACAGGGTCATGCTGTCATTAAGTATCTTTCTTTAAAAGGGAAAACGGCCAAACAAATTTATGATGGTATGTGTGGTACATTAGGTGATAACTGCCGTTCTACTCCAATATCAAGAATTGGGTTACTACATTTAAAATAGGGCATTTCAGCACTGACGATGAAGAGCTTCCTGGAGGGCCAACTCAAGCCATAGTTACCGAAATAGTGGATGTTGTTCATTCCCTGATGCTCAATGATCGGAGGATAGCAAAGATCCTAGGCATATACCGAGGATGTGTGGGTCACATTGTTCACGAGATTTTGGACACAAGAAAGCTCTCAGCCAAACGGGTTTCCAAATGTCTCAGTGCAGACCAAAAGCGTGAACGAGTGGTTGTTTCACAGTCCATTTAGGTCCAGTTTTAGCTGGATTGTGTGGGATGTTTGAATCATCTCGTCACCATGGATGAAATATGCATATACACTTATGATCCAGAGACCAAAGAACAGTCCAAAGAACGGAAACACAGTGGTTCTCCACGTCTAAAGAAGTTCAAAGCTCAAATATCAACAGACAAGTTGTTCACAACCGTTTTTTGTGATAAAGATGGGTCCTACTTAGTGTTTACCTACAGCATGGTAAAACCATCAAGGCAAGGTACTGTGTTGAAGTTCTCCGCAAACTGAAGCAACAATGCTCTCCAAACGTCGAGGAAATTGGAGAAAAGCAATCTTGTTTCTGCAATACAATGCCCCTCCTCGTAAGACGGCTGTCACGCAGCATAAATCAGCAGATCTTAGCTTTGAAATCCTCAAACATCTGCTCTAATCAAGTGACTTGGCCCCATTTGTTTTCAAACCTCAAAAACATCTCATAGGAAGATGATTGCTGGACATTAAGGAAGCCAGAAAGGTTGCAGTTGAGTGGTTTTCAGCAGTATCAAAATCTAAAGAAGATGTAACAACAATGTCATAAATGTGTTGGGCTCAAGGAGGAATATGTTGAATAAATATTTTTTTTCAACTACACTACAGAATTTTTCTTTATAAAGCGAAGGACTTCGGAGCACCCCCTCGTATCTCTGGCCAATAATTGCGCACTGAGAGGAGAATCCGCGCTACCAACGGTATGACATCTCCCTTGTCATAAATATTTCTTTAAGAGTTCAACTGTTATCTGAAAGTTTCTCTCTTCATTAGAGAAGAGCGAACGAGTTGTATTTCTCTGCTTCGATAGAACAGGAGAGCGACAGTAATGGGAAAGGAGGTGATAGCCATTTAGGCTGCTTAAACCTGCAATAAGGAAGAAAATGTTTCAAGAACACCACCAGACCTGAAAAAGCTGACATACGTTTAAGGAATTATACCAGTTATACTGAGATTTTTCTTTGTTCTCATAGAGAGGAACTACTCAAAATATCAATCAGCTCATTTTGATGCGTATACACCAAAGTAACTAAAGTAATTATAGTCGGTATTGTAGAAAACAGTGATACTTCTAATTAACGAATAATGTCGACTGTGAGGAACTCTTTATATCCGAAACCTAGATTACAATGGAAGACGAAAATAATGCTTTCTGTGGCTCTGTGGTTATCCGATATAAATGTAGCCCATTGTTCTAATCGAAGAGAAGAACATTTTAATTTATTTCTCATGAAGAAAAACCGGTTTTCATTTATTTTTCGATAAATTATCACTCCAAAAAGGAGGATTTTAGTTTTACTCTGACTATGACATTTTAAATTGTCTCACGAAGATGAAATTTCCTGGCAGATTAAAATTGTTTGCCGGACCGAGACTCGAACTCGGGACCTTTGCCTTCCGTGGGCAAGTGCTCTATCAACTGAGCTACCCAAGCACGACTCAGGCACCCTTCCCCACAGCTTTAGTTCCGCCAGTACCTCGTCTCCTACCTTCCAAACTTTAAAGAAGCTTTCCTGCGAAAGGCAAAGGTCCCGAGTTCGAGTCTCGGTCCGGCACACAGTTTTAATCTGCCAGGAAGTTTCATTTCAGCGCACACTCCGCAGCAGAGTGAAAATCTCATTCTGGTCTCACGAATATGTCTATTACTCGTATTTATTTATTAAAATATGATAAAAACATGGACATTAGAAAGGAGATACGATATTAAGAACTAAAGTAGTTTATCAGGAAAAAAGAACTACAGAGAATAAGCTCCCCAATCAGTACACAACTGGAGAGGGTTGGGACGGGCTGGAAGGGGTTGTAAAGAGGCTCTACTTGAAAAAGTGGTAAAGTGCCAGAATATAAATCAAAAGGTTTTCACGCTAGTCTATTTTGTGCAAGCCTCTTCATCTCTGAGTAACTACTTCTACCTACACCCATTACAACCTGCTTCTGTACCCATTCATTTGTCTTCCGCTACAATTCTTGTCCCTCACACTTGTGTCTATTATCAAACTGACGATTCCTTGATGCCACGTAATATGTCCTAACAATCGATCCCTTGTTTTCATCAAATTGTGTCACACATCTCCCCAATTCGATTCAGCGCTTACTCATTATTTACTCAGCCTACTCACCTAATCTGCAGCATTCTTCTGCAGCACATCTCAGAATCTTCTATTTTCCTTTTGCCTGGACTGCTTATCGTCCACGTTTCGCTTCCATACAAGGCTACACAACAGAGAAACGCCTTCAGAAAAGATTTCCTAACACTTAAATTGAGTTTAGGTCTTAAAAATTCCTGTTTTCCAGAAATGATTTTCTTAATATAGCCAGTCTGCATTTTACATTCTCTCAACTTCGGTCATCATCAGTTATTTTGATGAACAGATACCAAAACCCATCCACCAGTTTTAGTGTCTCGGTATTACAAAAACCATCATAAATATGATTTTCACGTTACATACTAAGGACTCAACTGTTTCTATCTTCTCCATTAGATCCGCAAAAAACGGGCTGCAGTTTACATTTCGTTATTGGTAATGCCCTTCAGCAAGAAGGGTTGTTGTTGTTGTTGTTGTGGTCTTCAGTCCTGAGACTGGTTTGATGCAGCTCTCCATGCTACTCTATCCTGCGCAAGCTTCTTCATCTCCCAGTACTTACTGCAACCTACGTCCTTCTGAATCTGCTTAGTGTATTCATCTCTTGGTCTCCCTCTACGATTTTTACCCCCCACACTGCCCTCCAATGCTAAATTTGTGATCCCTTGATGCCTCAGAACATGTCCTACCAACCGGTCCCTTCTTCTTGTTAAGTTGTGCCACAAACTCCTCTTCTTCCCAATTCTATTCAATACCTCCTCATTACTTATGTAAACTACCCATCTAATCTTCAGCATTCTTCTGTAGCACCACATTTCGAAAGCTTCTATTCTCTTCTTGTCCAAACTATTTATCGTCCATGTTTCACTTCCATACATGGCTACACTCCATACAAATACTTTCAGAAACGACTTCCTGACACTTAAATCTATACTCAATGTTAATAAATTTCTCTTCTTCAGAAACGCTTTTCTAGCCATTGCCAGTCTACATTTTATATCCTCTCTACTTCGACCATCGTCAGTTATTTTGCTCCCCAAATAGCAAAACTGCTTTACTACTTTAAACGTCTCATTTCCTAATCTAATTCCCTCAGCATCACCCGAATTAATTCGACTACATTCCATTATCCTCGTTTTGCTTTTGTTGATGTTCATCTTATATCCTCCTTTCAAGACACTGTCCATTCCACTCAACTGCTCTTCCAAGTCCTTTGCTGTCTCTGACAGAAATACAATGTCATCGGCGAACCTTAAAGTTTTTATTTTATCTCTATGGATTTTAATACCTACTCCGAATTTTTCCTTTGTTTCCTTTACTGCTTGCTCAATATACAGATTGAATAACATAGGGGAGAGGCTACAACCCTGTCTCACTCCCTTCTCAACCACTGCTTCCCTTTCATGTCCCTCGACTCTTATAACTGCCATCTGGTTTCTGTACAAATATTTCTACGGAATCCAAACTCATCTTCCCCAAGTTTGGCTTCTACTAGTTTTTCCATTCGTCTGTAAAGAATTCGCGTTAGTATTTTGCAGCTGTGGCTTATTAAACTGATTGTTCGGTAACTTTCACATCTGTCAACACCTGCTTTCTTTGTGATTGGAATTATTATATTCTTCTTGAAGTCTGAGGGTATTTCGCCTGTCTCATACATCTTGCTCACCAGATGGTAGAGTTTTGTCAGGACTGGCTGTCCCGAGGCCGTCAGTAGTTCTAATGGAATGTTGTCTACTCCCGGGGCCTTGTTTCGACTCAGGTCTTTCAGTGCTCTGTCAAACTCTTCACGCAGTATTGTATCTCCCACTTTGTCTTCATCTACATTCTTTTCCATTTCCAGAATATTGTCTTCAAGTTCGCCGCCCTTGTATAGACCCTCTATATACTCCTTCCACCTTTCTGCTTTTCCTTCTTTGCTTAGAACTGGGTTTCCATCTGAGCTCTTGATATTCATACAAGTGGTTCTCTTTTCTCCAAAGGTCTCTTTAATTTTCCTGTAGGCAGTATCTATCTTACCCCTAGTGAGATAAGCCTCTACATCCTTACATTTGTCCTCTAGCCATCCCAGCTTAGCCATTTTGCCCTTCCTGTCGATCTCATTTTTGAGACGTTTGTATTCCTTTTGGCCTGCTTCATTTACTGCATTTTTATATTTTCTCCTTTCATCAATTAAATTCAATATTTCTTCTGTTACTCAAGGACTTCTACTAGCCCTCGTCTTTTTACCTACTTGTTCCTCTGCTGCCTTCACTACTTCATCCCTCAGAGCTACCCATTCTTCTTCTACTGTATTTCTTTCCCCCATTTGTGACAATTGTTCCCTTACGCTCTCCCTGAAACTCTGTACAACCTCTGGTTTAATCAGTTTGTCCAGATCCCATCTCCTTAAATTCCCACCTTTTTGCAGTTTCTTCAGTTTTAATCTACAGTTCATAACCAATAGATTGTGGTCAGAGTCCACATCTGCCCCTGGAAATGTCTTACAATTTAATACCTGGATCCCAAATCTCTGTCTTACCATTATATAATCTATCTGATAGCTTCTAGTATTTCCAGATTCTTCCATGTGTACAACCTTCTTTTATGATTCTTGAACCAAGTGTTAGCAAGAAGAGACATGAATCAATTTTAAGGACTTGGCCATTGATGTTAAACTCTCTATTTCTTCCGATTTTCCACTTCATCCTTTCCTGTAAAAACAAAATAAACTGATGCTCTCATTATACACACTGGCTGACAGAAAAGTGACGGTCGGTGCTTCAGCTTGAAGGCGAGGGAGAAAGAAAATCATACTTGGCGGGTTGAGAGGGTATGTTATTTCGGTGAATACAAAAACAAGTCACCTTTACAATGAACTTGACAGTATGAGCCCACTTGTCAGTACGACGTTGCACCACCTCTGGTGATGTTATAGTCGCCGTACGAGCGATGGGACATAGCATCTCCGAGGTAACGTTGGAGTGGGAATTTTCCCGTACGACCATTTCACGAGTGTACAGTGAATGTAAGGCATCCGGTAAAACATCAAATCATTGATATCACTGCGGCCGAAAAAAGATCCTGCAAGAACGGGACCAACGACGACTGAAGAGAATCGGTGAGCTTGACAGAAGTGCAACCCTTCCGCAAATTGCTGCAGATTTCAATGCTGAACAGCAACAAGTGTCAGCGTGCGAACCATACAACGGAACATCATCGATATGGGCTTTCGGGGCCGAAGGCCCATTCGTGTACCCTTCATGAATGCACGACACAAAGCTTTACGCTTCGTCTGGGCCCGTCAACACCAACACTGGACGGTTGATGACTGGAAACATGTTGCCTGGTCGGACGAGTCTCATTTCAAACTGTATCGAGCGGATGGACGTGTATGGGTATGGAGACCGCCTCACGAATCCATCGACCCTGCATGTTCATGGACTCTGCATGTCAGCAGGGGACTGCTCAAGCTGGTGGAGGTTCTGTAATAGCGTAGGGCGTGTGCAGTTGGAGTGATATGGGACCCCTGATACCTCCAGTTGCGACGCTGACAGGTGACACATACTTAAGTAAGCATCCTGTCTGATTGCCTGCATCCATTCGTGCACTCCGACGAACTTAGGCAATTCCAGCGGGACAATGCGACACCCTGCACGTCCAGAATTGATACACAGTGGCTCCGGGAACACTCTTCCGAATTTAAACACTTCCGCTAGCCACCGAACTAAACAGACATGAACATTATTGAGCATATCTGGGAAGCATTGCAACGTGCTGTTCAGTAGAAATCTCGACCCGCTAGTACTCTTACGGATTTATGGACAGCCCTGCAGGATTCATGGGGTCAGTTCCCTCCAGCACTACTTCCGACATTAGTCTAGTCCATGCCATGTGATGTTACAGAACTTCTATGTGCTCGCGGGGGCCCCACATAATATTAGACAGGTGTACCATTACTTTGGCTCTTCAGTGTAGATTGGTGGTATACTCCAGCTGTTTCCAAGGAAAGCCGAAATCACCTATTTGCAATGATTATAATTTCATTTATCACGTTTGTAGCTTTTCTGCGTGCTTCCTTTATATGATGTGAAAATTTACGACGTTCGTCCAATAATACCCCTAGGTATCTCGTTACTGCGCTTCTAATTGTTACATCAGTTGACTTTAGGGTTTCTTAGTAGGTTCACTTTCAGCAGTGGGTACGTAATTTTATGAGGTACTCGTGACTATTTAACATTTCGACACCAACTCTCAAGTTCGTGGAACACCGCATTACATTTGTCTTCTATATTTCCTCTGGAGGCACCACTTACAACGAACAACACGTCATCTGCAAATGCTACCAGTTCGCTTATGTTACAACTGTCATGTAACTTTTGTAGTATGGGCCCCAGTGCCACACCCCAAAATTCCAGACCACACACTGATCCTAGTAGACAGCCTTTTGTTAATTTCTTCATTGTTTTCTCCCCTGGGCATGTTAACGAAGCATGTCGCCCGTGGCAATGATCTGTCAGGCAGTTGTACACCCCAAGTTCCTAAGGCGACCAAAGGAAGAGGGCCATCATAGGTTAGCGAAAGCGCCAACAATATCAATCGTCATCGCTAAAGCGTACATGGTGTGAGTATCTGTCGCTAACGAAACAACCTTGTTAACTGGGTCTTCAGTTGACTTGCCTCTTCTAAAGCCGTCCTAGTGGTGACTCATTCCGTGTCACAGTCTGTGATCTTGAATTCTTTTGATAACAATTTTTCAAACACTCACCACAGTAGTACAAGTTTATATGCCAAGTAGCTGAGGAGATAACGACGAGATTGAAGAAATGTATGGTAAAATAAAACAAATCATTCAGATAGTTCAGGGGGACTGGAATACGACAGTAGCAGTAGGAAGAGAAGGAAAAGTAGTACGTGAATACGTACTGGGGGAAAGGAATGAAAGAATTTTGCACAGAGTATAATTTAATCATCGCTAGCACTCAGTTTGAGTCATGAAAGAAAGTTGTTTACGTGGAAGAGACCTGGACAAAATGGAAGGTTTGAGACTGATTATACGGTATAATGGCAAGACAGAGATTTTGGAACCCGATTTTAAACTGTAAGACTTTTCAGGGGCAGATGTGAGCTCTGACAATGAAACCTGGAGAAAATCCGAAAAGGTAGGAATTTAAGGAGATAGTATCACGATAAACTGAGAGAAACAGAGACCGTAGGGAGTTTCAGAGGGAGAATTAGGGAACGATCGACAAGTACAGGGGAAAGGAATATATTAGAAGAAGAATGAATGTCTTCAAGAGATGAAATAGTGATGGCAGCAAAGGATACAGTAGGCAAAAAGATGAGGTCTAGTAAAAATGGTTAGGTAACACAATAGATACTGAATTTAATTGGTGAAAGGAGAAAATATAAGAACGCAATAAATGAAACAGGCGAAAATGAATACAAACGTCTAAAAAATGAGAAAAATGAGATTGACAGTAAGTGCAAAATGGCTAGAGGACAAATGCAAAGATTTGGAAGCTTTTACCACTATGGGAAAGATAGATACTGCCTACAGGAAAATTAAAGAGGCCTCTTGAGAAGAGAACCACCTTCGCGAATACCAAGATCTCAGATGGAAAACCAGTCCTAAGCAAAGAAGGGAAAGCAGAAAGGTGGAAGGAGTACATAGAGCGTCTATTCAAAGGAGACGTTTTCGAGGGCAATATTATGGAAATGAAAGAGGAGTAGATGAAGATAAGATGGGAGATATGATATTGCGTGAAGAATTTAACAGAGTACTGAAAGATCTCAGTCGAAACAAGGCCCCAGGAGTACACAACATTCCGTTATAACTGCTGATAGCCTTGGGAGAGCCAGTCCTGACAAAACTCTACCATCTGGTGAGCAAGATGTATGAGGGAGGTGAAACACCCTCAGACTTCAAGAAGAAAATAATAATTCCTGTTCCAAAGAAAACAGATGCTGACAGGTGTGAAAATCACCGAACTATCAGTTTAATGAGTCACAGTTGCAAAATACTAACACGAATTCTTTAGAGAAAATGGAAAAGCTGATAGAAGCAGACCCCGAGGAAGGTCAATTTGGATTCCTAAGGAAAATAGTAACATGCGAGGCAATACTGATCCTACGACATCCATAGAAGATAGGTTAAGGAATGGCAAACCTACTTTTATAGCATTTGTAAGCTTAGAAAAAGCCTTTGAAAATGTTGACTATAATACCCTCTTTCAAATTCTAAAGGTGGCGGGTATAAAATACAGGGAGCGAAGGCCTATTTACAATTTGTATAGAAATCAGATGGCAATTATAAGAGTTGAGGGGCATGAAAGGGAAGCAGTGTTTTGAAGAGAGTAAGATATGGTTGTAGCTTATGCCCGATGTTATTCAATTATTATAGAGCAAGCAGTAAAGGAAACAAAAGTAGGAATGAAAGTCCAGGGAGAAGAAATTAAAAAGGCTGTGGTTTGTCGATGACATTATAATACTCTCGGAGACAGCAAAGGACCTGGAAGAGCAGTTGAACGGAATGGACAGTGTCTTGAAAGAAGGATATAAGATGAACATCAACAACAGCAAAACGAAGATAATGGAATGTAGTCGAATTAAATTAGGTGATGCTGAGGGAATTCGATTAGGAAATGAGACACTTAAAATAATTGATGAGTTTTGCTATTTGGGCAGCAAAATAACTACGAATGGTCGAAGTAGGGAGGATGTAAAATGTAGATTGACAATGACAAGGAAAGGGTTTCTGAAGAAGAGAAATTTGTTAACATCGAGAATAGATTTAAGTAGGTTGCAGTAGTTACTCGGAGATGAAGAGGCTTGCACAGGATAGAGTAGCACGGAGAGCTGCCTGAAACCAGTCTTCCTGTAACATTTTTCGCAACCTACACTGATAATCTGTCTAGCCTTCTTCTCCATCGTCAGGAAGCAGTATTTCCATTAGCAGGGCAGATTACTGTTGCAAACTTGTTTAATATACTTGTATTTCTGCAACCTCGGGACTCTTTCTTTTTGGGACTATTCTTGGCTCACATCTTCACTTCTGCAGCCCCTCGGCCCAGATTTAAGATACTCCTTTAGAATTATCTGAGCTGTCAGGTATCGATGTCTCAGCTGCTGTATACATGGCCACTGTCAGCTCATGCGCATTAACATCAATGTTATTACCCAGCGATGGACTTCCCGGACACGAGACACCATTCTCAGTTCTTCAAATTAATCGTCCTCGATGTTATATTTGGGCCTTGTGCGCACGTTTTCTGTGACGTCTTGGATTTCCTTCCAGTGATGGTATAGTATATGATACTGTGTTCAACTGATGTCATCCCGCTCTCAACCTTCCAGCCTTTCACACTGCGCGCCGCTGCCGTATTTGCTAATGTGACGTCAATATTTGACGCGCTCCGACCTTCCTTTGGTTGGCGTATTGTGAGGTGAGTTCCATGACGGCTTCTTCTAGTTGTCTTCCACGGTCATCAATCATGCGCGTGAGCCACAACACTGTCTTCGCATATGCATCAATGGACTAGGTCACTAGGTGACTAATATATTAGCAGATAGTCGTCGATCTCATCACTAAATTGAAAATACATGGAAAGCAAAATGAAACTCTGCCTCCCGGTTAACATTTACACACAGAGTACGTGTTCTGAACGGTACTGTGGTATATTTTTCACTGTTATGCCCTTTTTAAATGCTGTTACTGCTTCCATAGGACGTTGTCCTTGCATGACTGACTGGGCAGTTATTGGCATACTGGGAAGATAGTTTTGAAGACTTGAAACTCGGTCAATTTCAGCATTTTACACTAACAGAAAAGAGACAAACTGAAATAGAAAGTTTGTTTGCGTGGCCATCATCCGCAGCAAACACAGAAATATTCGTTTTGTATATAAAAAAACTCCTTTCTTTTACTGCAATCTATTTTATTTGTTCTAGACACGTTCCTTCTTTTACTTTAAGGCATCTTCATTGGAATCTAAAAGATACAGTTTTTTTTTCATGCTATTTGATATTTGTAGATTTTAGAACGAAATGCGATTATGTTCCGTAAATGAAATTATAGTGCGACCTCCAGCATGTCGGCAGATTAGAAGAAACGCAGACGCCAGACAAAAAACTGTAAGTAATCACTTATTTACGTAAAAAACAAGATGTGAACTGTTTTATAGCCTACAAAGATCACACTGCAAGACAAAACTGTAACATTGTATACTTCACTGCAGATGCCTTAAAGTAAAAGTCGTAACGCATCCCGAACAAGTAAACTACGTTACTGAAAGAAAAAGCGGTTTTTATTTACGAAACGAGTATGAAATAGAAAGATCCCAGTTCTGATTTTTACCTTATGCAATCGACTATATACCACTGGTAATGTGGAATTTCAGTTCCTCTCATTAGCTGTATGTCCACAGTATGTAGACACTACTATGTTCCTTTGGCGAGGTACTGTAATCTGACTAGACTATCCAGCCTGGCCTCGTCAAATTACGTGATGGAGTGGAGTCCAGGAAGCTATGTGTTTCGATTGTACTACCTCTCAGAGTGGAATTCCTGCTATCTTGGCAGAGTCGACTCCAGATCCATTAAGGATCAGACAACAGCTGATCTTGTTATTTTCGCTGAAGCCAAGCAAGTTAAGAAAGGAAAATGAAAGGTAGGTGCTTAAGGTCTCGACGATGACATGGTCATTTGACACTAAGCATAAACTCGAAATGGAGAAAGATAGGGCAGGCAATCGGATCGGCGATACCCATTAAAAGAAATCTTTCTCCCATTCGGCTTAAGAGATTTAAGGAAATGATGGAAAAACTAAACCTCTATGAGTGGACGGGGATTGGATCCGTCGTTTCACCCATACAATTCCACTGTCTACTGCGCCGTCTCGCTCTACATCAAGTTAAGAGTTCCAAGTAATAACACCTCTATGGTCATTATCTCCATCACAAGAGCTATCTTTGGAAAGCAACGTTATCCCATTTGTAACATACGTTAACGCGTTCATTGTCTATACCCTTCGGCATTACCTTTTACGTTACGCAAAATTATATTTTTGAACCAAAGATATGTCGTTTAAGTTTCACTAAAGATGTAATTTAATGAATAACCCATTCATGTAAAGTGTAATTATATTGCTATGTAATGATAGATCTATGTTATGCCGCAATATTTCATAATGTTTAACAGTTGTAAAGCAGCTCGTGTGTGATATCTATGCTCTGGAAAAACAATAAACAGGCATTACACAAACACATACTCCGAAGAAATTGGTATAGGCATGCGTATACCAGTTATATAAACAGGCTGAATACGGCCCTGGGGTCGGCAACGCCTATATGGGCTTTCGGAGCCGAAGACCCACTCGGTGTACCCTTGATGACTGCACAAAGCTTTACGCCTCGCCTGAGTCCGTCAACACCGACTTTGGACTGTTGATGGCTGGAAACATGTTGCCTTGTCGGACGAGTCTCGTTTCAAATTGTATCGAGCGGATGGACGTGTACGGGTGTGGAGACACCCTCATGAACCCGTGGACTCTGCATGTCAGCAGGGTGGGGGCTCTGTAATGGTGTGGGGCGTGTGCAGTTCGTGTGGTATGGGACCCCTGATACATCTAGATATGAGTCTTGACAGGTGACACGTAGTAAGAATCCTGTCTGATCATCTGCATCCATTCATGTCCATTGTGTATTCCGACGGACTTGGACAATTCTAGCAAGACGCGCCCAGAATTGCTACAGATTGGCTCCGGGAACACCCTTCCGAGTCTAAACACTTTCGCCGCCACCAAACTCCCCAGACATGAACATTATTGAGCATATCTGGGATGCATTACAACGTGTTTTTCAGAAGAGATCTCCACCCTCTCGTACTCTCACGGATTTATGGACAGCCCTGCAGGATTCAAAATGGTTCAAATGGCTCTGAGCACTATGGGACTTAACATCTCAGGTCATCAGTTCCCTAGAACTTAGAACTACTTAAATCTAACTAACCTAAGGACATCACACACATCCATGCCCGGGGCAGGATTCGAACCTGCGACCGTAGCGGTCGCGCGGTTCCAGACTGTAGCGCTTAGAACCGCTCGGCCAACAGCGGCCGGCTCAGTTCCCTCCAGCACTACTTTAGACAGGTGTACCAGTTTCTTTGGCTCTTCAGAGTAGGATTGTTTCTGAAAATTTGTTCCTGAAACAGTTTAACTTCAGCGTTTTATCGCCGAATATTTCATAGCCTGTTGCGTAAGATGATTTTTACAACGGGATATAAACGTTTTGCCGAAGAACTACATTAACTTCATTCGTAGATTTCAGTGAGCCAATTGTCTAGCTGAAGAATGGATTAAAGAACCATGGTTTGATGGTGGATGTTGCGCTTTTATTCTTCTCTAGTCTGAGAATCAAGTTATACAAGATCCCAGCCACAAAGTTACGATTTCTACGATTTATAGGGGAATCTGCACCTCTACACAATTTCACATTTGTGCAGACACGGAAATTGCCAGATCATAAAGTCACAGCAGAGACAATAACGATTGTAGTGTTGAACAGGGGTCAAACACATACAAGGGCTGAACAAAAATATGTAAATACTGCGAGAAATGTTTGTTTTAACATAAATGCAGACTCTACCCAAGCCCGAAGGTTGCGCTGTTGTATTTCACCACGATTGGCACCAGCGCAGTGCGCTCAATACGTTGCAAAGGTCAGTTGTGGTCAGAACAGTGTTCTGTGTACCTGTGAGGGCATTTGACGGAGATAGCCGATTTTGAACGTGGATAAATTGTTGGTGCTCGTATGGTGTTGTTCCCGTAACCAAGACAGACGATGTGTTTGGTGTTTCATGAGGAATCGTATCTACAATTTATACCGCACCAAACCATAACGCGAACAAAAGTGTGTGGTGAGTGGTCCTGATGGACAATAACAGAAGAGGATCATGACCAGAACGACAGCTGAAAATAGTCACAGCAGGACTGAATGTCGGTTTCGAGAAACCTTTCAGCACCAAACCACACTAAGGGAGCTCCACAAGCAGGGAGCTGGAATTCCAGCACCCCTAATCAGATGCCTGGGCCAGCCGCAGGCCGCGGGCACGTGCGGAAACGCCAGAGCCCTCTCCTCTCCGTCCGGCCTCTCTGCAGGCCTTTAAGCCGACAGCCGGAAGCGACCTTCCTGTTCGAGTGTTGTGTGTTCCCCGCCGCCTGCAGGTCACGTCTGCCACAGGCACTCTTTCATTTCTGTTCTTCTTGTTATGCCGCAAATGGTGACAGTTGCTGGATAAGTGACTTAAGGCTATTTCTCTGTAAGCTGAAGAGCGAGTGGCTGTCATGTTTGTTCGAGTGAAGCTGCAGGTTCGTCCGAGATACGGTTGCAACCGTTGCATATGTGTTCGACGCATGCATTCTCCCAGCCTCCAACTGTTATTTATCCTTTAAGTAATGAAACAGTGCACCACTTACGTATTTTTTCAAGCTTCGCGAGACGTATTTCGAGAATTTCTCATTGTCACGATCAAATATTTATAATAGTATTTGTGTGTTGTGGTGCTTGTCTTGCATTGTAACCACATTTTTTGTGGTTATGAGAGACAGTACCTTCTCCTTTGTAAGACACATGCATACCATCAGTCATAGCGTTTGTGAAATTTCACAGTCTGCGTGTTTTTTTCTGCGTAATATAGCAGACGCAATACGGTACCTTAACATAAAATAGACGATACAATACAGTGGAAGAGAGGCACAACGCACATACAAAAAGCACACAAAATACTTACATAAATATCTTCACTTGGCAATGAGAATAAATTCTCTAAACGCGTAGTGCAAAGCATGAAAAAAAAAAAGTACCCAGTGCACTGATTCATTATTTACACCAGAAACTTTTGGACAACTCGAAGAGAGTATAGGTATCAATTAGCGCTACCGGTGGTCAGACAACGAAACACGCGAAATATGCATTCGAGTAAACCCACGTGTTTCTGACGGTCGAAACTATCACGAAACTGCGCATGCGCAATGTGAATGTGAATGTGTAACGGCTGCACTCGGTTGTGGTGGGAAAACTCGAACGAACCTTATCATAACCATGTGACGCCGTTTTCAAACTGTCTGTACTGCGCATGCGCATATTCGTGATAGTTTGGACCGTCAGAACCCTTTGGGTTTCCTCGAATGCATATTTCGTGTGTTTTGTTGTGTGGGCACTGGTAGCGCTACTTGACGCCTTTGCTCTCTTCGTCTTACTCAAATATTTCTGATTTACATACTCGAAGAGTGCACCTGGTACGTATTTTTTCCATGCTTAACACTACGAGCTTCGAAAATTTGTTCGCATTGTCAAGTATAAATATTTAGGTAAGTATTTTCTGTGCTGTTTGTATCTGTTTTGTGCCCTTATTGCACTGTACTGTGTAGTCTTTTTGAGGTTAAGATACCGTATTGTGCCTCCTATCTTATGCAGGACAACACACACACACACACACACACACACACACACACACACACTTACTGTAGAATTTCACAAACTGTATGAGTGATGGTTTGCTTATGTGTGGTTTTATGTGTAATGGAGGAAGCATAGAATCATATTACACAATTAATACCAACGTGAAATTTGATCATCACAGTGAGAAATTTTCTAAATGCGTCTTGCTAAGCATGAGAAAGAATGTAAGTAGTGCAGTGTTTATTATTTCAAGAATTAATGACAGTTGCTAATTTGCAGTAGACTCTTATGAGCTCTTATGAGCTCAAACATAATGAGGTATCACAAACAGAATGACCTCCTCCATGCAAAGCAGCACGGATTTCGAAAACATACACTAAAGTGAGAAAAGTCGTGGGATAGCAATATGCGCTTGAGCAACAAAGGGTACCTATCGATTGGAAGAAACCGCAGGTCATCTCCGTTTTTAAGAAGGGCCATAGGACAGATGCGCACAATTATATAGACCTATATCGTTGACGTCAATCTGTTGTAGAATTATGGAATATGTTTTATGCTCAATAATGGAGAAGGAAAATCAACTCTACAAAAATCAACATGGATTCCGCAAACAGAGATACTGCGAAACTCAGCTCGCACTATTTCTCCATGAGATCCACAGTGTCGGAGAAAATGGCGCTCAGGTTCATGCCGAGTTCCTTGACTTCAGGGTGGCATTTGAAACCGTCTCGCACAGCCGTTTAGTGAAAAAAATACGAACTTATCGAGTAGCGGAGCACATTTGGGACTGACAAGGGGAGGCCTTCAATTGTGAAATTCAGATCCGATTCATACTGCGCATAATAAAAGCTCATGGCCAGAGGTGTAATGTGGCAAAGCACCAAGATGCACTTCTCAGCCGTTGTCAAGAAAATCGAGTTAAAAGAAACCGTTGTGGTGAAATACTCTCAACGATTAATGATTTTCCACAGCGTCGTGGCGCAGCGGTAAGCGCTCGGTTTCGTAATCCAAAGGTCGCCGGATCGAATCTCGCGCCATGCAATTTTTTTATCATTAGTTTTTTGTAATTCAAATATATATATATATATATATATATATATATATATATATATATATATATATATATTAATGAATTGTTTATGCATGTTGGTGAAGGCGGATCGCTCTCCAATTGTGCCGCCTCCATTTTTCCGGTTTTTTTTTAACAGAGTGTACCAAAGCTCTCCCGTCCGCACTGATTTTCGACGATGTTATAAGTTGCGCTAGGGACCGCATCTACCTTTTTTCGAAGTTAGCAGGCAACTACGCTGTTATGCTGCGGCTCGTTTCGGCCCATTCAACATCTGTCCTCCAAGTGTAACGAGCGAGTAACGGAGGTTATATATGCCGGCACGGTAGTTCAGCGTGTTCGGTCAGAGGGTTACGTGCCCTCTGTAATAAAAAAATTGAGTTAATCGATCATCAACGAACTTAAACGGATGTCTTACGACGTCCGCCCCGAGCAGACGCAACGAACAAAAGCAGCGAACGGAATGAGATTTACAAAAAAAAAAAAAAAAAAAAAAAAAAAAAAAAAAAAAAAAAAATTCATACCTGCCACAGCAAATTTGTGTTCGTGGGGTCGCTATTCTAATTCGAACGTTTGACTTACGCTATACGTATTCGTTTCGGAATATCGTATCTAACATTATGAAGACAATTAATAACATTTGTGAAATACACACACACACACATATATATATGTGTGTGTGTGTTTCCTTCTATTAATTCATAGATACACACACACACACACAAATATATATATATATATATTCCACATGGAAAAATATATCTAAAAACAAAGATAATGTGACTTACCAAACGAAAGCGCTGGCACGTCGATAGACACACAAACAAACACAAACATACACACAAAATTCAAGCTTTCGCAACAAACTGTTGCCTCATCAGGAAAGAGGGAAGGAGAGGGAAAGACGAAAGGAAGTGGGTTTTAAGGGAGAGGGTAAGGAGTCATTCCAATCCCGGGAGCGGAAAGACTTACCTTAGGGGGAAAAAAGGACGGGTATACACTCGCACACACACGCATATCCATCCACACATATACCCGTCCTTTTTTCCCCCTAATGTAAGTCTTTCCGCTCCCGGGATTGGAATGACTCCTTACCCTCTCCCTTAAAACCCACTTCCTTTCGTCTTTCCCTCTCCTTCCCTCTTTCCTGATGAGGCAACAGTTTGTCGCGAAAGCTTTAATTTTGTGTGTATGTTTGTGTTTGTTTGTGTGTCTATCGACGTGCCAGCGCTTTCGTTTGGTAAGTCACATCATCTTTGTTTATATATATATATATATATATATATATATATATATATATATATATATATATATATATATATTTGAATTAGAAAAAACAAACACTAAAAAAAAAAAAAAGGTTGCATGGTGCGAGATTCGATCCGGCTACCTTCGGATTACAAACCCGAGCGCTTACCGCTGCGCCACGACGCTGTAGGAAATTGGTAATCATAGAGAGCATTTCACCGCAACGGTTTCTTTTAACTCGATTTTCTCGACAACGGCTGAGAAGTGCATCTTGGTGCTTTGCCACATTACACCTCTGGCCATGGGCTTTTATTATGCGCAGTACGAATCGAATCTGAATTTCACAATTGGCGGCCTCCCCTTGTGAGTACAAGACTTCCTTGCAGACAGAACTCAACACCTTGTGCTGCTGAAGTTCTTCTTGTTATGTCCGTGCTTGCTACGAAAATAGGACGAGGAACTAAGCTTTATGCAAAACATCTTTTTTTCTGTTTTGTTTCACCCAGACATGTTTCAGCACTTCCTGTGCTATATTCAGTGGCTTACTTTTTTTTTGTTTTCTAACTAAATGTTGCTATTGGACATTTATTTTGCCTCTATTTTGAAAAATCGGAGAAGTCCAGTGTCACGAAATCAGCCTATGCACTTCGCCAACAACATATGAGAAAGCACCACAGTACCAAAACTATGAGAAGCTGTAGATTGTGTAGCAGAATAACTACCAAATTAAATATCCAATAGCATCACGTAAGTTAGAAAGTCCTAGAACTCAACACGTCACTGTTAATGGAACAAAACCGACAGATGTAAAAGTAATTTCCGGTGTAACCAGAGGAAGTGCAATAGAACCGTTACTGTTTACAATATACATAAATAATCTAGTAAAAAGCGTTCGGTGCTCTCTACGGATGTTCGCAGATGATGCGGCTATCTGTAACAAAGTAGCAATGCCAGAAGATAGTAATGATTTTCAGAATGACCTCCAGAGAATTGATGAATAGTGCAGGCTCTAAAATTTGACCCTGAACATAAATAAAAGTAACTTATTGCGCACACATAGGAAAAGAAATCCACTACTGTATAGCTACACTGTTGATGACAAACCACTGGAAACAGTATCTGCTGAAAATGTCTAGGAGTAACTACACGGAGCGACCTTAAATGGAATGACCATATAAAACAAACAGTGGAAAAAGCAGATGCCAGACTCAAATTCATAGGGAGAATCTTAAGGAAATGTAACTCATGCACGGAGGGAATGTCTTATAAGAAGTTCGTTTGAACCACTCTTGAGCATTGTTCATCTTCCTGGGATCCCTACCAGATAGGACTGATAGAAGAGACAGAGAAGATTTAACGAAGAGCGGGGTGTTTCTTCACGGGATCATTTAGTAGGCTCGAGATGCTCAAGAACCTCCATTGGCATACGTTACAAGAGAGGCGTTGTGCTTCACGGAGAGATTTACTACTGAAATTTCGAGAGAGCACTTTCCGGGAAGAATCGGCCACATATAACTTCACCCTACATACGCCTTGCATAATGACAATAAGGAGAAAATTCCAGAAATTAGAGCCAATACAGAAGCCTACCGACAATCATTCTTCTCATTCGTGAATTTGGACGGCTCAGATAGTGGTACAAAAAGTACCCTCCACCACACACCATTAGGTGGCTTGCGGAGTATGACGTAGATGTAGATACAGATCGCGGTAATATCGCGTACACAAGTTATAAAACGATAGTGCGTTGGCGATGCTAACATTCGTATTCAGTTGATTTATGTGAATGGTTTCTGACCGGATTGTGGCCGCGCGACGGGAATTAAAAGACTCTGAACGAGGAACGTTAGTTGGAGCTAGACGCATGGGACATTCCATTTCGGAACTAGTTAGAGAATTCAATATTCCGAAATCCACAGTGTCAAGAGTGTACCGAGAATAACACATTTCAGGCATTACCTCTCACCACGGACAACACAGTGACCAATAGTCTTCACTTAACGACTGAGAACAGCTGTTTCTGGGCTGAGTTGTCAATGCCAATGGACAAGCAACACTGCATGGAATAACCGCAGATATCAATGTGCGACGATCGATAAATGTATCTCTGGTACCGCGCGCTGCGGAATTCGAATCCCCACCAGACGTCATGGACATCAAAGACCCCTAGAGGTCTCTGCATCACCGCGCCGTAAGCTGTGGCGGCGCGCGCGTACTGGCCTGCATGTAGTGTGAGGGCGCCACAGTGGAACACGTGGTTCCAGCAGCCAATAGCGGTGCCCCCGATAGCGTATTTAAGAGCCGGCCTCTCGCTCTGCCTGTTGCCGATGACACCGCCTTCCTTGCCCTTGCCCCCACCCTACAGCGCTCCCAACGCCTTCTCCAATCCCATCTTGACCGGTTCACCGCTTGGTGCAACCAGTGGTTGCTCAAGGTCAATCCTTCCAAAACCCAGGCGATCATTGTAGGCAAAACCACCCCTTCCTTCCGCCTCCTTGATTTCTATCTCACCGTCTATGGCCGTCCCATCGCCCTCACTCCCACCCTTAAGTACCTTGGCGTCACCCTCGATCGTCGCCTCTCCTGGACTCCCCATCTCTAGACAATCCAAGCCAAGGCACGTTCCCGCCTCCGTCTCCTCAAGCTCCTTTCCGGCCGTACATGGGGTCTGGACCACTCCACCATCCTCCACACCTATAAATCCCTCATCCGCCCTATCCTTTGTTATGCCCATCCAGCATGGATCTCCGCTCCCCCTACCTTTTATAAATCCCTCCAAATCCTTGAACACCATGCTCTCCGCCTCGCCTATCGCATCCGTCTTCCCTCCCCCACGCGGATCCTCTACGATCTCATCCCCTTCCCCCACCTCCTCCTTTTCCTTGAAAGGATACGGGTCCTGTACACCTCCCGCAAACTCGATCCTCCTCACCCGCTCGTCTCCCCGATCCTCTCCCACCCCCGCCCGCTGCCGCACCTGTATTCGCATGTCCCACCCGGTCTCCACCTCTCCACCCTCCTTACCCTCTCCCAAGGTGGCTTCCGCCAGCTCCCCCTCCCTGATGATGCCCTCCTCCCTTCCATCTACCCCTCCTACCAACTTTGATCCTCCCGCCCTCCTCCTGTACTTACTCCTCCGTGCACCCTCCCTCCCTCCTCTCCCTTTTCCCTCCCTCCTCCTTTTCTCCCCCCCCTCCTCCCCCGGGCCTCCCCTCCCCTGTTCCTCTCCTCCTGCCCCCGACTCCTCAGCCATTGGCATCCTTTTTCTCCCCTCTCCCCCACCTCCCCCTTCTACCCCTCTTGGCAGGTCCCCGGACTCGCACACGTTACGTGGACATTCGCGCGCCGGAGGTCGCCGCCATCAGTGTTTTGTGTGTTTAGTGTTTAGTGTTTAGTGTTCACCGTCCCCTCCATCGTTCACCAGTGCCATCATCATCTTCAGTGGTTGTGCGTCGTCTCATCAGCTAGCAGTGTGGATTATCGACGAGTGTGAACGGCTCCGTGATTGTCTCTATGTGTCTCCTGTTTTATTGCCCCCCGCTCTGTGACTTATGTGTCTTCTCACTGTTTTAGCTGCTTGTGTCTTCTATGGCTGAAGAGCAGCGTAGTGTGCTGCTGACAGCCTGCCTGTTGTACAGGTTTTAAAATAACAATAAAGTAAAAAAAAAAAAAAAAAAAAAGCTCTGCCTGCCCACAACCGCCTCCGACACCTCAAACTCCTCTCTGGCCGGGCATGGGGGTTGCAACCCTCTACCATCCTCCACACTTACAAATCCTTAATCCGTCCCATCCTCTGTTGTGCCAGTCCCGCCTGAATATCTGCCTCCCCCCCCCCCCAAATTCTGTAAGTCTCTCCAGATCCTTGAGCGTCATGCACTCCGCCTCGCCTTCCGTATACGTCTCCCGTCCCCCACGCAGATACTCTATGACCTCCTGGATATCTGCCCCCCCCCCCAAATTCTATAAGTCTCTCCAGATCCTTGAGCGTCATGCACTCCGCCTCGCCTTCCGTATACGTCTCCCATCCCCCACGCGGATACTCATGACCTCATGACCTCATTCCTTTTCCCCATCTGCTCCTATTCCTTGAACATATCCGCATACTCTACACCTCCCGCCGCCTTGGTCCGCCTCACTCCCTGGTTGCTCATCTCCTCTCCCATCCCCGCCCCCTGTCACGTCTGCACTGTTGTGTCCCCCCTACATCCTTCATCTCCTTTCCCAAGGTGGCTTCTATCAACTCCCCCTCCCAGATGATGCCCTCTCTCCCTCCATTTATCCCTCCTATCAACTCTGATCCTCACTCCCCCTCCTTTCCTCTGTCCTTTTCCCCGGCTCCCTCTCCCCCCTTCCATCCTCATTTTTCCCCCACCTACCCTCTCTCTGACCCCCTTCTCTCTCCTGAGTCCTTTTGCATTTCCCTCCTCTGCCTTTTCCCATTCCCTCTCGCGTCTGCTACGGTCGCAGGTTCGAATCCTGCCTCGGGCATGGATGTGTGTGATGTCCTTAGGTTAGTTAGGTTCAAGTAGTTCTAAGTTCTAGGGGACTGATGACCACAGATGTTAAGTCCCATAGTGCTCAGAGCCATTTAGAGCCTCTCGCGTCTGCCCTGCCCCTCTCTCCCCTTATGAGTCCTCTCCCTCCTTTGGTTCCCCCCCACTTTCATTTTTTCCTCTCCTCCCTCCTTGTTTTCCCCCTCATCCGTCCAGATCCCCCCCCCCCCTCCCAATCTGCCCTTGGCTGGGGAGTGTCATCTCTGTGCCGACATTTTCGTGCAGTGTTTTACAGTGAGTGTTCAGTGTTGTGTGTCTTTTGGGAAGTGTTGCGAACGGCCATCATACTGTCGCTGGGTGTGATTTTTATATCTCTTGCGAACAGAAACCAGACTGTCCCCATGTTTTTTAATTTCTGTCTACTATGTTCCCTGTCTGCTTCCTGTGTATTTTATTAGCTTTGCCAACCCTTTGCTTTATGGTTTAACTTTCCACAATTTTCCGCCGTTTTACAATTTCAGTCACCGTTTTATCGCCTGCATTTATTGTTTCTTATCTTCTTTCTTACGTTTAGCCAGCAGGAAAAAAAAGCTCTGTCAGCGAGGCTAATCGTTGCGTGAGTCTCGACACATCGCCTCGACAAGACAGCGTGTTTATCGTACTTTGATCTCGTTAATCGTGGATGTCTTGGATTCGTTTGGTTGTCTCTCTCACTCCGTTGCGTCTTGCGTGTTGTCGTCGTAAGGTCTTTCTCCTTCGACCGTCGTTATTTCGTGTCCGTCCTTTCCGTTCGTTTGTTTGCACACGGGCCGCTCTCCGTTTGGTTCCCCTGTGCTTTCTCGTCCACCTCGCGACCGTTCTGGCCGCGGTCACAACGGGTTACAACAGTGTCCGTTTGGACAGTGGGGCGGAATTTGGCATTAATGCGTCCGGGTTGGCCGAGCGGTTCTAGGTGCTACGGTCTGGAACCACGCGACTGCTACGGTCGCAGGTTCGAATCCTGCCTCGGGCATGGATGTGTGTGATGTCCTTAGGTTAGTTACGTTTAAGTAGTTCTAAGTTCTAGGGGACTGATGACCTCAGATGTTAAGTCCCATAGTGCTCAGAGCCATTTGAACCATTTGGCATTAATGGGCTATGGCGCTGACTCGAGTGCCGTTGCTAATGAAACGTCCCCTTTGAACAATTATACATGACTGTGCTTAAACTGAGACACAATATTTTTAGCGCAACGCAATCTGACTTTCAAAAATCCCTAGAAAAGAATGGCCCTGACTAACATTAACCTATACGTTTCACAAATCACTTACCTCACAAAAATCTTCGTTACTCGAACTACTGCAATACAGCGAGCGCCACTACTGCCAGCTAAATAAAAGATTCAAACTACTGAAGGCACTAACTACTGATAGGCACAGTTAGCAAAAGAACGATTTTGATAGAGAACAAACAATGTATTTACCTTAATATTGTTGAAAAGTCATATTATATATATCAGTTCATGACATCCAGTCTTACAAATGTACTGTCTCTGATGGACGCACGTCCAGATCATCCGCTCTCAAAAATCCACCATCTCACTTCCCCACATGCACCACTGCTGGCGGCTCACCTCCAACTGCGCAACGCTACGCGCTGTTAACATCCAGCTGCCCAACACTACAATGGCAGACAACAATGCAAACTAGCCACACACTGCACACAGCACAGCCAGTGATTTTCATACAGTGCGCTACGTGGCGTTACCAATAAGAAAACCAAAACAGCCTTCTTACAGTAATAGCACAGCACCTCTCCTTGGCTCGTGATCATGTTAGCTAGACTCAAGACGACTGGAAAACCGTGGCGTGGTCAAATGAGTCCCGCTTTCAGTTGGTAAGAACTGACGGTAGGTTGGGATATGGAGCAGACCCCCCAAGAAGCCATGGACCCAAGTTGTCAACATGGCACACTGCAAGTTGGTGGTGACTCCATAAAGGTGTGGGCTGTGTTTACATGGAATGGACTGGGTCCTATGATCCAACTGAACCGATTATTGTCTGGAAACGGTTATGTTCGGCTACTTGAAGAACATCTGCTACCATTTATGGACTTCACATTAAAAAACAACGATGTACTTTTTGCAGATGACAATGCGCCGTGTTAAAGGACCACAAATATCCTCAATCAGTTTGAAGAACATTCTCTCCAGTTTGAGCGAACGATTTGGCTATCCAGATCGCCCTACATGAATCCCATCGAACTCCGTGCACAAAATCCTGCATCTTCAACACTTTCGCAATTATGAACGGCGAGGCAGCATGACTCAGTATTACCGCGGGGGATGCATTACTACTCGATTTCCGAAAACTATTTGAATCAGTACTACATCTACCCTTATTATCAAAAGTACGATCGTATGGGGTATCAAACAAATTTTATGACAGGACTGACAGGTAGGGAGAACGCGAATGGGACATTGGGTGGAGAATCATAGAAAGATGTTGAAGAAACTTCAGGTGTACCCCAGGGTGCTTCGTTGAGTACCATGCTGTTCACGTTGTAGATTAATGACCTTGTGGACGATTCTAATAGTAACCTAAGACTTTTCGCAGATGATGCAGTTGTCTACAATGAAGTACAATTTGAACGAAGATGCCCAAATTTTCAGCCAGTCCTCGAAAAGACTCCAGGTTGATGCAAAGACTGGTAACTTGCTTTCGCCGGCCACTGTGGCCGAGCGGTTCTAGGCGCTGCCTCTGCTGGTCGCACGTTCGAATCCTGCCTCGGGCATGGATGTGTGTGATGTCCTTAGGTTAGTTAGGTTTAAGTAGTTCTATGTCTAGGGGACTGATGACCTCAGATGTTAAGTCCCATAGTGCTCAGAGCCATTTGAAGCATTTTTGTAACTTGCTTTAAGCGTTGAGAATCTTAACTGTGCTCTTCACAAAACAAAAACAAAAAAACATAGAATCCCAGCAGTGAGTCACAGCTGGAATCGGTAAACTCATACAAGTACATCGTGTAACGGTTAGCAGGGATATGAAATGGAACCATAACATAGGCTCAATCGTGGGTAAAGCAAGTAGCAGACTTCGGTTTATTGGTAGAATAGTTATTTATTTAGCGTATGTGGTTTTCAAGTACAAATGGTATCATGTTTAAATACATACAGACAGATAAAGATAAAATCAACATACATTATAACACATAAATAATGTGTCGTCTTATGGAGATTCAATTAAGGATAAAGTAGGCATACACAGGTTGTTACAATAAGGTATCTTGTCATAGATAAGATAAAATTATCATATAGAAATTGTTGCTATAAGGTCATTCAGCAATCACATATATGGAATCTATAGAGTCTCTTTAAAGTTCTATGTCTAGATTTTCCATCCACTCGACTGCTGCAGGGGAGGCTGTATAAAGTTCTCGAATGGATCCTTTAAACGCACGTTTAGGGCATTCCTGAATGATGTGCTGGATCGTTTGTTCTGGAAGTTCACAATCGCACTTTGGTGAATCTCGTATGCCCCATCTACAGAGCATCTAGTCACTTCTGCCATGACCAGTTCTGAGTCTATTGAGTATAACCCAATTTCTTCTTGGCAGGTCTGTACCAGGTAGGTTTCCACCAGGTGATATTTCATTGCAGTTCTTGGATAGTCCGGTCTGAGACCATTCATTTTTCCATGAATCCATAGCATCGTCAGATGTAGCCATAAGGTTTTGAGCTGTTCTCCATGGTGGTCTTCTAGATCTTAGTCGGGAAAGATTTAGGGCAATGTCCTGATGGATTGGAAGGTTGGTATTGGAGGAGATTTTACGCCATTCATTAACTAAGGCGGTTTGGCGCCTAAGATGTGGTGGAGCTATACTGCAGAGAACAGGAAGCCAAGGTAGTGGGGTGGATTTAATGGTCCCAGTTATGGTTCTCATGGTATTGTTCAGTTGAGTATCCACTTTAGACGTGTGGCTGCTGTTAAGCCAAACAGGGCTGCAATATTCCGCAACAGAGTATACCAGCGCTACAGAAGAAATCTTCAGAGTATGTACATCAGCTACCCAGCTAGTATTGGCGAGCTTTTGAATAATATTATTTCTTGTACGTATCTTAGCAGCAGTATCTATTAGGTGTGGTTTGAATGTAAGCGATCTATCCAGTTTAATACCAAGATATTTTGGGTTTGGGTTATGCTTTAACTTTCTACCAGCAAAGGTAACGTCAAGAGATCGGGTTGCCTGTTGGTTGTTTAAATGAAACACTGTGACTTCTGACTTTATTGGGTTAGGAATTAATCTCCAAGATCTGAAATATTTACCCATTGCTCCGAGGTCTTGATTAAGGGAGTTTTCACACTGTTAAAAACTTTCATGTTGCACAGCCAGGGCCATGTCATCTGCATAACAATGTCGCTTATGTACACATTGAAAAGTAATGGTGCCAATACAGAACCTTGTGGTAAGCCGTTGTTTGAAGCAATGGGTCGGCTCTTATTTCCTTCTAGATGAACTTCAAGGGTTCTATGGCTGAGCATATCACTTAGTAATTTGTACAAGGTCTGGCAAGCGATAATCTCTAGTATCTTGCTAAGAAGACCATGCCTCCACACAGTATCGTATGCAGCGGTTAAATCTACAAATGCAACAGCTGTTTTAAGTTTCCTTTCTTAACCGTCCTCGATATGTGTTGTTAAAGCCAGTACTTGGTCGCAACAGTTACGTTGTGGTCGAAAACCAGTCTGCTCGATGGGGATTCTATCATTCAAAGTCGTCCCAATATGATTATACAAGAGTCTCTTCAAGAGTTTGAAGCAGGTGCTCAGGAGAGAGTTTGGTCTAAAATGTTCAGGCTCATCTGTTTTCCCAGGTTTTAATACTGGCAATACTTTAGATCTTTTGAATATCTTAGGCACTCGGCCTTCTTCAAGGATGTTATTATAGAAGTTCACGAGCCAGTTGATAACATTTTTCCCACTATACTTAATGAATTCTGGGTATAACTCATCTGGCCTAGCTGCCTTCCTAGTTTTGATGTTCGAGATAGCCGTTTTCACTTCTTCCACTGTGAAAGGTGCTGCAGGATGCGATCTTTCAGTAGCTTGTCTCCACCGTGTTTTAATTAGTTTCTTAACGTTTCTGGCGGTTTCTTTGTCAAGAGGTGCCCTGGACATATTGGCTATACGGCCTGCAATTGCATTGGGAGTGGTTTTTGCTCTTTCACAGGGATTGTATGCACCAGATCCTAGTTTCCTGAGTAGGGCCCACGCTTTTCGACTGGACTTTCTAAAGTCTATACCTTCCACGGTTTTTTTCCACTTTTCTCTTCGGGCGCTGTCAAGTGACTCGATAAGTTCCTCTGCCACTTCCCTGTCTCCCGAATCTTTGAACTCGTTATAGAGGCGCTCAGTTGTTTCATTCCAGGCAGGTGTATATCCTTTCCTGAAACGGCGTGGTATAGTTTTCTTAGCTGATACAATAAGAGCTTTACTAAATCGTTCATAGTTTTTAATGCTTGGCTTTATCCACCATACAGTGGCATCGGCACGTTTTGCGTATTAATCCCAATCAGCCTTTTCAAAATTCCATCTTGGTTTTGGAGCTGATTTTATAAGAGGGACTTGTATTCCAATGTGGACAATGACAGGTCTATGCTGGCTGTGTGGGAAGTTAGTTAATACTTTCCTGCTTGATGGGTAACCTTTAACCTTGTGGTCTCTACTAACAAAGCACAGATCTGGGTTGAAACCGCGTTGCCATCTAGCTGACCAGAAGGTGTGTCTCTCTTTAGCATCATGTATTAGTTGCAGGTCTTCAATATCTGCCCACTCAAGTAGGGTTTGACCATTATCATCGTTTTCACTATAGCCCCATAAACTGTGGTGGCTATTGAAATCGCCCATTAAGAGGGTAGGGTATTTTGTTCCAGGGAGTGCTTCTTTTGGCCATTGGATGTTAGGAGGCTTATATAAATTGACTATTGTGAGGTTACTAGTGTTTTTATTAAAAATATGTTATCCGAAGAACTTATTTTTATTGGAGCCCAGTTGTCAATGTCACTACGCACGTATATACACTCCTGGAAATTGAAATAAGAACACCGTGAATTCATTGTCCCAGGAAGGGGAAACTTTATTGACACATTCCTGGGGTCAGATACATCACATTATCACACTGACAGAACCACAGGCACATAGACACAGGCAACAGAGCATGCACAATGTCGGCACTAGTACAGTGTATATCCACCTTTCGCAGCAATGCAGGCTGCTATTCTCCCATGGAGACGATCGTAGAGATGCTGGATGTAGTCCTGTGGAACGGCTTGCCATGCCATTTCCACCTGGCGCCTCAGTTGGACCAGCGTTCGTGCTGGACGTGCAGACCGCGTGAGACGACGCTTCATCCAGTCCCAAACATGCTCAATGGGGGACAGATCCGGAGATCTTGCTGGCCAGGGTAGTTGACTTACACCTTCTAGAGCATGTTGGGTGGCACGGGATACATGCGGACGTGCATTGTCCTGTTGGAACAGCAAGTTCCCTTGCCGGTCTAGGAATGGTAGAACGATGGGTTCGATGACGGTTTGGATGTACCGTGCACTATTCAGTGTCCCCTCGACGATCACCAGTGGTGTACGGCCAGTGTAGGAGATCGCTCCCCGCACCATGATGCCGGGTGTTGGCCCTGTGTGCCTCGGTCGTATGCAGTCCTGATTGTGGGGCTCACCTGCACGGCGCCAAACACGCATACGGCCATCATTGGCACCAAGGCAGAAGCGACTCTCATCGCTGAAGACGACACGTCTCCATTCGTCCCTCCATTCACGCCTGTCGCGACACCACTGGAGGCGGGCTGCACGATGTTGAGGCGTGAGCGGAAGACGGCCTAACGGTGTGCGGGACCGTAGCCCAGCTTCATGGAGACGGTTGCGAATGGTCCTCGCCGATACCCCAGGAGCAACAGTGTCCCTAATTTGCTGGGAAGTGGCGGTGCGGTCCCCTACGGCACTGCGTAGGATCCTACGGTCTTGGCGTGCATCCGTGCGTCGCTGCGGTCCGGTCCCAGGTCGACGGGCACGTGCACCTTCCGCCGACCACTGGCGACAACATCGATGTACTGTGGAGACCTCACGCCCCACATGTTGAGCAATTCGGCAGTACGTCCACCCGGCCTCCCGCATGCCCACTATACGCCCTCGCTCAAAGTCCGTCAACTGCACATACGGTTCACATCCACGCTGTCGCGGCATGCTACCAGTGTTAAAGACTGCGATGGAGCTCCGTATGCCACGGCAAACTGGCTGACACTGACGGCGGCGGTGCACAAATGCTGCGCAGCTAGCGCCATTCGACGGCCAACACCGCGGTTCCTGGTGTGTCCGCTGTGCCGTGCGTGTGATCATTGCTTGTACAGCCCTCTCGCAGTGTCCGGAGCAAGTATGGTGGGTCTGACACACCGGTGTCAATGTGTTCTTTTTTCCATTTCCAGGAGTGTATTAGATCCATAGTTTTCATGGTGAATAGCTCCAGCAACGGTGTATCCACTTATGAGACCTCTTTTCATGAGATCTGCCTCGTGGTTTACATGTGTTTCTTGGACCAGTATGACATGTATATTGTTATCCCGTGCTAGTTTTGAGAGGATGTCACATTTAGTCTTACTTATACCTTCTATGTTAATTTGCAGTACTCGGACTGATGGGCCGAGGTCTCTTGTCATTGGGTTTTGAGAAGACCCATTCATTTTATTGTTTGTTTCCATTTGCACTTTTAAGCCGCAAGATGAGTTCATACTCATAGTGCAGCGCCACGATAGTAGTAGACTTTTAGCTACCTTTCGGTATTGCCCGGGGTGTACCACTTGGAGGCAGTCTACTTTTACACCTCGGTAGAATAGTAAGGAAATACAATCAGTCTACAAAGGAGACTGCTTGCGAATCACTCGTGCGACTCTTCCTAGAACACAGTATTGCTCACGTGTGGAATCCATACGAAATAGGACTAGAAAGGGATGCTGAATGTATAAAGAGAAGGGCAGTACGAAGCGCTACTGGTTTGTTTGATCCGCGGGAGAGTGTCACGGAGACGTCGAAAGTATTTAACTGGCAGATTTTCGAAGATAGACGGAAAATATCCCGAGAAAGTCTACTAACAAAGTTTCAAGAACCGACGACAACGGTATGGGAATTGTGGGTCTGCCTTTATGCAAAACACTTTTGGTATTTACTTATTTACTCCCCATCCTAATTTCAGCGACCAATAAAATTATTACATGTGTACTGTTAGCTTTTTAAATATTGTTTTCTGTGACTACTTTATTTACTATACGTCACAGTATGGTTTTAAGATTGTTGTCACTGTTTGCGGCATATTTTCTGTGATTTTCCGTTGCTGTTTTTCTCGGCAACTGAGTGAGCGGCTGTCAGTAAACAAATCCAAAACGCGAACTTATGTATGTCAGCGTTACGCAATCGGGGCGCGATAATGTTGTGGATACAGACAAATTCAGCAATGCTGGAATATACCAACCCACATGTAACCCATGTCAGGCCCAATATGTAGGACAAACAAGCAGAAATTTTCGAACTAAGTACACAGAGCACACGAGAGCTCTAAAGAGTGACAGCACACATTCCATTTCCGCAGAACACCTAATGAACAAAAACCATAACCCCAGTGATATTGAAAGTGATCTACAAATCCTGAAACACAGAAACAGTTTATACCGAGAATTAACAACAGAAGAAAATTATTGAATACAAAAGCCTATAGTGGAAGGGAAAAACGTAACAAACGGAAACACAGTCTTTACCGCTTTGAGAGAAATGATATAGGACACAGAACAGAAAACAAGCACACACAAGAGAACCATTCCCCCATCACATACAGACATAAATAACGAACAGACGTTGACAGTGAAAGGGTACAGTACCGCCCAACATTGAAAATAGGTACAACATACTTCATTATTTTTGTCAGAACAACACATTTTTTTGTAAAATAACTCAATTTCGATTAATACAGCGAAGCCGGATACCAGTGTGGGAAAGAATGACAATTTATTTATTTAATTGATCACACATGCACTCCCACAAAATAAATCCCTACATCCAGTTTGGTGAGATCTGTGAAATGAATGAATGTATGGTCATCTGCTAACCGCAGATAGTGAATGTGAATATATGATCATCTTTGAGACGATCCTTTGGCCACCTTTGGTGGAACCAAAGAGATGAAATTTACCTGAGCTCTGAGTGCCTGAAATGTGGCTGACCAATACGGTAGCAAGGTGCTCCCCCACTTCAGCAGAGGTGCGAGAGGACCTGAAGAACGGCCATGTTTCGGCACTCTTCCGCTGGATCTTGTGCTGTTAAGACCTGTCTTGGGTGTGCTCTGTAAAGACAAAAGAGTGGAGACATGGTATACATGTGGAATATTTAAGAGTTGTTTGAAATAATAATTTCTCTATTTCAGGAACTTTTGTGGGGAGAATTAAATGTCAGGCAGGTAATATTAATGGGATCGTAGTAATCTTCGGAAGTGACCAACGGTCACAATGAAACTACGTGTAGCAATAAGTTGAAATACTTCCGTGTGCTTAAGTTAAGCTGAATTACTAGCGTGTGTACAATAAGTTGAAATATTTAAGAAATAGCGTGTGTACCGTAAGTTGAAATATTTAAGAAATGGCGTGTGCAGGACTTGAAATTAGTGACGAGTACTTCCACGTGGTGAGTACTGTGTGAGTCTCAATCTGTGTATGAGACAAAGGATAAAGAGAAGTACTCGTCCATGGTATAAGTTGAGGACTCGCGTGTGTGATGAATATGTTCTTAATATTACTTTGCGTGATATGATTCCGTGTGACGCTTGATTCAAACTATAATACTCTGAGAGAGAAGCAAGGTGAGTCAGCCGTCTATCCAGCAACGTCACTTGGCTTGCATTGCACAGGAAGACGTGCATATATCTCCAGAGGTCACAGTAGGAAAGTAGAATTACAAAGTGGGGCAGTGTCTTGTGAAACTGGGATAAATACTAGTTGAAGTGGGAAAGCTGAAAGTGATAGTGTTGTGACTATTTATTGTATTGTATTCCATGTTGTAGTGTGGTGTATGTCATGTAATTTGGGTATGTGTGGTTTGCATGGGAGAGTAGCGAGGTAGTTTCAAAAGATTAGTGGGTTATGCGGGTTCCTTCTGTACCGCTCGATCTGGAGGAAAGTTTCGTGATGATGATTGTGAGAGTCGAAGTGTGAGATATAATAAAAGATCCACCATCCTATCCAGAAAGTGCACTGTAGCATTAAATAATTACGAGACCATAAGGTAGAGAATCACCAATGTAAAGCCATGCCCACTGGGCGGAATTTCTCATGTGTTTTTATTGTAGGTTATAGAATTTGTGTGTTTAGGTTATAGAATTTATCGGATTAAATAAGATAGTGAAAAGAAAAAGATTGGTGGCCTTTTCCTTCGAATTGTATGTTGTCATGATGTCCCGAATTTATAATGTGTGCACCATTCATAATCAGTGCGGTGGCCACGTGTTGATAAAAGGCATTAAATAAAAGACAAAAAGAAAATGTGGTATTGCCAGTGCGTAGTGAACAGTCAGGCTTCTGTAAATTACTGATAGTCAGATGTGCGATTCCGTTGCGTATTATTCATACAGGAAGATAATTTGTAACTTAATTGAGAGTACGAGAGTTCATATTACTCGATAAATAAGAATGAATCCACTCGCTTGGCAGACCACTCATCTTGCAGGCCTGACTGCTTGATGCCACAGTATGAGCAAGGCATGTGGGTGCCCCTCAACAGAACTCCCGCTACAATTTTCGTATCCTTCTCGCAACATGCGATACATTTCTCGCGACATTCGCGAACAGCAAGTTGGTGTAATGTTTTGGATTGTGATCGAAGTGAAAAACTTACGTTTCCTGTGCATAAAAGTAGCTGCAAGCCGTCCAACGAAAGTGAGTACACGACAAACTACGTAACAACCTAGTACACACTGAAACTGTATCCACAACTCTATCGCTATTGCAACTGCATAACGCTGATACACTTAAGTATGCGTTTTGTGTTTCTTTACTAATAGCCGCTCACACAGTTGCCGAGAAAAACGGCAACGGAAAAACAGAGAAAATATGTCGCAAACACTGACAACAATCTTAAAACCATGCTTTGAAGTATAGTAAATAAAGTATTATGAAAGTAGTCACAGAAAACAATATTTAAAAAAGAAACGGTACACATTTAATATTGTTTTACAATGTCTTGTAGCTATGCTGTTGCTGCATGTTTTACAATAAAAGAATCCACTGATGATGGCGATATTTGTCGCTGAAACTAGTACCCGTATGGGGAGTAAATAAATAAATAACAAAAGTGTTTTGCATCAAGGTAGATCCACAATTTCTATATTGTTGTTGTTGTTTGTATGCAAACACGAACCAATGGAAGAGTTGCAAGATAACATTATCGTTCAAGAACCGAATTTAAATGATGACTCTCAGAATATAGTACAACCCTCTGCATATCGCTCCCATAGGAATCGCGAGAACAAGATTAAATTAATTACAGCACACACAGAGCCATTTAAACACTCTTTCCGCGCTCCACACGCAAATGGCGTCGGGGAAAGCCCTAATAACTGGTACAATGGAATGGACTATCTGCCATGCTCTTCACAATGCTTCGCAGAGTGTAGATGTAGATGGAGCTACTACCGTATCGAGCAGCTCCCTTCCTCCAAGCCACGCCGCATACTGCAGTCCTGGAGGCGCGGTCATAGCTCTCTCTTTCGGCTGTCACTGTTGTGAAAAGCAAACAAACATACTTCCGCGAAAAAAAAAAAAAAGCCACCAGAAGGCATACGTCGATCAGACGGCGTTTCAATAAGGATGTCACGGAGGCGTCACCACAACACGAGACAAAGAGGTTAAAAGGTCAACTCTCACGGAGGAAGGAACATATCTTGTAGATACTGAAGCAGGGGAGTGAGATGATTTTCAACAGTATGGATTAGCTATGGTATATCATCGGGTGCTGTCTACCGTAGAGTCCTCGGGTATATTCTATCATATGTCTTGCAATAAAAAAAAGTAGATTGTTCAGCGTTTGAACTGATGGCTGATAGCAGTGCAGAAGAAGTCCTCTGTGCGTTTCCTTAACGTTTTACCTGACTTCCCTAGGTTTAGTTATAGCCGTAGCTTACTACAGACTTTATTAATTTCTAATAAGCAACGTAGTAATCACATTTATTTTCCTTGCTCGTCGTCTGGTGACCTCACAAGGAACTGAACGATGGACTATTCTTATTCCTGTCAGTCCTGCAGCATTATTTGTCTGGCAACTTCGTTCCTCTAATTAGCTTTCCTTCGCTGTCATTTTCTGGTGGTGACGTGTGAGTCTCTGAAATACCTTGTATTCATTGTCCAGCCATGTCTCAGGTTGATAATCTGCATGTCTCTCTTAGTTTCTAGCTGGCACTTTGCATTTATCCTGGACGTCCGTTGCAGTACGAGAAAGGTTCCTTTTGTTGTCTACCGGAATATTCTTAATATCTTTCACGACTTGTCAGTGAATCTCGGTTCTTAATATATGTTATCTTTCAACATGCTTAGGTCACAGAATTTCGGTTTGGATTCCCTTCCTTCCTTCTCTCAGCCATATGTCACTATTCCCTGACGCTGCACTTTGTGCGATAGTGTTTTAATTTTCCTACTCTGGAAATGGATTAATTTTTATACTCGTCTGTAGTAATCTGTTTCACTGTTTCAAGTTGTTTGATATTTATTTAGCTGAACACTTTATGATCTCCTAAACTGTATTCTCTCTCACAGAAAATTCAGTTGTTTGAAGTACATTCTTAAATCGCTTAATTTCGTATCTGATCTATGTTACAATGGATGACTGTGGTTCGGAAATATTGGCTCCTATCTTATCTTTATCAAAATTGTTGATGATTCAACAACAAAATTACTGCAGCGTGACCGGAAACTACGCACTTCGTATCGACGCCCTGTAGTTATCAGCCACAGGATGTAGACGCTGTGTCCTTTTTGAACATTTTATTGACTAGGTTCTGAAATTAGTAAAAAACTAAAATTAAACTCCTCCCGAACAGACCATGAAGGCCCAAAGGTACCAACCGCCAGCCGTGTCATCCCCAGCCCACAGGCGTCACTGGATGCGGGTATGGAGGGGCATTTGGCCAGCACACTGCTCTCCGGCCGTATGTCAGTTTCCGAGACCGGAGCCACTACTTCTCTATCAAGTAGCTCCTCAGTTTGCCTCACAAGGGCTGAGTGCACCCCGCTTGCCAATAGCGCTCGGCAGACCGGATGGTCACCCATCCAAGTGCTAGCACAGCACGACAGCGTTTAACTTCGGTGATCTGACGGGAACCACTACTGCAAGGCCGTTGGCGAAATTAGAAAAACGCAACTAAAATTTTAACACAACAAAGAGTTTGTCCATTGAAAAAAAGAAGATTACGGTTTAAAGTCCCATCGACATGGAGATCATTAGAGGCGGAGCACGGTACTGAAATGTTTCAAGAATGGGGAAGGAACCAGGAACCATCCCGGCAGTTTTCTGGAGCAATTTCAGACGGGAAACATAAATTTCGATTGTCGGACGTGGATTTGCACTGTCGTTCTTCGAATGCGAGTCCAGCCTGTAACCACTGCCCCACCTCACTTGGTAGTTGCTGGGAGATTGTAATTAAAGACCATCTGCTCACAGAGGTCCAGTGTGGCCTCTCATTAGGCAGCCAAACAAGTAGTTATCCCAATGCGCTAATGCGGAACCGTTTTACGCTGAAAAAAAGTTCCAATTTTGATCACCAGGTGCAAATCTTGCGCTGTGAGTGCAAGAAAGACGTTTATAAAATTTTCAACCTGTAATGATTTATGAATGGGGCGTGGGCATAAAAGGTCAGACAAGTGGGAGAGACCTAATATTGATTTTATTATTAACCGACGCTCACACAGTTTATTCAGCATGAGCACCGAAGACATAAACGAGATGCTGCGTCCATAAAACGACATGATTAACATTTGCTCGCAGTAGTTCCTGTGGGATCTGAACAACGTGGCCTTCAGATCAGGTAGAGACCGAACTCGTTCCTGGCAAATGCGGTCTTTTAGATATCTCCAAAGCCAAAAGTAACTTGGTTTCAGATCAGGTGATCTTGCAGGCCCCGCATCTGGAAAAGCTCTGGAGGTTATAACACGTTCGTGGAAGGTTACGTTAAGCAGATCTTTTGAGAGGCACCCACATGCCTTGCTCATACTGTGGCATCAAGCAGCAGGCCTGCAAGATGAGTGGTCTGCCAAGCGAGTGGAATCATTCTTATTTATCGAGTAACATGAACTCTCGTACTCACAATTTATTTACAAATTATCCTCCTGTATGAATAATACGCAACGGAAACACGCATCTGACTATCAGTAATTTACAGAACTCTGACTGTTCACTACGCACTGGCAATACCACATTTTCTTTTTGTCTTTTATTTAACGGCTTTTATCAACACGTGGCCATCGCACTGAATATGAGTGGCGCACACATTATAAATTGCCCGCATCTCGTGGTCGTGCGGTAGTGTTCTCGCTTCCCACGCCCGGGTTCCCGGGTTCGATTCCCGGCGGGGTCAGGGATTTTCTCTGCCTCGTGATGGCTGGGTGTTATGTGCTGTCCTTAGGTTAGTTAGGTTTAAGTAGTTCTAAGTTCTAGGGGACTGATGACCATAGATGTTAAGTCCCATAGTGCTCAGAGCCATTCACATTATAAATTCTGGATATCATGACAACATCCAATTCGAAGGAAAAGGCCACCAATCTTTTTCTTTTCACTCTTTTATTTATTCCGATAAATTCTATAACCTAAACACACAAATTCTATAACCAATAACAATAACACATGAGAAATTCCGCCCAGTGGGCATGGCTTAACATTGGTGATTCTCTACCTTATGGTCTCGTAATTATTTAACGCTAAAGTGCACTTTCTGGATAGGATGGTGGATCTTTTATTATTTCTCACACTTCGACTCTCACAATCATCATCACGAAACTATCCTCCAGACCGACCAGTACAAAAGGAACCCGCATAACCCACTAATCTTTTGAAACTACCTCGCTACTCTCCCATGCAAACCACACATACCCAAATTACATGACATACACCACACTAGAATATGAAATACTACACAAGGAATAGTCACAACATTATCACTTTCAGCTTTCCCACTTCAATTAATATTTATCCCAGTTTCACACGACACTCCCCCACTTCGTAATTCTACTTTCCTACTATGAACTCTGGCGATATATGCACGTCTTCCTGTGCAATGCAAGCCAAGTGGCGTTGCTGGATAGACGGCCGACTCACCTTGCTTCTCTCTCAGAGTTTGAATCTAGCGTCACACGGAATCATATCACGCAAAGTAATATTAATAACGTATTCATCACACACGCGAGTCCTCAACTGATACCATGGACGAGTACTTCTCTTTATCTTTTGTCTCTTACACAGTTTGAGACTCACACAGTACTCACCACGTGGAAGTACTCATCACTAATTTCAAGTCCTGCACACGCCATTTCTTAAATATTTCAACTTATGGTACACACGCTATTTCTTAAATATTTCAACTTATTGTGCACACGCTAGTAATTCAGTTTAACTTAAGCACACGGAAGTATTTCAACTTATTGCTACACGTGGTTTCATTGTGACCGTTGGTCACTTTCGAAGATTACGACAATCCCATTAATATTACCTGCCTGACATTTATTTCTACCCACAAAAGTTCCTGAAATAGAGAAATTATTATTTCAAACTACTCTTAAATATTCCACATGCATACCATGTCTCCACCCTTTTGTCTCTACGGAGCACAACTAAGACAGGTCTTAACAGCACAAGGTCCAGCGGCAGAGTGCTGAAACATGGCCGTTCTTCGGGTCATCTCGCACATCTGTCGAGGTGGGGGAAGACCATGCTACCGTATTGGTCAGCCACATTTCAGGCGCTCAAAGTTCCGGTAAGTTTCATCTCTTTGGTTCCACCAAAGGTGGCCAAAGGATCGTCTCAAAGATGATCATATATTCACATTCACTATCTGCAGTTAGCAGACGACCATACATTCATTCATTTCACAGATCTCACCAAACTGGATGTAGGGATTTATTTTGTAGGTGTGCACATGTGATCAATTAAATAAATAAATTGTCATTCTTTCCCACACTGGTATCCGGCTTCTCTGTATTAATTGAAATTGAGTTATTTTACAAAAAAATGTGTTGTTCTGACAAGAATAATGAAGTATGTTGTACCTATTTTCAATGTCGGGCGGTACTGTACCCTTTCACTTTCAGCGGGCGAGCGACATGAGGTATTGCCCATCTTGCATGAAAACAGTGGTTTCCACATAGCTACGCCGTTCCAAAGCAGGAATCACGTGCTGTACAACGTGGTCTCGATTATGTGCAGACGTCACGGTATACCTGACAGTCCCTCTGGGTGTATTCTCTTCAAAGAAGAATGGACCGAGAATAAAGGCACTTGTGAATCCACACCACACAGTCACATACGCTGTACCCCGAATTCGGCAGTTCTGTATATTCACTGCACCCTGTAGTGTAAAATGTGCCTCGTCACTCCATAGAATACGGCCCGGCCACATGTCATCAACTTCGATCCGTGCCATAAACGAAAAAGCAAACACCAGAACATTGCTACGAATCATGAGGCTTCAGTTTCTGCGCCGAATGGGTCTTTTACGGGAACCAGTACAATATAAACTGCAAAATTTCCGTAGGGTTGGCCATTGGATAGACAATTTTCATGATAATGCGTGGGCACTACCACTACCCGGGGCTCGTGCTGCAAGGTCAATTACAGCAAAAGCAACATCGTAAATAACTTGCACCGTGATAGGACGCCTTCCCTTTCCGGATGCCACACCAAGCTTACCTGTGTTTTAGAATTTGATTATTATCTTCTTTTAACCATTTGATGACATCGAGCCTCTCCTCAGTCCTTTCAGTCCTACACTGTAGTTGCTACCGTTGTAAGTAGTCTGTTTAGGTTTTTATGTTGGTAACGCCACGTAACGCTCTCTATTAAAATCGCTGACTGCGCTGTGTGCAGTTTGTGGCTGGTTGGACTCTTTGTTGGAAGGTTTTCTTTCGCCTGTGTAGCGTTGGGCAGTTGGATGTGAACAGCCCGTAGCGTTGGGCAGTTGAAGGTCAGCCGCCAGCAGTGGTGGATGTGGGGAGAGAGATGCCAGAGTTTCGAGATGTTAATATGAGCAGACGATCTGGACATGTGTCCCTCAGAAAAAGGAAATTTGTTAAACTGGCAGTAGTTCGAGTAACGAAGGTTTTTGTGAGGTAAGTGATTCATGAAGGGTACAGGTTATTGTTAGTCAGGGCTATTCTTTTGTAGGAATTGTTATAAGCCAGATTGCGTTGCGCTAAAATACTGTGTGTCAGTTTAGGAATGATCAGAATAAGTAAAGAGAAAACAGTCTCAGTACGTTCAGTTTCACTGTGGAGTTTGAAAATCAAGTAACGTAGAAGTTTTACCAGCGCAGTCATTCTTTTTCATTCAAAGGGGAAGTTTCACCGTTCACATAAAGCTGCTTCACTGACAGCGCCCGGTCTCTCATGTCGATAGCCATACTGTTCAGTCACGTTGTGGTTTGTCCAATGACATCGTGGATGTCATACCGTAATGCAAACGGTGTACAGCACTAGATTTGCCGCTTGTAGCCAAAATTGGAAGTAACTTTTCCCCATTATAAGTCGGTTCTGCATAAACGCAATAGCGCATCCACCAAGTTTCTCTGCCACACGATGATTGCAGCCCATATAGTGTCCACATGAGTAGCTGGACTTTAATTCTAACTACCCGAGCCGGCCGCGGTGGCCGTGCGGTTCTGGCGCTGCAGTCCGGAACCGCGAGGCTGCTACGGTCGCAGGTTCGAATCCTGCCTCGGGCATGGGTGTGTGTGATGTCCTTAGGTTAGGTTTAAGTAGTTCTAAGTTCTAGGGGACTTATGACCTAAGATGTTGAGTCCCATAGTGCTCAGAGCCATTTGAACCATTTAACTACCCGACATCTACACGTACCGAATCGATAAGAACTGCTAAAACATTAAAAATCAAGAAATGGTATCCCTATTTCGTGCACACATGCCTTATGGCCACGCTCGTTGCTGTGATGCTCCTCACAGAATGGGCGGGAAGTGAAGCTGTCGTAAAACCCCGTTGAGTTCGCTCGCATGACACGTGAGAGACAACTGGTTGTCGTATCACGTGCCTCGCCAAATCACTGCACTTGTACTCTTAGTCTTACTTTGCCCGCTGATATAGCATACTATGCTGCAGCTGTCGTTTGCATGAAAATTATTTTCTAAGGGCCATACGGCAAGACCATACTTGAAGATTGCAGTTACACTGAAGAGCCAAAAAATTATGAATACCGTCCACACCGAGACCGAATGCCTCTTGTTGGCGGTGTGGCTGTGTGACGCAGCAAGGAAAGTATCGAGCGGTTGTAATTAAAATGCACCAACTCACAGAGGTCCAGTGTAGGCTGTAATTATGGTATGGGAGCAAGACTTCGTAGATATTCCGCTTAGTGCGGAATGATTTAACGGGAAAAATTTTGTTTCACTTTTACCCAACAGGTAAAAATCTTGCGCTGTAAATGCAAGAAAAGTAAATAGAAATTTTTCCATATGTAATTGATTAAGAATGGAACGTGGGCAGAAAAGATGAAACATTTAAGAAAGACGTTATGATGTTTATATTATTAACCGCTACTTACGCAATTTGTTCAATAAGAGCACCGAAGATGTCGAAGAAATTCTGTACATCGCCAGATTTGCACCTGGTGACCAAAACTGAAACTAATTTTTTCCAGCTTAAATGGCTTCCGCATTAGCGCATTAGCATTTGTATGGAGGTTCGCTGCTATACTGGACCTCCACAAGCAGCTGCACTTTAATTATAATCAACTGATATATAAGCGGAGTAGAGGACATACAAGCCGCAGATGGGGAAGTCCACTTACAGAATCGACTCTAACAAGGGCCAGATCGTTACAGCCCGGCGCCTGTGAATGAGTGCCTCGGAAAAGGTGGAGCTGGTCTACTGTTCGAGTGCTACTGTCGTCATCATCTATGGAATGTAGTTGAAGGACGCTGAAACCACAAGTAGGAGACAAGGTGTCGGACGTGCACGATTAAGCACAGAACATGGAGATCGGAGGCTCCCCCACTCCGTAAAGTAGGACAGATGGCAATCTGCAGCCGATGTGATGGCAGAATACAATGTTGGTGGAGGAACAAGTGTTCCGCAGCGCAAATTCTTGAACATGTGGCTCAGCAGAATGCCCATTTTGTCTTTCCGAGTTGACCCAGCGACATCATTAATTACGACTCCTGTGGACAGGGGATCGTCGAAACTGGACCGTGGATCAATGGAAACGTGCCACCTGATCAGAAGAATAGCACTTTCTGTTACACCAGGTCGATCTTAGTGCCAGGATACCCCATCATCCAGGCGAACGATTCCTCGCAACATGCACTGTTCCATAGATTCAGATCGTCGTGGTTAGCGTTACACTACGGGGGACAACCACCTGCGCTTCCATTGGACCTGGAGCAGTAATAAAATGCACCGTGCCAGCTGTGTATAACGTAATGTTATCTCACAATAACTGTTGTTCATTGGTGACGAAGGATGGAATTTGCACGCCAGTACCGCAACTCAACGCCCGTTGAAAGGAGACAGATGGCCGTCTGAAAATGAACACTCTGCAATAATCATTAGAAGGATTCAGACTGGATAAAGGATCGTTGTGGGCTGGAAAATGTTTTCTTGGCATTCTCTGGGTGATCTCGTCATTCTGGGAGGCAGAATGGATCAACGCAACTATGCATCTGTCCTTGGAGACCGTGTCCATTCCCACACGCAGTTTGTTTCTCCTCGGCACCTCTGCATCTACCAGCAGGACGATGCAACGAATCACACAGCTCGCAGTGTACGTGTGTTGTTCGAAAAGCACGGGGATGAGTATACCGCACTCTCCCAGCCACCAAAACCTCCGGATTAAAACCAAATCGAGAATCTGTGCGACCACCTCGATCGGGCTGTTCGCGCCATGGGTCCTTAACTGAGAAATCTAGCTGAGCTGGCCAGGGCACTGGAGTCAGCACGGCTTCACACTCCTCTCCTTACCTTCCAGAATCTAACTGATTCTCTTCCTGCATGTCTTCGGTACAAAAGGTGGATATTCAGACTTCTGAGGGCACCACATGAACGTGACTGGACCACGCAGACCATGTATTTTTATCAGTTACGTCTATCGTAGACTACGTAGTGAGGAATGCAACATTTAATTAGAATGGAAGGAAAAAATCTTATTCTGGATCAGTCACGAAGTTTTTCGCCATCCCACTATGCGTCTCGATGGTTAACAATCGTCATCGGATGGAAGAAACTTTCACATAATAGTTAGTGTTGGCTAGCACTGGCAGTTTCTTGCACCAACAGCATGTTAGGTAGCCGAGAAGTTAAGTTGTGTCTTGGACAGTTAATAATTATTTAATTCAAGTAACCACATGATCTATAGATGTAATGGAGAAAATGGTTTAAAAATGGCTACTTTTGCTCTTCGTATAATCGCTAGTTTTGAAAAATAAATAAATAAATAAAACAGAATCAACCTTCTGACATACTTTTCATGTTTCTAGTCGATAATGTGTTAATACTTGTAACGCATCGCTTAGAAAATACTGACGATACAAAAAGGATCGGTAAGAATATTATATGCCGTTCACTCGCGATCGCCATTAGTTACCTCTTGAAGGAGTTAGGAATTTAAACAGCACTACCACAGTAGATAGGCCTATATTCACTGAGGACATTATTTGTGAATAATATTGTTTGAGAAGAAGAGTGATGTCCACACCTACAACGCCAGAGGGAGAAACGACCTTCATTACACAGTATCAAAGCTGTCAATGGTTCAGAAAGGAGTTCGATATTCGGCAACAAAAATTTTTGAACGTTTGTTCAGTAACGGAAAAGTCTCACAGATTGCAAACGAAGTTTTAAGTCTAATCTAAAACTATTTCTCCTGCACAATGCCTATTGCACGGACGGATTTCTATTTAAAACTAACTTTAAAATAGGTGCATGAGTAGGATTGAAAAAATAATGTGCTCAGTGATGATAATGTTGAACATGGGTTCATATCCCATAAACTGACTCGTTCCGCATGTAGATAAAAGAATCGTTGAAATGATCTATCGAACATGTAACTAAGTAACTGTGTAAGATATAAAAGGCAGTTAGAGTACAGTACATGTGTTGCATTCTGACGCTGTGTATTACCCACACAATGTTGTTGTTTTGTAGCACATGTGTTAGCAAATAAGTTCTTTTCGCCAAAGACTTTACATTTTGGCACAGAGACAGTCTGGATTCTTTTTTCATAGAATTACACACTTCACAAGAATATGAACTGCTTAAACTACTTCTGACTGTCACACAATTCTAATGTTAAATTTTTTGTGCAGTAACATAATGAGAAAAAACTAGAAATAAATAAATTGTAAAACACTATGAAACCACACGAAATAAGCTCCATACATATTCACTAATTATAACGATTATGCCTATAAGAGTATTTGAGTTAAGATACTGTTTAGCTAATTTGTTTTATTTTTCAATTATTCCCTTTTGAGAGAGCGATTGAACTTGAGTAGTCATGATTTCTTCTTCTTTCTTCGTTCTTCCCAAATTCTCTTCATACTTTCACCGTGTTCTCTCTTGCGTTCTTCCGACCATCTTTTTCCCGTTCTGTTCTCCGTATGATCTTGTTTAAGTGTGTGTTTCTTTCGTAAGACGTAACACCCCCTTTATTCCGGAGGCGATTGCACGTATCGGCATGCGGTTTTCGGCAAATCATAGCGGACTATGGGGCACATACGTTGGTACATGCACAATAATCACAACGTTTATATTGACCTAGATAATGAGGCAAGTACATGTTTTTTAAATGGGACGCTATACTTTTTTTACCATCATTCGAACGCTCTGGAAAAGACGCCTATAGTGATGTAACGCATGTTGCTATTGTGATTCAAACTTTGCTTAAAAGAGGGATGATGAGGATTTACCTACGTAGCGTAGGCCGTGCATGCTGCATAGAGCGCGGCAACTCGGCCTGCGGGTCGCGCGAGGCGTGTTTACAGTCTGCAGCCGCTTCCGACCGCCTCGACCTTCAATCGTACAATATTTTCCAGCGTCTTTTAAGCGAAGTTTGAATGACAAAGGCAACATGCGTTACATCACGATACGCGTCTTTTCCAGAGCGTTCGAATGATGGTAAAAAAAGAGTATAGCGACCATTTTAAAAAACTGGTACTTTCCTCATTATCTCGGTCAATATAAACGTTGTGATTATTGTGCATGTAACAACGTATGTGCCCCATAGTCCGCTATGATTCGCAGAAAACCGCATACCGATACGTGCAATCGCCTCCGGAATAAAGGGGGTGTTTCGTCTTACGCGACTCACCCTATATATATGTATACAAGGTGTTACAAAAAGGTACGGCCAAACTTTCAGGAAACATTCCTCACATACAAATAAAGAAAAGATGTTATGTGGACATGTGTCCGGAAACGCTTAATTTCCATGTTAGAGCTCATTTTAGTTTCGTCAGTATGTACTGTACTTCCTCGATTCACCGCCAGTTCGGCCACGGTGGTCTCGCGGTTCTAGGCGCGCAGTCCGGAACCGTGCGACTGCTACGGTCGCAGGTTCGAATCCTGCCTCGGGCATGGATGTGTGTGATGTCCTTAGGTTAGTTAGGTTTAAGTAGTTCTAAGTTCTAGGGGACTGATGACCACAGCAGTTGAGTCTCATAGTGCTCAGAACGTGGTTTTGCAGTCAGAGCAATGTTTACAAATGCGGAGTTGGCAGATGCCCATTTGATGTATGGATTAGCACGGGACAATAGCCGTGGCGCGGCACGTTTGTATGGAGACAGATTTCCAGAACGAAGGTGTCCCGGCAGGAAGACGCTCGGAGCAATTGATCGGCGTCTTAGGGAGCACGGAACATTCCAGCCTATGACTCGCGACTGGGGAAGACCAAGAACGACGAGGACACGTGCAATGGACGAGGCAATTCTTCGTGCAGTTGACGATAACCCTAATGTCAGCGTCAGAGAAGTTGCTGCTGTACAAGGTAACGTTGACCACGTCACTGTATGGAGAGTGCTACAGGAGAACCAGTTGTTTCCGTACCATGTACAGCGTGTGCAGGCACTATTAGCAGCTGATTGGCCTCCACGGGTACACTTCTGCGAATTGTTCATCCAACAATGTGTCAATCCTCATTTCAGTGCAAATGTTCTCTTTACAGATGAGGCTTCATTCCAACGTGATCAAATTGTAAATTTTCACAATCAACATGTGTGGGCTGACGTGAATCCGCACGTAATTGTGCAATCACGTCATCAACACAGATTTTCTGTCAACGTTTGGGCAGGCATTGTTGGTGATGTCTTGATTGGGCTCCACGTTCTTCCAGCTACGCTCAATGGAGCACGTTATCATGATTTCATAAGGGATACTCTGCCTGTGCTGCTAGAACATGTGCCTTAAGTACGACACAACACGTGGTTCATGCACGATGGAGCTCCTGCACATTTCAGTCGAAGTGTTCGTACGCTTCTGAACAACAGATTCGGTGACCGATGGATTGGTAGAGGCGGACCAATTGCATGGCCTCCACGCTCTCCTGACCTCAACCCTCTTGACTTTCATTTATGGGGCATTTGAAAGCTCTTGTCTACGCAACCCCAGTACCAAATGTAGAGACTCTTCGTGCTCGTATTGTGGACGGCTGTGATACAATACGCCATTCTCCAGGGCTGCATCAGCGCATCAGGGATTCCATGCGACGGAGGGTGGATGCATGTATCCTCGCTAACGGAGGACATTTTCAACATTTCCTGTAACAAAGTGTTTGAAGTCACGCTGGTACGTTCTGTTGCTGTGTGTTTCCATTCCGTGATTAATGTGATTTGAAGAGAAGTAATAAAATGAGCTCTAACATGGAAAGTAAGCGTTTCCGGACACATGTCCACATAACATATTTTCTTTCTTTGTGTGTGAGGAATGTTTCCTGAAAGTTTGGACGTACCTTTTTGTAACACCCTGTATATAGACTGGAATTTTTATCATTTTGTCTGAGCATTCTGTGCATTTAATAAAGGACAGTGAAGCATGAAGGTCTTCGCAATTCTGTTAAAACCAGTGAGTGTTCCCATCTTTATGGATTTGAGGAGATTGGACTTGTATTCTATAGAAACCCGCAATAGAATTTAAAGATTGGAAATTCTCGTGGGAACAGGTATTGTACCAACCACCGAGGAAGTCAAAGAAAGGCTCGAAGAAGCATCCCAGAGAAAGAGGATCCTGTCAAGGAGGAACGGGAAGGGAAAAGGTGGGAAAGGAAAAGACGGGGGCGGCTGGGGGGCGTTCTTTCACTGCGGGGCGCAGGTAGGCCGCTTTCTCTCGCGTTTTTTACGAGCGGAGAAATCGCGCTGGAAGGCACGGCGGCCCAGCACGCTACCTGCGAATCCATTCGCCAAAACGGAACGGGACCCCAGCGGAGCGCCGCACCTGGCAGCCCGGTCGCGGGTACACTCACGTCCGGCTGGCACCCGAGGCGTAGGGGCGTCAGCACTCGCGTCCTCCAGTAGAGTGGGGGGCAAAGTAAAATGCAGAAACACTGATCAGCGGGTATACCTTTTTATAGTTTATTCCTACCGAACCAACGTGACGAGGTACTCATTGATGTAGAACATGACATAAAACAAGAATTCGTAATACCTGTTTACAAAAAGAAAGAGATATGCTAACGACCCTTCACAGATCCTAAGCGAAATGGTCCTCATACATGTGGAATCAGTCGAAAAATCTCAAATAATAGCTAAGAATAAATAGGCCGCAAAACGATCAATTTCTTCATTTAGTGTATCGCAGCCTCACACTGACGAGATAAAACTCAAGGGATACCTCCTAATATCGTGTTGGACTTCCTTTTGACCTGCTTCGTGCAACAACTTGACGTGGCATGGACTCAGCTAGCCGCTGGAAGTCCCTTACAGAAACATTGTGCCATGCTGCCTCTACAGCAAAGGACCTGGAAGAGCAGCTGAACGGAATGGACAGTGTCTTCAAAGGAGGATATAAGATGAACATTAACAAAAGCAAAACGAGAATAATGAAATGTAGTCGAATTAAATCGGGTGATGCTGAGGGAATTAGATTAGGAAATGAAACACTTAAACTAGTAAAGCACTCCGCCTTCAGGCCACAAGTGGCCCATCGGGACCATGCGGCCGCCTTGTCGTACTGAGGTGAGAATGCGGATAGGAGGGGCGTGTGGTCAGCACACCGCTCACTCGGTCGTTAAGATGGTTTTCTTCGACCGGAGCCGCTAATATTCTGTCGAGTAGCTCCTCAATTGGCATCACGAGGCTGAGTGCATCCCGAAAAATGGCAACAGCGCATGGCTGCCTGGATGGTCACCCATACAAGTGTCGGCCACGCCCGACAGCGCTTAACTTCGGTGACCTCACGGGAACCGGTGTATCCACTGCGGCAAGGCCGTTGCCAAAGTAGTAAAGGAGTTTTTCTATTTGGGGAGCAAAATAACTGATGATGGTCGAAGTACAGAAGATATAAAATGTAGACTGGCAATGGCAAGGAAAGCGTTTCTGAAGAAGAGAAATTTGTTAACATTGAGTATAGATTTAAGTGTCAGGAAGTTGTTTCTGGAAGTATTTGTGTGGAGTGTAGCCATGTACGGAAGTGAAACGTGGACGATAAATAGTTTACACAAAAAGAGAACAGAAGCTTTCGAAATGTGGTGCTACAGAAGAATGCTGAAGGTTAGATGGGTAGATCACATAACTAATGAGGAGGTATTGAATAGAATTGGAGAGAAGAGAAATTTGTGGCACAACTCGACTAGAAGAAGGGATCGTTTGGTAGGACATATTTTGAGGCATCAAGGGATCAGCAATTTAGTATTGCAGTGCAGCGTGGAGGGTAAAAATCGTAGAGGGAGACAAGAGATGAATACACTAAACAGATTCAGAATCATGTAGGTTGCAGTAGGTACTGGAAGATGAAGCAGCTTGCACAGGATAGAGTAGCATGGAGATTTGCATCAAACCAGTCTCTGGACTGAAGACCAAACCAACAAAAAGCTGCCTCTACAGCCGTCCATAGTTTCGGACGTGTTACCAGTGCAGAATTTTGTGCATGGAGTGACCTATCGTTTATGTCCCACAAATAATCGATGGGATTCGTGTCGGGCTATCAGATCATTCGCTCGAACTATCAATTGCGAAGAATTGTGGCCCGGTGACATGGCGCATTGTCATCCATAAAAATTCTGTTGTTATTGGGAACATGATGTCAACGAATGGCTGCAAATGGTCTCAGCTAGATGAACGAAGCCATATCCAGTAACTCATCGGTTCAGTTGAACCAGAGAACCCAGCCCATTCCATGTAAATACAGATTACACGATTAGGGGGCACCACCAGTTTGCACAGTGCCTTGCTGACAATTTCGATCCATGATTTAGTGAGGCCTGTGTTACACTCGAATCCTACTCTTACCAGCTGAAATCGGTACTCATCTGACCAAGCTACGGTTTTCCGGTCGTCTAGGATCCAACTGATAGGTCATGAGCCCAGGAGAAGGGTTGCAGGCGATGTCGTGCCGTTAGCAAAGGCATTCTTGTCGGTCACCTGCTGTCTTAGCGTACTAATACCAAATTCTGTCCCACTCTACTGACATCCCACATAGACTTCTGTGGATAATTCACGCAATGGTGCGTGTCTGTTAGCACTCACAACTCTACGCAAGTGCCGCTGCTCTTGGTCGTTAAGTGAATTCCATAGACCACTGCGTTGTCCGTGGTGAGATATAATGCCTGAAATGTGGTAGTCTGGGTGCACTCTTGATACTGTGGATTTCGGAATACTGAATCAAAAAATGGTTCAAATGGCTCTGAGCACTATGGGACTTAACAGCAGAGGTCATCAGTCCCCTAGAACTTAGAACTAGTTAACCCTAACTAACCTAGGGACATCACACATATCCACGCCCGAGGCAGGATTCGAACCTGCGACCGTAGCGGTCGCGCGGTTACAGACTGAAGCACCTAGAACCACTCGGCCACTCCGGCCGGCAATACTGAATCCCTTAACGATTTCCGAAATGGAATGTCCGTGCTTCTAGCTCCAACTAAATGTCCGCGCTCAGAGTCTGTTTATTCCCGTCGTGCGGCCGTAATCACGTAGGAATCCTTTTCATATGAATCACGCGAGTACAAATAACAGCTCTGCTAAAGCACTGCCCTTTTATACCTTGCGTATGCAATAATACTACCCTCTGTATACGTGCTTTTCGGTATTCCATAACTTCCGTCATATCAGTGTAAACTTGTTGATGGACGTTGCTTTATTAACAAGTATCTGGTTTACTGTATAGTAAAAGAAAGTTTCAGAAGTGAAATTAAAATTCTAGGTGAAAGTGTGTCAATGATAAGACTCGGTATGTAGTAAAGAAAATACCTGTTAATTAAGCAACAGCCGAAGTGGAACCACTACAAATTCATTGAAGGTCGCAAAACATGTACATGCACAATACACTAAGCTGCATATAATTGTTAGTCTGTTGTAGCCACTGTAATGGTCGCCTAGTCGTTGATATAGCTAATTGCTGTAATGACACTATTTCACTCCCGTTTACGGAGCTTGTTAGCACTTGATGTTTGGTTGGCGCCATTAAAATGCGTTGGAGTAATCGCTGCTGCTTGCTGGATCGCTGCTGTGTCTCGATGCTGATGCTGGCTCTAAATCTGGTTGTCTAGGGTTAAAAACATGAGGTCCCGTGTTTTTTATGTGCTTTTGATGATAAAGAACGAGCGAAACCAACAAATATGTAAACCTCAAATATTTATTACTCAGGTGGCCATCTTAATTCCACTGTCCACCAAAGACCATGACACAAGACAAAGTAGTATTTCCGTTGCATGTTCTTTGCATTGTTTATCCACCTCAAACAATAACACACAAACACGCTCTACCAAAGTGACATTCCGACTGCCTCCTCGACCCTTCTTGCTGCTTGAAGTTATAACATTGTCAAAGAACTACTAAAAAGAGATATCGTTTATAAGTCACATGTACATCTGTTATCATAATTTGTGCAGAAAAGTTATTAATTTGCATCGAGTGACATAATTTAACATGTTATTAAAATGACAGACAGATTTGTAGACTTGACAGAATAATTCTTTGTTACAAAAAGGCCGTTTTTTAGAAGATTGTCAATGGACTTCTCTAATTTGCATAAATAAGTAATTACCATGAATTATTAAGAATTACATTGGTTTTCGTCTAAAATAGGATTGATTACGTGAATAGTGAGTGAAAACGCTCATTGTGAACAAATAGGTTTCACTGGGTGATTTTTATTTAAGGAGATCCAAAATACCTAAGTTGGCTACTATTTTTCGTACTTCATATTAATTATTTAAGATAAACTTAGTGTTTTTACATGATGACATTTGCTGTATCAGTGATCAAGTGATATTAACTTTTGTGCGGCTTAGTTACTCAGTATAATTTAATGGGTTGACTGTTTATGGAGACATGTGCAATCATTGTTAACATACACAATAACTCTTCTATAATCATAAATACTCATTAAACTGGTTGAATTTGGAGGGTATCACATACTTCGTTAAAGTAAAGCCTTTAATATGTTCCGTTACAATACCCCCCTTGGGTAATATCATTTACAGAATGATAATGATATTAGCCGACTAGGACAAATGTGTCAAATGGTTAAAATTTGGAAAAGTACTATTTTAATAAATTTTTTTTGTTTTACTATGCATAATGTGTATGTATACAATGACTGTTTCCTGCAAATATTTTAGTTGTGTTGTTTCAAATGCACTTTGTGTTATGGCCCTCAGTATGACAGCATAATAAAAATATTTAGTAATATATGAAAGTAAAAAAAAAACTGTTAATCTTTGTTCCCAGTGAGCCACATGGAAAATGATCAAAAACAGACACAAATATATCACATGCGATCTTAAGATATAAAAAAAATATATGTAAATTATTTCAGTCAGCTCTCATTGAGTCACAGAATAATCAAGATAATAGAAGGAACATAAATATATTACATAGATGGACAGGTCAGATGTCCATAGGAAAATATTGCAACTGTCTGCTCTTTTTGAGCCACATAAAGGAAATGAAAACAAAGAACATAATTAGAAGTATGGACATGATATATAAACACAAACACTAGAGAAGTCACATGTATGAATATAATATGCATTAGAAAAAAAGAAAATATTAAAAAAACTTGTCTCCCATTGAGACACAGTCAAGATAGTACAAGAACAAATTAATACTAAAATTGGACACTTAAATTGGTCACAACATAACACAAACATCAAACTTGGTGAACATCTGATTAGCTGTAGCAAATTGTACACAAATCTTATGCCTAAGAAAACAATAGTAACAAAATGATGGGTCTTGCACAACAATTTTTACATTGTCTTTTATATTTGGTGCAAGTATGTCCCATATTCAACAATACAAACAGAAAGTAATAAATGTTTGTCACCTCTTTGGGTGCATGGTTAAACTTGCCCCTTGCAAGTAAAGATGTCTCCAAATTTAATATTCAATAGTGACAATAAAAATATAAAAACATTGTCACAGAGATCTGGAACTTTTCCAGGGTCTGTAGGATGAGTGGTAGTTGCTATTTGACACACCCAGTAAAAATCGTTGCTGATAAAATGCTTTACGGAAAATGGGTAAGTGACTGTATTCAAACAGGGAAATGTGCTTAATTATGTTTATATGGTTTCAATTCAGTGATGTTTCTTAATCCAAATAACCTTCTTGATCTGGGAAAGATAAGTCTATACGCATTAGGATGTGGGCTTTCTTTTATTTCAAATGGACAAATGTCAATGTTTACTTTAACATATGGACAACCTAGCTCAACATCTTTGTCTATTTCAGCATTTTCAAACAATAGATCATTTTCAATTTCTTTAGTTCCTAAGTCTAATGTCTCTTTCCTACACTTAGCCACATACCTCTCTGTTTGCAAAGCATTGACATTTAAATATAAACCTTTGTTTTTATCTGTCCCTCTTAACACTGTGTTGCCACTTAAACTACTGTTTTCACCCCATTTTTTATGAAATCCACTTCGGATTCTTGTCCACCATGTAGGATACAAGGTTGCACTTACCTTTGCTAATTCTTTCCAAAAGGCATCTTTGTTTATACAGTTTCCATAGTTGTTCCACAAAACTTTTAAAAACTTTTCCTCTTTTTCTTGAAAACACACATTTACATTCCATCCCTTTATATTTTCTTTATTATTATTATTATTATTATTATTATTATTACCATTCTCATAGATTAGTGTTTCGTAGTTCCCAATAGGCAATAGCTTGTCCTCAGATACACATTCCCTAGTCTGCATTTCACTTAAATTAACTTCATTATTACCCATGTTTGTCACATCACTTACCTTTACTACATAATCACTTTTCAATTCTACAAATACTTTTATTTCTTCCTCCACACTCTCATCAATAACATCACTTGATTTAGGATCATTATTTAAATGTCCCTCTATTACTTCTTCCTCCTCCTCCACAACAACCCCATCTTCAGTTTCCCCCCATGTATCTGAATCTCAGCAATTGAGCCTTTGGCTCCATTAAACACTTCGGCATCCCCCTTCTTATCAAATAAACCCCCCAAAATAGATTCTATTTGTGGTGTGTCTGACTTGTTATTAACACCAGCATCTTTTTCAGCCCAACTATGGAACTCTGCAATACCTTCAACTTCTGCACTTTCACTAACTACCTGTGCTTGAACACTGTTTTTATTAACTGTATCACTTTTACTCATAGTATCCCAAAACCTTTTATTAAATTCTAATTTATTCATTCTAACAACATCAGTATTTTCATGGTATTTACTCTTTACATTGTATCCTCTCCTTTTCCAGTTTCGGTTATATGTTGTCCTATCATAATATTGTCTAGCCCCAAAACTACGGACATCTAGTGGGACTGTCCACCATTTCCCGGCTGGTTCCCTCGGTCTGTTCATTTGTAGTTTCAACAAACCCCCTTCTATCTTGTTCTCTTCCCCAATACCTATTTCTATCATTCCTGTTATCTCTCCTCCATCCTCCCTCCTGTGTATTGTTTCTGAAATCATTTTCATATCTCCTATCTCCCCTATTTGGAGCATTATTTCCAGAATTTTCAAAGTCTCTCCTCCCATAATAATCTCTATTTACATTCCTGTTCCACCCCCCGTACTGATTGTTGCCAGAGCCAAAACTTTGGTTATTCTCTCTTTCCAAGGCCCTATCTAATCTATCTACAAATTTCAGGAACTCTTCCATTGAATCGTCTGGTCCATGGACCAATTCCCACTGCAGTCTCTCTGGTAACCTTCTTTTTGAAACATCAATTTGTGTCATAATATCAAAAGAGTTATTCAAGTGAGCAAGTTTTTTCAATTGATCTCTGCAAAATTTTTGCATTCCTCCTACTTTCCCTCTATACACTGGTCCATTTAGAAATTCTGACTTTAATCTGGCTTGTATGGATTGTGACCAAAATTTGCAAATAAATTTAGCTTCAAACTCTTCAAAAGTATTCCAAGAATCATTATTCTCATTTGCCCAGGATAGGGCCTCCCCTTCTAGGAACCGTTTTACTAACTTAATTTTTATGTTATCTGACATTCCTACAACAAACATATCCTTACATTGGTGAATAAAGTCAATAGGGTGCAGATTTGCACTAGGAAAGCATTTCACTTGGATGTTTCCATACATTGTATTATGATTATAAATCGTTTGTTTGGACATCAATGCGTCCTCCAATTGTGTATATTTAGTGTGTATCTTTTCTACTTTTGTATCTACATTAGTGGTATACAGGTTGTATTCTTGTTTAAGGTTTTCTGATGTTTTGTCTATTCTCTGATCTAATCTTTCAACTTCAGTATCTACTCTGTTGTAGATGACAGCAATGCTGTGTGTGTTAGCTTGTATATTTTCATTTAAACTTTCAACTTTAATTTGAAATTCTTTTCTGAAGTGTATCAGCTGTTCGCTAGTGTCCTTACTGAGGGTAGTTTTAATTTCCTCACACTTCTCATTGAGATGAGTAGTTAATAGATCAAAATTCAAACTGAACTTATCCAGTCTATCTGTGTTTTCTTTAAGTTTCAAACTTACTTGTTCACTCGATTGTTTAAGTTGCGAGCTTATTTGAGTTGCAAACTCTGCTAGCCACTCTGTTAAGTTTAATTGTTCACCATCCCCTGGTTCAATTTTTACGTTTCCTACGATCTCATCACTCTCAGGTAGACACATGTTAACTATAATTTTTTTTAATGACAACAACAAAATACCTTGCTTTATGTAGCTACGCTATGATGTCGTGATCGGTGTTCTTGTTGGCTTTCTTCACATCTATACGGGTTTATCTTGATTGATGAATTCCATTGACAATCCAGACGTTAATCTTCTGAGCGGTGTGATGATAGTTTTTCGTAATCGCACATACACACGTTTTTTTGTTTTTCACTTTGACATATCTTCACTGTTGCCACACTGTACAAATAAACTTTTTTTTTTTTTGAAGTGCTAAGCACTTACGAAATTTATCGCTGCACTATTATCATCGATGCACTTAAAGATCCCGGACGAGCCCCCACTTTTGTAATGGTCGCCTAGTCGTTGATATAGCTAATTGCTGTAATGACACTATTTCACTCCCGTTTACGGAGCTTGTTAGCACTTGATGTTTGGTTGGCGCCATTAAAATGCGTTGGAGTAATCGCTGCTGCTTGCTGGATCGCTGCTGTGTCTCGATGCTGATGCTGGCTCTAAATCTGGTTGTCTAGGGTTAAAAACATGAGGTCCCGTGTTTTTTATGTGCTTTTGATGATAAAGAACGAGCGAAACCAACAAATATGTAAACCTCAAATATTTATTACTCAGGTGGCCATCTTAATTCCACTGTCCACCAAAGACCATGACACAAGACAAAGTAGTATTTCCGTTGCATGTTCTTTGCATTGTTTATCCACCTCAAACAATAACACACAAACACGCTCTACCAAAGTGACATTCCGACTGCCTCCTCGACCCTTCTTGCTGCTTGTATTTATAACATTGTCAAAGAACTACTAAAAAGAGATATCGTTTATAAGTCACATGTACATCTGTTATCATAATTTGTGCAGAAAAGTTATTAATTTGCATCGAGTGACATAATTTAACATGTTATTAAAATGACAGACAGATTTGTAGACTTGACAGAATAATTCTTTGTTACAAAAAGGCCGTTTTTTAGAAGATTGTCAATGGACTTCTCTAATTTGCATAAATAAGTAATTACCATGAATTATTAAGAATTACATTGGTTTTCGTCTAAAATAGGATTGATTACGTGAATACTGAGTGAAAACGCTCATTGTGAACAAATAGGTTTCACTGGGTGATTTTTATTTAAGGAGATCCAAAATACCTAAGTTGGCTACTATTTTTCGTACTTCATATTAATTATTTAAGATAAACTTAGTGTTTTTACATGATGACATTTGCTGTATCAGTGATCAAGTGATATTAACTTTTGTGTGGCTCAGTTACTCAGTATAATTTAATGGGTTGACTGTTTATGGAGACATGTTGTGCAATCATTGTTAACATACACAATAACTCTTCTATAATCATAGATACTCGTTAAACTGGTTGAATTTGGAGGGTATCACATACTTCATTAAAGTAAAGCCTTTAATATGTTCCGTTACACCACCCATCATCAAACAAAAATTCACATTTACGACAATATATGCAAAAGTCATATTTTAAGCAACTCTCACTTTATTTGATATTATTAGTAAGTTAATCGCGACTATTAAAATATTCATCAGTAGAGTATGAGATGGCTACCAATTAACACTTCAGGCACCTCTTAAACTGAACATTATTAGTAGTTAATATCCCCAGACCTCCGCAGGGCATTCTTGAGTTCACACCGTACATAATTCGTGTTACACTCCTTTGAACTCGAAAAACTGACAAGATGAGTTACTTCAAAAAATTATCTCTTATGGCATTATCAAATGAAACTAAGCGAAGTATGGTAGTTTTTTTAAATTTTTATATCACCTATTCATAAAACATCCTCACTGCAAATAAAGATTTGTTTCGTGAACAGTAAAATACTTGTCTTTATCGCCAAAATAATTTTATTTATCGTCTAATGACGTGTTTCGGAAGAATCTCTTCACAGATTTACGAAAACGAATACAGAGAATCTGCTTATTAATGGATATGATGATGGGGTTTTTCCGAAAGGCTAAATGGTAAATGAAGTTATGGCGATCAGGACAAGTGTTTACTACGTAGTGCCAATATGGTCGCAGACCTCGCTAAAGGCGTTTTGTCGAAGTCATGAAATATTTATTTAGGAGCTCCTGCAGTTCTGTGCTATGTTCCCAACTGAATGCATTATTAAGTTTAAATCCCAAGAATTTTACACAGTGAATCTAATACACTTAATGGTCGTCATATTTTAGACATATATTCCAGGGAAACCTCTACAAGTCTGAACTGAATATAGTATGTATTTTCAAAGTTTAGTGATAAAGAATTGATTAGGAACCATTTATTAACGTCCATGAAAATTTCATGAACAGATCTTATTAAAACTGTTCTTAATTTGCTATTTCTTGAAAAAAAAATTAGATTTTATGACTACGCCTGTACGGCTGATCAATGTGACTGTGTCATATGTACAGCAGTGACACGAATTATGCAATATACTGGATTCACCCAGGTACAGAAAAGCTGTCATGTCTGCTAATAATTATTTCTGATTCTATATTATATTTAATTTAATTTAGAGATATTGTACGTGAAGTTACCCTTGTATGTTATTTTGTAGGCCTGAAAATGATCGTAGCTGACCTAAACTCATTACCTGGTTAATAAAATTTTTGAGATCCATGACTGCATTTATCACAAAACATTTATAGAAACGTTTGTAACGAAAAAAAAGCTTGGCATCTGATAATGCTGCTGATGAAAGGTCATTACAATACACAAGATAAAGCATGCATCCCAAAATGAAACCTTGTCGGACTCCATATGCGATTAGTGACCTGTTAGCTGATAACTGCTACCTTACTACAGGACTCTTTCTTATTTACAACCTTTGTTTCCTATCAGAGAGACGCGATTTGAATCATTGTGCATAATTTGCTATTACAACATAAAATTCTAATTTACTTAGAAAAATATTGTAATTTACATGATAAAATTCCTGGTAATATATGTATTCGTTAGGGTTTCCCAAAACTTGTGTGTTCCATCAGTAGAACAAGGACACTGTAACCTTGAAGGAAAAACTAAAATTAAAATTTAATGTGTTGTCGATGTTGAGGTCATTCTATAAATGAGACAATGGAGACGAAGCTCTAGCTCATTTTAAGAAGGGTAGGGGAAGGTTAATGAAAGGTGAAGAAAATCAAGCCACTTTCGTGGGGGTCTGTCAACCTATAAAGAATATTTGACAACGTACAAAGCTGCGTATTTCTCAGAGGTTAAGGTCTTCGCTATAGGAAGAGATGGGTAACATGTAACATGTATAAGAAATACCAAGACAGAAGTGCTGGCATTTAAAGCGCATAAGACAGGCAGTCTTTCTCCTCTGAACAGTAGAGAAAAAATTTATCTAAGGTGCAATAAATAATGTAAAAGAAAGTATCGGAAGTGGCATTAAAATTACAGACCAAAAAGTATCAGTGACAAGAGCCGCTGATGTCATTTCTATTTTCAGGAAGAATTGCTGTACCTGTAAAAAAGCATGAACAGTCTACTCAGCACATAACACAGATTGAGAAGGTAGAGGAAAGCATTAGGAGTGGCAGAAATGACACAGATTTATCTTCAAAATCGTCGACTGCACAGTGGCCGCAGTGATGGGATTCTCCTCCTTTAGGAGCAAAATAACACACCGCGGCCAAAGCAAGGATGTCATGCGAAGGAGACCAGCACGGCCGAAGAGGACACTTTTGGCCAAAAGAAGTCTATTAGTATCAAACACTGGCCCTAATTTTAGGAATATACCTTTGGAACACAACATTATGGAGTGAGTTACTGACTGTGGGAAACCGGAAAAGAAGAACATGACGAAAGTCCGTGTACCTACAACAGAGTTACGACATTAGTATGAGCATTTTGAGCAAATGCTTCCAAAAAGTATTACTGGACTTCTCACAAACTGATACAATACAAAATTAGAGAATCTCATTTTCTACAACTCCATACAAAAACCTAAATGAACACAAAACAAAATATCATCAAAAAAGGAAAAAAGTGTGATGGAAATAATTACTGGATTACTTTAAGTCTTTCAAAGATTTGTCGGGAAACGGAGAATAAACTACTCAGAGGCGGAAACAGTTACTACTCCAGCAACCACTATCCAAAAAGTCTGTATCTGCATCGGACTCCGAAAGTCACCTAACAGGATGTGACGTAGAGTTCTTCTAGTACCCCTAACTGATTCCCCCTTCCCTGTTCCACTCTTGAGCACCGTGTGGGAAGAATGATTGTCGGTAAGCCTCTGAATTTGCTCTAATTTTTCTAATTTTATTGTCATGGTCATTTCGCGAGTGGTATGTGTGAGGAAGTAATATGTTGTTCGACTCCTCCCGGAAAGTGTTCTCTCGAAATTTCAAAAGTAAACATATCCTTGATGAAAACGCCACTCTTCTAGTGCCTGCCACTGGAGTTGATTGAGCATCTCCGCGAAGCTCTCGCGCCGACTAAACGATCCCGTGACGAAACGCGCAGCTCTTCGTTGGATTTTCTCTGTCTCTTCCATCAGTACTACCTGGTACGGGTCCCAGACTGATGAACAATGCTCAAGAATCGGTCGAACAAGTGCCTTGTAAGTCACGTCCTTCGTGTATAAGTTACATTTCCTTAAGATTCTTCCTATGAATCACAGTCTGGCATCTACTTTTCCTACTATTTGTTTCATGCAGCCATTTCACACAAGATCACTCTGTATAGTTACTCCTAGATACTTTATGGTAGATGCTGTTTCCAGCAATTTGTCATCAATAAACGTAAATTGTACAGTAATGGATTTGTTTCCCTATGTATGCAGGATACGTCACATTTATTTATGATCAGAATCAACTGCCAGAGCCTGGACCATTCATTAGCCTTCTGCAGGTAGTTCTGCAAATCGCGACTGTCTTCTGGAGCTGTTGCTTTCTTGTAGACAACCATATAATCTGCGGACAGTCTTAAGGAGCTTCCGACACTTTCTACATTGTAAACAGTAAAGGTCCCGTCACGCTTCCTTGGGGTACTCCTGAAACTACCTTTGTATCCATTTTGTTCCGTTTAGAGGCACGTGTTCACTTCTGTCTCCAAGAAAGTGTTGAATCCAGTCTAGTCCGATACTCGATAAGCTCGTATTTTTTTCACTAAACGGCGGTGCGGGACGCCGTCAAATGCCTTCCTGAAGTCAAGGAACACGGTATCAACCTTAGCGCCGTCTTGCTGAAATAGCACTTGATAGTCCATATCTTCAGAATCTTATAAATGTGGGTATCAAAGAAAGTAGAGCTAAAAAAAGTAGATCATTTATTACAGTGAATCTTTCATAGATGTGACGAGAGCTGAAAAGCATGTGGCTACGCTTTCATATAACCAGAAATGAACACTACTGAAGTAAATGACGCATAACAGTCTAGTCAGTAATGTACCTTGGATATTGCCTTTTATAATGAGGCTGCTGTATATATTAACAAGGTATCCCCTGAGAGTGGTCAGAATTCTCTCCGTAATTTTGCCCTTGCCTTGATCTTTTCTCTGCTAGGTCAGTAAAACAAAGAAATAAGTTCCGCTCGCGCTCGAGTCTGTGCGTGTGTGTGTGTGTGTGTGTGTGTGTGTGTGTGTGTGTGTGTGTGTCTGTCTGTGTGTGTGCGTGTGTCAGTGAGAGAGAGATAGATAGAGAGAGAGAGAGAGAGAGGGAGAGAGAGAGAGAGAGAGAGATCGTACAAACAGACCTTCATCTCCTTCTGCGGCACGCTAACGGCATATGTATATCAAAGCTTAGTTGTGAGAAGAAATGGTGAGTTCTTTTATCGTTATTGTAACGGTTGTACAAAACTAGTTGCGCACGTTTTTAATATTGTGAAAGACGCCCTACGGTTCGGTGAAGTACAGCAACTTGACGCACTACCTCTGGAGAAATATATTAAGAGATGCCGTTTTAGTAGATCGCGGAACAAATAAATTTTTCCTGGGTAGGAAATAAGGGGAAGGCGTCTTTTACATGGCTGTTATTAGATGTAAGCATTGGCGTTTTCGTACAGCAGCGTGTGAAGTAGTCGAGAAGCTAGGTGCTCTTCCAAGCCACGACCTAACCCAGCGGCCACCTCACATGCTGCTGTACGAAATCACCAATACTTACCACTAATAATAACCAGGTAACAGATTAAGAATTTTTGAAGTAATAATTGGTAAAACAGCGATCTTGTACCGTAATTCAACAAAAACAACCAATCTAAATCACAAATGGAGTTTATTTTTCTGGTAATCGGTTTCAGTGATAGGCAGACCATCTTCAAACAAGTACGTAAATTAATAATGCAGTCCAGGAATAATACTGATATTCACCTTACATAACATCAAATGGGCGACATAGTTACAGAAATAAAAATACCCTCTGGCGATTCGCGGAGTCCATGCGCGGCCCGTAGATAATAGCATTAGAGTCTCCTCAGCCTTTGGCTCGCGTTCGACCCTTCCCTACTACCGCCCATATTCACTTTTTGTATGGCTGTGTTGTTCCTTTTTACGAGACCAAACGAAAAACACGTTTGGTGACACCATTTGTGGCGTGCAGTTTGAATTTGTGCGCGCAACGGTATAATTGGCTAATTTCAATTCTAATTAACTCGGAAACAGTGAAACGTATCGAATTTTTTCTTAACAATTATTTCTCATCACAACCTATCCTGCAACACCCCCCCCCCCCCCCCCCGTAAGCTGTTCAATCTGTGGCGGAGCTCGTCACAAAAACGTGTAATTCAACGAGCTGATGAAGGCAAACTACTCTCTCTGTCGTCTTCGTCTCCGTAAACAGGAGATAGTTTAACACTGTGAATGTAAAAATATATCGTTGACTCACTACAGGGGTAGAGGACAATATATTAAATCATACCATAGAAATTTGAGACTGGCTACCCTGGAGGCGCAAAAACAAAACTGAGATTCCACAACTGCTCTCCAGTATTGACCTGGGATTAAGAAACATGCTTCCGTAATTCTACATCTGGTTCACAACAATGTACAGAAGCAAAAAATGGAAAGGGAAGGATGAACGAAGATAAGGATTTAACGTCTCTTTGACGATGGTATTGGAGATGGAGCAAATCTCTACTTGGGAAAGACGACGAGGATATTGTTGTGTAAGTAAGGTCTTGATACTCGAAATATTGAATAATACTTTCATTGGGGAAAGTGACATCTGCTACTGAGGTCTAAATTTTTGGTTAAGTTTAACTGCAAAATTTAAAACGTATATGGAATCTGGTACAAGGATTCATTAAAAACAATAACTTCTTCAAAATTTTAAAATATGATGTAACTGACTAAATAACAAATTTTCAAAAAGGTGGGCATAAGGCACGCCCCTCGCCCCCCCCCCCCCCCCCCCCTGCCATCTCCCTTGGTATTGCGAGGGTTAATAGATATACGAAGTCAGTAAATCTGTGACACTCTCATGGCAGGGTTGGATAAGCCTGTGATCAGTAACATTGAACACTGATCTTCGATACATACATTGGATGTCGTAAGTCATTCAACCTTGTATGAGTTCCACAAACTAGAGGAGAGTCCTATTTCATATCTTACAAGTAAATTAGTAAGGAAACTTTTTCATAGATAAAAAGCAGTTTCGCGGTACATACCAATAACTCACAGCCTGCTATTTGCTTTACCTACAGTCAAAGCTACGTGATCGATCCACAGCCAAGCACTGCTACTGTCATAAAGGGACAACTATAGTTATGGCTAAATCGTGCAGTTAGAGGCCACAAACATATAGTGTAAAAGTCGTCGACCGTTGCACCATATGCTCAGGCATTCTGAATTGGCAATTTTGCTTTTAATTTATTGGTTTTTGGGACTCCTCATACAGTTATCTCAGCTGTTGAATATCATGTCTGACAATACGAAAGTTAGGACAACACGACACCCAGTACTCACGAGGAGAAAATCTCCGACCCGGCCGAGAATGGAACCCAGGCCTCTTCGGTCACTAATCCGCCGCACAGACCGCGCATCTTCCGTGGCGGACACCTTGACACATGAAGGGTGCTGATAATAAATATTAGTATGCGCAAAAGAGATTAATAAGGATACTGGGTGTAGGAGTAAAAGCTGGTAAAAAGTTACAAACACTGGAAGCAGTGAGCGATTGTGTCCCTTATATCATCAAATTGACGTATTATGCATTACGATGACGAGTTATTGCACACGTATGGTGAAAGGAAACTGGAAACATTAACTTTCTTCCATCCGTTGTGTCTGTATTACCCTTTTGCCGCTCACATTGTAGAAACCAGAAGCGGTGTACGGCGGCAGTGCACGCTGAAGAGACGGCGTGTTGCCCCAGGCGACGTAACAGTAGCGCAGCGAGGCGCAGTTAGTGCGACCTTGCGTTGCCCGGCAGCGCCGACCTGACCATCCTCGTGGATCTTTCCATTGGGTGAAGTCTGCCGCACCCCGGGGTCGCTCAACTCCTTCCCCACGCGCCGAGGTCACCTCTGGAGTCTGCTGGAGGCGTGAAGGCCTCCACGCCGTGTTACCCTTTTTTTGTCCTCGGAGGACATCACAACAGATGTGTTTTGATGGAAACAGGACCTGGTTTTTTTCCACTTCCTCGACAGGCATTGGATACTACGTTGCAGCGAAAACGTCAATGTAATGATTTAAACGCTTAAACTCTTTTTCCTTCCTTGTACTGTAGTTGTAACAAGAAGTTCCGGAGTGCAGTTTCACTTGCGAGGCGAAGATCTGTTAACGCACTGTGCAAGGATGCAGGCAAATCGTTCGCAGCCTTCGTTATACAGATGTTATAAATATTTCCGCAGTTAAATATATCGTAAGAAGCTTTAATAAGATTTCCTTTGCTAATACCCAAGAACCCACCACCAAAGATAACTATTGGTTAAATAGCGTACTTTTTCCCCTGCTGGAAAAATTCTTTCCTTTTTAAAGAACATGTTTTCGGAAAGTAATGGAGCCAAAACCCAACACCTAAGTAACTTTCCTCGTTTAGTCGAGTTACTGCTTATCTCGAGGAAACAGGACGCTTACTTTAAACGTAACAACTGCAATTTTTATACCTGGCATACTAAAGAACGATATGCTCGATTCTACTGAGCAGCGAATGCTATCATCAAAGTTACTAAAAAATCTCGAATAAATCCTTTCTCTCTCTCTGTCTGTCTGTCTGTCTCTCTCTCTCTCTCTCTCTCTCTCTCTCTCTCTCTCTCTACACACACACACACAAACACACACACACACACACACACACACACACAGAAGGCTGAGAGCACAAAAAGGGTACACTGAGAGAAACAGCGAGAACTTTGAAAACAAAATCTAGTTCCTCCCTGCTTCTTCGGCATGTATCATCACACACTGGTCATTCTTGTGTTAGTTTCAGTCTCTGCTTGAAATATTCTAAATACTGAATATGACTTAACTCCCAGAATGTTGTTGACTCAGAGCTGTCCTGTATTGGGTACTCTTTTTTGTGTTCCTTATGCTGTTGGTGTCGCATGTCATTTTTGCTAAAAGGCATTTAATGTACTACAGAATGCTAGAAATACAGTGACTCGAACGCTCTCATATATTTTGATTAGGGCTTTTATGTACCCATTTTGTACTGTTTTGGATCTGGGATATTTCTGCAAAGAAACTTGCGTCCCTACTTTTTCTTATCTACACTTTTCTTTCACTTCACAAGGTGATCCACGAAACTTCCTCATGGTTCCATAGTTGGTCAAGTCTCTTGTATGTCCACAATAAAACTTTGCTGATACTGATGACTGCGTGATTTAAGCTCATAGATATTATGCAGAAATGTCCACAGCAGATAGTTTGTAGTCGCCCAATCAGGTTTCAGTTATCAAAAGAAAAAGGAGATGGGTCAAATTTAGCAAGAGAAGGGTTTACACAAACCACATAATTAGAGAATTATCATTCACGTCTATTCTGATCTGTATAAATCAGAATTGTTAAGCGATAAAAAGCAAATGGGATCAACAAAAAGGGTAACCTTCGTTCTGGAGCGTTTTTTTTTAGTGTGGGTTGCCTACGTCAGAGACAAGCCTACATTCAACAGGTTTTGATTGACAGGTAAAAACCTGTTGTTCTGCTAAGTGGATTATGACCCCATGAGGATAATCCATTCCTCAGAGAAATCCCCCTCCCCCTCCGCATCCTCCACCTGCTCCTCTTCACTGCTCGGTGAAATACCCTCGCCAATACAAGCACACTTTTGATATCAAATTAATTCACTAATTAATTAACTCGATCAACTAGCTACCCCTCCTCCTCTAGGAAACCCCCAGAGCCCTCACCCTTCCCTCCCTGATCTGGAAATTGGTGTGGGAAACGACTCAGCTGAATGTCTATCTGGAGGGGAGTCGATTACAGTGTATGGAATATTTTTTAAGGAATTTCTGGCAGACAAGGCAATGAGTAGACTACTGTTTATTTAAACAATATATTGGATTAAATATGGCGTATGGAATACAATTTATTTAAATAATTTGGCAGGAAATCGATTTCAGTGTTTGGAATATTGTTTAAACAACTTCTTCTAGATAAGGCAATGTGTGGAAAATTCTTTATTTAAACAATTTATTGGATACAAGGCAAGTGTTTGAAATATAGTTTATTTAGTTAATGAATTTGTCGGGAAATTGAATGCAGTATAGGGAATACTGTTCATTTAAATATTTTGAGGGTGACAAGGCAGTATGGAATATTTAAACAGTTGCAGTGTTTTTTTGTTCCAATCGTGCAAGGATTACTGTCAATATAACTCACTGCATGTAATTATACTGTTAAAAATCTTTCGACTGCTAAGCACACGCTGTCCACCGTACATCGTCCACGCCCACATTAAGCACTGGCTTGCGCCACTGCATCAGCCGGCGGACTGCGCTAAACCCCCCGAACAAAGCATCAGGTGGTGGCCAACCTTTTATATTGATACTCCAGAAACCATCTACGCTCTCACTCAAGTGGCCACATCCTGTAACGTGGCAATGCAAGTCCTGCACATGCTGTTGGTCGCGGTCGGGCCGAACCGCAAACTAATCAGCATTTACCAGGTAAACCCCAGGTGTGGACGTCTTGGAAATATTCCTTCACTCTATCAGATTGACTGATTAGTTAGTTAAATTGATACCCTTTGTGTGGGACACTTTCTCCTTGGATCCTATTGGCAGATGCTAGTATTGGAACATGTGGTGGGATTAGATGCTGCAACCACCCAGTTTCCAAACCCTAGCAGAGTTTTCTTTCCCCCTTGCCTCCTATCCGTGGATGCTACCACAGTTAGGTCATTTGGTAGGAAGACCATTACACTACACGCAGCAGAAAATTTAAAAATTTTAACTCAACTTCATGCTACGTTCTTCAACAATCTGTGGAGGGGTTGGACTGGTGTGTGTGCTCGCTGTACCACTATCAGAAACAATAAATTGACCAATCGGAAATTTGATGATGCAGTTGGGTTTTTCAAGCACTATATAACCATTAAGATGGTTCTCTCATCTACCTCAGGACGAAAAATAAGCAGAAGGAGGAAGAGGAAGAGGAGGAGGAACCTGCTATTGCGTGATGAGATAGAGACCACAACAACAGATAGCTCTGCAACAAACAGTCCACTGACATATACTGAGAAGCACTAAATCACAATCCCAGTCGTTGTCACAGCTAGAAGCCTGAGATTGCTGAAAATACTCTTACATACATCCAAGTTATCTTCCTGGATTCCACAAACAATGCACCCATCAGTAGTAGAGCAAAGAGAGCACCATCCCATTCTGTCTTGTTGTCAAATTTATACAAGATGGTGGGTCCAAGAAGGCAGCCATAAGTGTGGCAATGTCACAGTGACATCATGGCAGGAAGTTCAGATTTTTGGGGGAAAATAGGTCAATTGGGCTACCTCCACTAATCTAACTCCACACTCCTTCCCCCTCCCCCCCCCCCACTTCCCACTCCTGTCCCCAACCATCTCATCCCCTCTCATCTGCTAATTGACGGGAAAGGGACACACTCTACACTGGCTGCTAGACTGGACAGACATGTATTCATTTTATATGCATTGTTTATTTAAACAATTTGAATTGTCATAGACAGAAGCTGCATCCAGTGTGTTCACCTTGAGGTTTGGAGTCCAACTGACCTAGTTCACAGCACCATCATGAGAGGACACTGTTGGCCCTACCCTTCCCCCTCCTGTGAAGTAATCCAAGATGGCGGTCTGGGGGAAAATGATGGGAAAGGAAATATGTCTGTGTCTAGCTGCTGGACTGGGAGTACAGATGTGATAGTGAACTGTATGTAACATTTGTTCAATCGATGAGATATCTGTACTGGAGAAGGAGGAGTTTAATGGGTATATTAGTTGTAATCAGGCAGCTGAGAACTGTGTTGATAGCCAACTGCACAACGTTTGCAAAGCAATGATATCTGGTGAATGTATGAAGAAGACAAATACGATTCATCATCAAATAATGAAGATGCAACTGGATGGGGTAAATTACACTACACAACACATGATGATAAATGAATGTGCTGTAACTGTAATTCTTCGATAAAAATCCAGCCTGTCTTCCAAAGTGAAAGAAGCGGTAAGTTCACTCCAGTGCACATGTGCTCCCTGCCCCAGAGATCATGTGCCCGACTCAGGGGAACCGCCATAGGGGTGGATATGTACTTCTTGTTGCAGTTGAAATACCTGCGGCCTTCCTCCTTTCTATCCCTGGCCCTGGATACCCTTGTCGTTGAACACAAACTGCTTCAAGTGTTATTACATCTGGTGTTTAAGCAATGTCAGGAATACTGTCACATACATAACTTGAAGATGCCATATGAACAAAATGTACCACTGCACAAAGAGAATGGGGAACTTTGCAGATAACGCAAGAATATTTAAACAATTTCGATGTAATTACACTTTTTTGCTGAGAAATACCGCCACCACGCTTGTATATGGACTCTTAAACATGATTCAGAGACACTTGTGAAACCATCTCTGAGACACTTCGCCCACTTTTGAGAGAAATACCCTTGCCTTTGGGCATGAGCTGCTTCAGGAGTTACTAAATCCAACTGAATATGCCTCTAAATATTGCACAGTAGTCTGCTTCAATTTTGCTATGTATACGCCACACTTGAACACGCCCTCTAAAAATGTCGCTGCACACTTGTGAAACCTCTCTGAGACAATTTACACGCTTTTGTAGGAAACAGTTCCCGAAACCGAGCCGCCCGCGGTGGTCTAGCGGTTCTAGGCGCTCAGTCCGGAGCCGCGCGACTACTACGGTCGCAGGTTCGAATCCTGCCTCGGGCATGGATGTGTGTGATGTCCTTAGGTTAGTTAGGTTTAAGTAGTTCTAAGTTCTAGGGGACTGATGACCATAGATGTTAAGTCCCATAGTGCTCAGAGCCATTTGAACCATTTTGAACCGAAACCGATATCAGCTGCAATATCTGATTTTACACGCCAAAATTACATATTTGTAAGTTCAAATAAATACCTCTATTACTCTAAACAGAACGATCACAACTTTTCGAGTGTTAGCTGCTTGTTTGAAGGCACTGCCAGAGAGAGAGCAAATTTCTGAGTCCCACACCTGCTACGGTGTTCGTCACTTTTCTGAAACGATGAGTAGGCGTAGTTCATATTTTCTGCTGGAGTCAGGAACTTTGTTTTCCTCACTTCTCGAAGCACGCATTGGTGTCCAGGCACAGATGGACAAACCAGAACAATTACACAAATATAATTCGAAGCACTGTCGTACAGACGAGAAAAATGGATGGAATTTTCGGGAATTTTCGATGTCCTACAGCTGGTGTACTGGAGATGCTCTTAAGCCACAATGGCGGTTCAGGAACAGCATCCCGCCCGTCCAAACCAGATGAGGATGGCCATCTTGGACTTGTCTCTGGACACTTGAACAAGGAAGGCATCACGTGACTCTCAGATGTCACAGAACTTTCCGTAGATACCTTGCACTGTCTTGTTCGAACCAGTCTGTAGAGGCACCTATGCCATAGATACCTTGCCCCGTCTTGTTGGAACCAGTCTGTAGAGGCTTCTATGCCCCAAAGGATGTCTTATGGCTGTCTGACTTCATGGAAATACTTGTGAACAGAGCATTCTGATAGGTGCTTACTGAATTTACCGCTATATTGCTGCTACTGGTGCCAGTGTGGTACCATTGTCCGCCATTTCCTGCAGAGGGACAAATTACGAGATTTTCAGCGCCAAAAGTATTTTGTACAGATCGAAAGAAATGAACATACAGCATTCATATTGTAGTGACAGTTAAACCCTGGTCTACAGATCATGTGATATGGAAACTTCCGTGAAAGACACTTCCTCAATTACACTGCTCTGCTGCTGTTGAGGAACGCTTGAATTTATCAACGCGGAAACTGATCAAAAACTGGGCTATATCTCCGCATACCATGTCGATGTAGTAAACATAATTGGTATCCTGCACCATACAAAATCATCACTTCTGCATCCTGTATACAGCTTTCAACCACCAGACATTTGTACACATACCACGAAGGCCGGCTGATCCCCCCTCTCCCCCCCCCCCCCCCCCCCGCCCAAAAAAGCACATAAACCATATACATCTATAGCAGCACTAGGTATTTCCCTCGAGGTCAGTCGATCGTCCACCATGGCCAACAGTCACGAATAAACTGCCGCTGGCACACGCTGGCCTGATACGCAATTAGTGCGCCCTCCGTGAACCACGATCACTCCCCGAGCTAGTGTACGAAAGCTGGGTTGGTTCCCCCCTGGCACAAAAGCATTACTGTTTTTGTCCTGTAAATGCTTGCATGTTTGCTGCCATGCTTTCTGCAGCCACCTCCTTACTCGAGGATTACAACAACACATGTATTTTCCATGGTTTGCCAGAATATCATACCATTTATACAGTAGTTCTCGATAGAAAGCGAACCACCTGTCTCTAAATTGACTTGCATCTGTCTTAAAGTATGACAGAAAGTGGACAGAGTGATAGGTTGAGATGATGTTGTAACGACTTATGATTCAATGGTGAGCTGATGATGCATTCTAGAGAGAGTGGGAGATGTTGCTGCAGGTCATTTACTGTGCATGTAACCCTTTTCTTTTCCTGTTGTTTTGTCAGGGTGTATCAGTTATGTGTCATAACCTGGATGCAACTCATATACAACTGCGTATTCTGTGTGTGACTTAGAACACTATCTACCTGCGATCGTTAACAGCAAACTTGTCCATACCACAGTCATCAGACAATTCCCAACTAATGTGTGATGATGATGATGATGTAACATGTCAATCCAGTTCCAGCACCCTCCTCTAGATGAACGTATCTTTAAGTGATGTACTCCATTCCCCTGTCGCATATTGGGGCGTAAAATCGAGTCTTCAGTTTCACAACTACGGCGATTCTAAGTTAGTGATAGGTGCTTGTGAGGTACTACAATCCCCATGTCTACATATGCTTGACAGATGTCCTGTTTATGAAGTTAGTGGTAGTATGACGTGTAACTTCACATGTCAGACACCACTGCTACGTGTCTGTCTGTTTCCTTGTAAAAGAAATTCTTCGTTACTAACGATCATTTTATATTGGACTGATGTGAGTATAATATAATTTCTGAACCATGATCAGATGTGAACCGTGGGTGCTTTTACGTCCTGCATTATAGTGCATGTGTTTATGTTCTATGATAATTTCTCTCTTACCAAGACTCTTTTGGTACTGACCCTAGACATTAGACCAATACTTTAAAATTGCTAGCACAGTTGATTTACATAAAATGCGTCAGACTCTGCCCATCTCGAGCTCCAGCATGCAGAAAACCACACGTTTTCTTCTTCTTAACTGTCTGTTATATCATCACAACATTTTCATATCTACTATACACCGATAAGGGATGGTAACCTCCTCGACATGGAAGCATCTGGAGGGATTTTGTGCACTTGGATAGGTGCCGCGAATAAGACTGGTGTCGGACAGCATTTACAGATTCGGCACGCTCTTTTCCTTCATGATACATGGAATGTAACAGTCTACTTCTGGTCAGCTGCAGATTAAATCAGTGAGAGCGATGCAGGGAGGATTGGTCAAAGACAATGTGAAGATATCGTGCAATCCCTAACTTTATCCTAAAAATGCGAGAATGCTCTGTGACTATCATGTGCACAGGGGAAGATGGGCAACCGTAATCGTAAATTACATTGATGGGGTATTTTCCATCCCATCTGTCCACTGATATCACAAAATGACTGGCTGGCATCGCTTATTTAGATGGAGAAAGAGTGTTGGTGGAGGGGCAATATCTTCTGGGGTGATGCCTAGTACCAACAAAATGATCGTGTAAATGATTGTAATATGAGGAATCTATTGAAATGGAACACTGAGCCACCTGCTGCCCCATCACGGCGAAAGATGAGTTTAAGTGTAGATGTCATCAATCACCTTCAGACAGCTCTTTGGAAATGCTCCACAATGCCGAAAAACTCTTCCGTTTTCCATATGGTGTGACTGTATTTTATTTCAGTCAACATGTGTATGTGTGTTGTGGAAGCAGCTATGTAATTTACACTACTGACCATTAAAATTGCTACACCACGAAGATGACGTGCTACAGACGCGAAATTTAACCGGCAGGAAGAAGATGCTGTGATATGCAAATTATTAGCTTTTCAGAGCATTCACACAAGGTTGGCGCCGGTGGCGACACCTACAACGTACTGACATGAGGAAAGTTTCCAACCGACTTCTCATACACAAACAGCAGTTGACCGGCGTTGCCTGGTGAAACGTTGTTGTGATGCCTCGTGTAAGGAGGAGAAATGCGTACCATCACGTTTCCGACTTTGGTAAAGGTCGGATTGTAGCCTATCGCGATTGCGGTTTACCGTATCGCGACATTGCTGCTCGCGTTGGTCGAGATCCAATGACTGTTAGCAGAATATGGAATCGGTGGGTTCAGGAGAGTAATACGGAACGCCGTGCTGGATCCCGACGGCCTCGTATCACTAGCAGTCGAGATGACAGGCATCTTATCCGCATGGCTGTAACGGATCGTGCAGCCACGTCTCGATCCCTGAGTCAACATATGGGGAAATTTGCAAGACAACAACCATCTGCACGAACAGTTCGACGTTTGCAGCAGCATGGACTACCAGCTCGGAGCCCATGGCTGCGGTTACCCTTGACGCTGCATCAGAGACAGGAGCGCCTGCGATGGTGTACTCAACGACGAACCTGGGTGCACGAATGGCAAAACGCATTTGTTCTGATGAATCCAGGTTCTGTTTACAGCATCATGATGGTCGCATCCGTGTTTGGCGACATCGCGGTGAACGCACATTGGAAACGTGTATTCATCATCGCCATACTGGCGTATCACCCGGCGTGCCATTTGTTACACGTCTCCGTCACCTCTTGTTCGCATTGACGGCACTTTGAACAGTGGACGTTACATTTCAGATGTGTTATGACACGTGGCTCTACCCTTCACTCGATCCCTGCGAAACCCTACATTTCAGCAGGATAATGCACGACCGCGTGTTGCAGGTCCTGTACGAGCCTTTCAGGATACAGGAAATGTTCGTTTGCTGCCCTGGCCAGCACATTCTCCAGATCTCTCATCAACTGAAAACGTCTGGTCAATGGTGGCCGAGCAACTGCCTCGTCCCAATACGCCAGTCACTACTCTCGATGAACTGTGGTATCGTGTTGAAGCTGCATGGGCTGCTGTACCTGTACACGCCATCCAAGCTCTGTTTGATTCAATGACCAGGCGTATCAAGGCCGTTATTACGGCCAGAGGTGGTTGTTCTGGGTACTGATTTCTCAGGTTCTATGCACCTAAGTTGTGTGAAAATGTAATCACATGTCAATTCTAGTATAATATACACTCCTGGAAATTGAAATAAGAACACCGTGAATTCATTGTCCCAGGAAGGGGAAACTTTATTGACACATTCCTGGGGTCAGATACATCACATGATCACACTGACAGAACCACAGGCACATAGACACAGGCAACAGAGCATGCACAATGTCGGCACTAGTACAGTGTATATCCACCTTTCGCAGCAATGCAGGCTGCTATTCTCCCATGGAGACGATCGTAGAGATGCTGGATGTAGTCCTGTGGAACGGCTTGCCATGCCATTTCCACCTGGCGCCTCAGTTGGACCAGCGTTCGTGCTGGACGTGCAGACCGCGTGAGACGATGCTTCATCCAGTCCCAAACATGCTCAATGGGGGACAGATTCGGAGCCCTTGCTGGCCAGGGTAGTTGACTTACACCTTCTAGAGCACGTTGGGTGGCACGGGATACATGCGGACGTGCATTGTCCTGTTGGAACAGCAAGTTCCCTTGCCGGTCTAGGAATGGTAGAACGATGGGTTCGATGTCGGTTTGGATGTACCGTGCACTATTCAGTGTCCCCTCGACGATCACCAGTGGTGTACGGCCAGTGTAGGAGATCGCTCCCCACACCATGATGCCGTGTGTTGGCCCTGTGTGCCTCGGTCGTATGCAGTCCTGATTGTGGCGCTCACCTGCACGGCGCCAAACACGCATACGACCATCATTGGCACCAAGGCAGAAGCGACTCTCATCGCTGAAGACGACACGTCTCCATTCGTCCCTCCATTCACGCCTGTCGCGACACCACTGGAGGCGGGCTGCACGATGTTGGGGCGTGAGCGGAAGACGGCCTAACGGTGTGCGGGACCGTAGCCCAGCTTCATGGAGACGGTTGCGAATGGTCCTCGCCGATACCCCAGGAGCAACAGCGTCCCTAATTTGCTGGGAAGTGGCGGTGCGGTCCCCTACGGCACTGTGTAGGATCCTACGGTCTTGGCGTGCATCCGTGCGTCGCTGCGGTCCGGTCCCAGGTCGACGGGCACGTGCACCTTCCGCCGACCACTGGCGACAACATCGATGTACTGTGGAGACCTCACGCCCCACGTGTTGAGCAATTCGGCGGTACGTCCACCCGGCCTCCCGCATGCCCACTATACGCCCTCGCTCAAAGTCCGTCAACTGCACATACGGTTCACGTCCACGCTGTCGCGGCATGCTACCAGTGTTAAAGACTGCGATGGAGCTCCGTATGCCACGGCAAACTGGCTGACACTGACGGCGGCGGTGCACGAATGCTGCGCAGCTAGCGCCATTCGACGGCCAACACCGCGGTTCCTGGTGTGTCCGCTGTGCCGTGCGTGTGATCATTGCTTGTACAGCCCTCTCGCAGTGTCCGGAGCAAGTATGGTGGGTCTGACACACCGGTGTCAATGTGTTCTTTTTTCCATTTCCAGGAGTGTATTTGTCCAATGAGGACCCGTTTATCATCTGCATTTCATCTTGAAGTAGCATTTTTAATGGCCAGTAGTGTACATCGTGCGATGTCCAGTTATCAGTCAGAGGCAATGGACTGAACATGTTGATTTCAGTTGAGAACCTAACATCAACCTCGAAGTCATGGTGAAAAAAAATGTATGTCGGTGTACGAAGCTGTAATTATATAGTGGTTTAATGGGTTACAGCAGAAAAAGCAATGTATCAAACAAGAAAACAGGTACCCTCCTCTCTTGTGACTGCTAGTCTATGGTATATGGTCCTTCTACAGTATGTGCGATGAAAGTGTGCATGGGTCTGTGCAGCCGAGTGAGTGGATCAGCACCTGTGTATGTAATAGGATTGCCACATAATACAACCTGAAGGATGCAGATCTTCTTCATACATCCCTGTATGTAGTTTGGAAATACGCTATTCCGCATTGCAGTAGCAAAATCATTGTCCTTCTTCCATTTTCCCTGACTGCTTGTACTGTCTATTATACTACCTCGTGTAGCAGGAGATAGTTTCATTTGGCGCTGGCCTTACACACTGTACATGGTTGCAGAGCTACAACATCAAGTTTCTAGTTTCACCGAGTGGACAAAACATAGTCCTGTCATATTAACACTACTCACCTCGTTTCTCCACAGGTAGCAGAAGGTGATAGGTATAGCGCTCTCCAACATCTGCTCAGTTTCGACTTGAATTGGAGTGCCCAAACGCACAAAGCAGCAAGGATGGTGGGGCAGAGACTGAGGGAGAGTTACAAAATGCAGAGGGACAGTCTGAAAAGAACGTTGGAGATTTGGTGTATCAGATAGGTTCGAAAAAGATGACTCACTTCGAGGTATGAGAGTGTGACTAATATGATTCACTGGTGGCTGTAATCATTAAAAGCCATTTCCAGAGGATCAAACGCAGGTATGTGGCTGGGTGGAGAGACTTGATTCAGAATCGCAGTCAATATTTCTACCAGAAAGTGTAACACTATAGATCTGAAAAGACAGTGAATTGATCATTGGGTTTTGTACATTTATTACAAACTCAGTGCTGAGTTGCATTTTCTTAAAGCGATTCGTTGCATAGCACATCATCTACATGCATAATGATTGTCAATCAGCCATCATCCTCCCTCGTCTATAACCCAGTAGATGCATCTGAGAATCTGTGACATGGCAGTGGAATAGAGTGTGTTACAAATACTGGAGAAATATTTAGCGGCAGTGGCACGAGGGAGTTGCTAATACCGGATTAATAACACGTTCCTTAGCTGAATCGCTTTCTAAATCCGGTGATTATATTACGAGCTTACACCGCTGGCTACATGTACCCTCGATTTCAGCCTTTTAATATACACATTGCAGTGATCACTGTCTATATTTCCAATATGCTACTCCAGGCTGGTGTAAAATGAATGTGCGTAACGGAAAATGATAAACGCTAAAACGAAGATTTGAACCTGTCTGACTACTTCCTGAAGCAGATCTTATGGTCTCTTAGTTCTATAAATTACAATCTAAACATAAATGAACAATGAAGGCAGCTAATCCTACTAAATGATAAACATTGTTCCTGCTTTTATATTGTAGATTAAAAGAACATTTACATTACAAAGTTTACGTTTCCTAAGTAAAATTGCTAATCAACTGCCCAACTCTGACCCTTATTATGACTGCGCAGTCTAATATCAATAACGCTAAATGACTGACATCATCTACAAACCAAACACTAGAAGACACTACTTTCAAAGATGATCTACAGTGATGTGGAACCTCAGTGGAAATAAAGTAACGTGATCACAGCTGTTTAGCTTTTATAGCCCTAATAAGCCGAAGCAATTTGCGATATCACCGTATGTACTGCATCCGGTGCGTCGAAGTGGTGGTTCTCGTACTCGTCTGCGACGATGGAAGAACTCCAGCCACAAATAAACTCTTTCTACATTTACATCTACACATATACTCCGCTAGACACCAAGCGGTGTGTCGCGGAGGGCACAATTCGCGCCAAAGTCATATTTCCCTCCCTCTGTTCCACTCGCGGATCGCACGAGGGAAAAACGACTGTCTCAACGCCTCAGTACGAGCTCTTATTTCCTTTATCTTTGAATGATGATCATTACGCGATTTGAAAGTTGGGGATAATAATATATGCTCTACATCCTCTGTGAAGATTGGATTTCGGAATTTAGTGAGCAACCCCTTTCTGTTTAGCGCGTCGTCTATCTGCAAGTGTGTACCGCTTCAACCTTTCTATGAGATTTGTAACGCTCTCGCAATGGCTAAATGTACCAGTCACGAATCTTGCCTTCTCAATTTCTTGAATCAGACCCAACTGCTAAGAGTCCCACACAGACGAACAATACTCTAAGACTGGACGAACTAACGTATTGTAAGCTATTTCCTTTGTTGAAGGACTGCATAGCTTCAGGATTCTGCCAATAAACCGCAATCTAGAGTTCGCCTTACCCGTTACTTGTGTAATCTGATCATCCCACTTGAGATCATTTCGAATAGTCACACCCCGATACTTGACTGATGTTACCGATGCCAAAGAGTCTTTGAAATGCTGGGACGGGAGAAGGCGGTCACCTGACTAATATACTCTAACACTGTCTTCTCCTCTCTGTGTTCTACAGACGAGAGACGCGAACTCCCAGCCACAAGCTTTCGTGACCGGAGCCGCTGCTTCTCAGTTGAATAGATCCTCATTTGGCCTGACAAGAGCTGACTGCACCGCACTTGCCAACAGCGCTCGGCAGACCTGGACGGTCACCCATCCAAGTTCTAGCTAAGCCCAACAACGGTTAACTTCCGTGATGTAACGGGAATCAGTGTTACCACTGTGCCAAGGCTGCTACCAATGATTATGATTATTATTATTATTAATAATACAACCGTAGGCATCTGTAGTACGGTACCGTACATGTGAGAGTGTGGGCAAGTTAAATTTGGGGTGGGGGTGAAGGAGGGGAGAGGGTGCGGAGACAGGGAGACACTAACAAACTGTGACTCTTCTAGAATCAATCCTTGGAACCGCGCCTGGCATTAATTAAGAAGAACTGGATATGCTGGAAAAGAGATTTGCCATATACACTACTGGCCATTAAAATTGCTACACCACGAAGATGACGTCCTACAGACGTGAAATTTAACCGACAGAAAGAAGATGCTGTGATATGCAAATGATTAGCTTTTCAGAGCATTCACACAAGGTTGGCGCCGGTGGCGACACCTACAACGTGCTGACACGAGGAAAGTTTTCAACCGATTTCTCATACACAAACAGCAGTTGACCGGCGTTGCCTAGTGAAACGTTATTTTGGTGCCTCGTGTAAGGAGGAGAAATGCGTACCATCACGTTTTCGACTTTGATAAAGGTAGAATTGCAGCCAATCGCGATTGCGGTTTATCGTATCGCGACATTGCTGCTCGCGTTGGTCGAGATCCAATGAATGTTAGCAGAATATGGAGTCGGTGGGTTCAGGAGGGTAATACGGAACGCCGTGCTGGATCCCAACGGCCTCGTATCACTAGCAGTCGAGATGAAAGGCATCTTATCCGCATGGCTGTAACGGATCATGCAGCCACGTCTAGATCCCTGAGTCAACAGATGGGGACGTTTGCAAGACAACAACCATCTGCACTAACAGTTGGACGACGTTTGCAGCAACATGGACTATCAGCTCCGAGACCACGGCTGCGGTTACCCTGCATCACAGACAGGGGCGCCTGCGATGGTGTGCCTCGTGAATACTGGGTGTTGTGTGATGTCCTTAGTTTAGTTAGGTTTAAGTAGTTTTAAGTTCTAGGGGACTGATGACCATAGATGTTAAGTTCCATAGTGCTCAGAGCCATTTGAATCATTTTTGCGATCGTGTACTCAACGACGAATGGCAAAACGCATTTGTTCTGATGAATCCAGGTTCTGTTTACAGCATCATGATGGTCGCATCCGCGTTTGGCGACATCGCGGTTAACGCACATTGGAAGCGTGTGTTCGTCATCGCCATACTGGCGTGATGGTATGGGGTGCCATTAGTTTCACGTCTCGGTCACCTCTTGTTCGCACTGACAGCACTTTGAACAGTGGAAGTCACATTTCAGATGTATTATGACCCGTGGCTCTACCCTTCATTCGGTCCCTGCGAAACCCTACATTGCAGCAGGATAATGCACGACCGCATGTTGCAGGTCCTGTACGGGCCTTTCTGGATACAGAAAATGTTCGACTGCTGCCCTGACCAGCACATTCTCCAGATCTCTCACCAGTTGAAAACGTCTGGTCAATGGTGGCCGAGCAAGTGGCTCGTCACGATCCGCCAGTCACTACTCTTGATGAACTGTGGTATCGTGTTGAAGCTGCATGGGCAGCTGTCTGTACCTGTACACGCCATCTGTTTGACTCAATGCTCAGGCGTATCAAGGCCGTTATTAAGGCCAGAGGCGGTTGTTCTGGGTACCGATTTAACAGGATCTATGCGCCCAAATTGCGTGAATATGTAATCACATGTCAGTTCTAGTATAATATATTCGTCCAATGAATACCCGTTTATCATCTGCATTTCTTCTTGGTGTAGCAATTTTAATGGCCAGTGGCGAATTTACCTTCGCAGGCTGCAGCCTACTGTCCTGTAATGTGGAGTATCTAGTCTGTATACGGCGCTGCTGTTATCTGGCAGACCATCGGCGAGGGCCGAAGAACAAGAGGCCCTGATGTGTGTGTGTGGCGCAGATCGCGGCGGCCACAGCGCGCGGCCGGATGTGTGCCGCTGGCGCGCTGTGTTCTGCCGTGGTTGCCGTGCCTGCTAATGGCCGGCCCGGCGCTACAATAGACCAGACCAGACCAGACCAGGGAAACAGACACCGAGATAGCGGCGGCGATGCGATAAGGCGCCAGACGTCGCGACACCAGCCGGCCTCTCCTACCTGCTGCCTCTCCCTCGGCCGCAGCTGAGCGCCTGCGTCGAGGCACGCTCAGAAGTTGCCGGCCTCACTGTGCTAGGCGTCCACTTCGTCCGCTTTTACAAATCTCTGTACTCTCTGTGACATTATCTCAGGGAGTAGATGTCATTCTTGAAGGTCTCCGAAATACCCATTTACAGCTAACGTAACGTCTGTACTGTGCACAAAATTTTTCGAAACACAAAATCTATATATACGGGGTGAAAAATATTTAAACCGACAAACTCTGGGAGGTAGGAGACATCAAAACAAATGTTTTTCCCTAATGTCATTTTTTCCTATGAGGATTATTTAAACCGGTGGAAGCCATATTAGCTCTTCAGGTGTTAGAGGCCGTATTACGATCTTCAGTTGTTAGAGGGCGTATTACGCTCTTCAGTTGTAGACAACTGCTGTCCATCAGTGTAGTAGTGCATTGTCTCTGCTTACTAATGCAGCGATACACCTGGAGCGAGTACACTGATATGGTTGGTGCGTACTATGTAGCGCACCACAACGGACGAGCTGCACAGCGCGTTTATCAACAACAATATCCTAATCGCCGTATCCCGCATCATACGACCTTTGCTGCTGTGTACCAACGTGTGCGTGTGACCGGGTCATTTAGCATATTACCTGGACAAGGACACCGTCTCACGGTAAGAACGCTGCAGTTTGAGGAAGCTGTCTTGCAGCATGTGGAGCGGGATCCTTCAATCAGCACTCGTGCAATTGCACGTAACACGGGGACGAATCAGACGAATGTAAGAACAGTCCTTCGAGAGCAATTGTTACGCCCATTTCACTTACACTGTGTCCACAACCTGGAACCAGTTGATTATCCACCCAGAACACAGTTTTTCGCAATGGTACCGGGAACTGTGTGAAATCCATCCTACATTTCCATCCTCTGTGTTGTTTACCGATGAAGCAACGTTCGGGCGTGATGGACTCTTCAACAAGCACAATTCGCATGTTTGGAGTGAGGATAACCCACATGCCACAGTTACTAGCGCTCATCAAGTGCGGTTCTTCGTTAATGTGTAGGTCGGTGTTGCTGGGGATTGTTTAATTGGGTCGTATCTGCTACCTAGGCCATTAAGTGGCAGGCACTATTACAATTTTCTCGACAGAGCATTGCCAGAATTTCTGGAAGACGTCCCGCTCCCCACAAGACAGCGCATGTGGTTCCAACGTGACGGGGCGCCGCCACATTTCACCCGTCGTGTGCGTGGATTGCTGGACCGACGGTTCCCAGAAACATGGATTGGCAGAGGTGGTCCTGTACCATGGCCTGCTCGATCCCCAGATATGTCCCCTCTGGACTTTTTTGTGTGGGGAGAGATGCGCAACCTTGTTTCTGCAACACCTGTTTCATCAAAAGAGGATCTGGTTGCCCGGATAGTAGCAGCAGCAGGCACAATTCAGGATACTCCTGGGGTTTTTGCCCGTGTCAGAAAGAACATGATCCGACGGTGTAACCTTTGTTTACGTGTCAATGGAGGCATTTTTGAAAATCTGCTGTAATTGAAACTGGGTTGTGTTAACTTGTTGTCTCTTGGTCATAAAAAAAATGGAAAAGTGTGTTTTGGTTTAATTGATTTGCCGCCAGAGAAATCTTCCTCTACTGGTTTAAATACTGCTCATAGGAAAAAATGATATTAGGGAAAAATATTTGTTTTGATGTCCTCTACAACCTCCCAGAGTTTGTCGGTTTAATATACATATATATATCTGGTGTAATGTCGCCGCAGGCTGCCACAATACGTTGGGGGTTGGGGTTGTAGGCACATCACGGTACACATTCTCCTTTAACGTACCCCACAGAAAGAAGTCCAGAGGTGTAAGATGGGGAGAAAGGGCTGGCCAATTTATGCGTCCTCCACGTCCTATGAAACGCCCGTCGTACATCCTGTCAAGGGTCAGCCTAGTGTTAATTGCGGAATGTGCAGGTGCACCATCATGCTGATACCACATACGTCGACGCGTTTCCAGTGGGACATTTTCGAGCAACGTTGGCAGATCATTCTGTAGAAACGCGATGTATGTTGCAGCTGTTTGGGCCCCTGCAATGAAATGAGGACCAATTACGTGGTCGACAATGATTCCGCACCATACATTTACAGTCCACGGTCGCTGTCGCTCTACCTGTCCGAGCCAGCGAGGATTGTCCACGGACCAGTAATGCATGTTCCGTAGATTCACTGCCCCGAGGTTTGTGAAACCCGATTCATCGGTAAAAAGGTAGAACTGCAACGCATTCTCTGTTAATGCCCATTGACAGAATTGCACTCGATGATTAAAGTCATCACCATGTAATTGCTGATGTAGCGACACATGAAACGGGTGAAAGCGGTGACGATGCAGTATGCGCATGACACTACTTTGACTCAGTCCACCGGCTCTCGCAATGTCCCGTGTACTCATGTGTGGGTTCATGGCAACAGCAGCTAACACACCAACTGCACCCGCTTCTCCTGTGACGGGCCTGTTACGGACCCGTTTGCGTGCTACGCCCATACCTGTTGCATACAGTTGGCTGTAGATGTTTTGCAATGTGCGGCACGTTGGATGCTATCCATCCGGGTACCGTTCTGCATACACCCTGCAGGCTTCAGCTGCATTTCGTCGACACTCGCCGTAGATGAGTATCATCTCCGTCTTTTCAGAGTTCGAATACACGATGGTCACAGTTCCTACAACACTACACTATCACAGACGTCTGGTAACACGGTGTACTACAGTTGGTCTGCGTGCGGAGACGAATGCAGAATAACAATAGCAGCAAGCGTTACATGTGGACACTGCGACAGCTAGACCAAACCACAACAGTGCACTACAGCCACACTCGTATACACGGTCGTCATCGTGAACATGTCCCTGCAGATGCTGCTCTCTGACCGTGGCCCGTGTTTGTTACAACACGCAACTGAACGTCGGAGGTTTCAAGCGTCAACTTTAGGTTACAATATCTCCGGATGTAATTAACATTTTACAATGCAACAAACGGCACTGATTACGTATTTGTTTATATGTTCAGATGTGCTAACAAAACTAACGTGGTTCCATTAAAAAAAACGTAGGTTTGTGTTAAAAAACATACTTCCGTGCATTTTTGTATGGTTTGTATTAAACAATTACACTAGCCCCTCTCCTCACGTTCGGTCTGTGGAATCGGTTCGTCAGTATTTGATGTGGTTTACGAAATATATCCAGCGGTAACGTTAGGTGACTCACCCTGTATATAAAAGAAAGTCGTGTTAGTTACACTATTTATAACTCAAGAACGGCTGGACCGATTTGGCTGAAAATTGGCGCAGAGGTAGCTTAGAACCAGGAGACGGACATCGCATACGTTTTATCCCATTCGACCGCTATAGAATGTTGTATAACAAAAACGCATCTGGCATGGAATAACAAACCGAAAATGTCTGCTAAACGTCATTATAAAACGTAGTATAGCAAAAATGCATCTGACATCGAATAACAAAACGCAAATGACAGCCAGACGTCTATGGTTAAGTATCAGTATATATCATTAATAAAAAATTTTAAAAAATAATTTGTATTTTCTTTGAATCATCATTAACAATGCCGCGACCAAGACGATCGAATATTTCTCGACAAAGCCGTAATTCAAGAAGGATACATAACATTGCGAATGAAAGGACTGAAGAAGAACAACAAGTTGCCCGTGAAGAGCGCCGCGTTAGTATGGCTCGACTTCGTGATTCTCAATCACAAGAGCAAAGTGAGGCAGCCCGTGAAACGGCTCGGTTTGCAATGCGAAATCGTCGAGCGAACAACAGAGATCAACATGTAGATAATTTTCGACGCACGAGAAGAGATTTATCACGTGATGATTTGAATCGAGCAGCGTTTAGATACGGTTGCAGCACTGATTACTGCTTGCATCCTTGCGTTTGCAGTGGGCCGTAAAATGCATTCATTCAAATCAACTGACTGTGTAACAAATGAAGATGAAGCCACCAACTATCCAATTGAATTTTTAAACTCCTTGGATGTGCCTGGCTTAGCAACGCACAATTTACGTCTAAAAGTTGGCACCGTAGTAATCATGCTTCGAAACATAAACCCACCAAAACTGTGCAACGGTAAGCGTTTGGTGGTAAGTAAATTGATGAACAATGTCATTTACGCGACGATACTCAAAGAAAAATTCGAATGTGAGGAAGTTCTCATTCCGAGGATCCCGATGATCCCAACCGATATGCCATTTGAGTTTAAAAGACTTCAATTTCCTATCCGTCTTGCATTCGCCATCACCATTAACAAATCACAAGGCCAATCCTTGAAAGTTTGTGGTTTAAAACTGGAATATCGATGTTTCTCACATGGTCAATTATATGTGGCATGTTCCCGGGTCGGAAGACCATCTTCGTTGTTTGTTCGTGCGCCTGATAATAAAACAAAAGGTGTCGTGTATCACAAGGTACTTAATTGAAGAGTGGAAGCTATGCACCAAAAAAATAAGGAATAAAGAATCATTAAAATACTTAATTTTTTATTTGTGTTTCCCAATAAAAAATTCCTACCCCCATGAACCATGGACCTTGCCGTTGGTGTGGAGGCTTGCGTGCCTCAGCGATACAGATGGCCGTACCTTAGGTGCAACCACAACGGAGGGGTATCTATTGAGAGGCCAGACAAACGTGTGGTTCCTGAAGAGGGGCAGCAGCCTTTTCAGTAGTTGAGGGGCAACAGTCTGGATGATTGACTGATCTGGCCTTGCAACACTAACCAAAACGGCCTTGCAGTGCTGGTACTGCGAACGGCTGAAAGCAAGGGGAAACTACAGCCGTAATTTTTCCCGAGGGCATGCAGCTTTACTGTATGGTTAAATGATGATGGCGTCCTCTTGGGTAAAATATTCCGGAGGTAAAATAGTCACCCATTCGGATCTCCGGGCGGGGACTACTCAAGAGGACGTCGTTATCAGGAGAAAGAAAACTGGCGTTCTATGGATCGGAGCGTGGAATGTCAGATCCCTTAATCCGGCAGGTAGGTTAGAAAATTTAATAAGGGAAATGGATAGGATTAAGTTAGATATAGTGGGAATTAGTGAAGTTCGGTGGCAGGAGGAACAAGACTTTTGGTCAGGTGAATACAGGATTATAAATACAAAATCAAATAGGGGTAATGCAGGTGTAGGTTTAATAATGAATAAAAAAATAGGAGTGCGGGTAAGCTACTACCAACAACATAGTGAACGCATTATTGTGTCCAAGATAAACACGAAGCCCATCCTACTACAGTAGTACAAGTTTATATGCCAACTAGTTCTGCAGATGATGAAGAAATTGATGAAATGTATGATGAGATAAAAGAAATTAGTCAGGTAGTGAAGGGAGACGAAAATTTAATAGTCATGGGTGACTGGAATTCGAGAGTAGGAAACGGGAGAGAAGGAAACATAGTGGGTGAATGTGGATGGGGGGAGAGAAATGAAAGAGGAAGCCGTCTGGTAGAATGTTCCACAGAGCGTAACTTAATCATAGCTAACACTTGGTTCAAGAATCATAAAAGAAGGTTGTATACGTGGAAGAATCCTGGAGATACTACAAGGTATCAGATAGATTATATAATGGTAAGACAGAGATTTAGGAACCAGGTTTTAAATTGTAAGACATTTCCAGGGGCAGATGTGGACTCTGACCACAATCTATTGGTTATGAACTGTAGATTAAAACTGAAGAAACTGCAAAAAGGTGGGAATTTAAGGAGATGGGACCTGGATAAACTAACTAAACCAGTGGTTGTAAAGAGTTTCAGGGAGAGCATAAGGGAACAGTTGACAGGAATGGGGGAAAGAAATACAGTAGAAGAAGAATGGGTAGCTCTGAGGGTTGAAGTAGTGAAGGCAGCAGAGGATCAAGTAGGTAAAAAGACGAGGGCTAGTAGAAATCCTTGGGTAACAAAAGAAATATTGAATTTAATTGAGGAAAGGAGAAAATATAAAAACGCAGTAAATGAAGCAGGCAAAAGGGAATACAAACGTCTCAAAAACGAGATTGACAGGGAGTGCAAAATGGCTAAGCTGGGACGGCTAGAGGACAAATGTAAGGATGTAGAGGCTTATCTCACTAGGGGTAAGATAGATACTGCCTACAGGAAAATTAAAGAGACCTTTGGAGAAAAGAGAGCCACTTGTATGAATATCAAGAGCTCGGATGGAAACCTAGTTCTAAGCAAAGAAGGGAAAGCAGAAAGGTGGAAGGAGTATATAGAGGGTCTATACAAGGGCGATGTACTTGAGGAGAATATTATGGAAATGGAAGAGGATGTAGATGAAGATGAAATAGGAGATACGACACTGCGTGAAGAGTTTGACAGAGCACTGAAAGACCTGAGTCGAAACAAGGCACCGGTAGTAGACAACATTCCACTGGAACTACTGACGGTCGTGGGAGAGCCAGTCGTGACAAAACTCTACCATCTGGTGAGCAAGATGTATGAAACAGGCGAAATTCCCTCAGACTTCTAGAAGAATATAATTATTACAATCCCAAAGAAAGCAGGTGTTGATAGGTGTGAAAATTACCGAACTATCAGTTTAATAAGTCACAGCTGCAAAAAAATACTAACGCGAATTCTTTACAGACGAATGGAAAAACTAGTAGAAGCCGACCTCGGCGAAGATCAGTTGGGATTCCACAGAAAAGTTGGAACACGTGAGGCAATACTGACCTTAAGACTTATCTTAGAAAATAGATTAAGGAAAGGCAAGCCTACATATCTAGCATTTGTAGACTTAGAGAAAGCTTTTGACAATGTTGACTGGAATACTCTCTTTCAAATTCTAAAGGTGGCAGGGGTAAAATACAGGGAACGAAATGCTATTTACAATTTGTACAGAAACCAGATGGCAGTTATAAGAGTCGAGGAGCATGAAAGGGAAGCAGTGGTTGGGAAGGGAGTGAGACAGGGTTGTAGCCTATCCCCGATGTTATTCAATCTGTATATTGAACAAGCAGTACAGAAACAAAAGAAAAATTCGGATTAGGTTTTAAAGTCCATGGAGAAGAAATAAAAACTTTGAGGTTCGCCGATGACATTGTAATTCTGTCAGTGACAGCAAAGGACTTGGAAGAGCAGTTGAACGGAATGGACAGTGTCTTGAAAGGAGGGTATAAGATGAACATCAACAAAAGCAAAACGAGGATAATGGAATGTAGTCGGATTAAGTCGGGTGATGCTGAGTTAATTAGATTAGGAAATGAGACACTTAAAGTAGTAAAGGAGTTTTGCTATTTGGGGAGCAAAATAACTGATGATGGTCGAAGCAGAGAGGATATAAAATGTAGACTGGCTATGGCAAGGAAAGCGTTTCTGAAGAAGAGAAATTTGTTAACATCGAGTATAGATTTGAGTGTCAGGAAGTCGTTTCTGAAAGTATTTGTATGGAGTGTAGCCATGTATGGAAGTGAAACATGGACGATAAATAGTTTGGACGAGAAGAGAATAGAAGCTTTCGAAATGTGGTGCTACAGAAGAATGCTGAAGATTTGATGGTTAGATCACATAACTAATGAGGAGGTATTGAATAGAATTGGGGAGAAGAGGAGTTTGTGTTACAACTTGACAAGAAAAAGGGACCGGTTGGTAGGACATGTTCTGAGGCATCAAGGGATCACAAATTTAGCATTTTAGGGCAGCGTGGAGGGTAAAAATCGTAGAGGGAGACCAAGAGATGAATACACTAAGCAGATTCAGAAGGTTGTAGGTTGCAGTAAGTACTGGGAGATGAAGAAGCTTGCACAGGACAGAGTAGCATCGAGAGCTGCATCAAACCAGTCTCAGGACTGAAGACAACAACAACAACAACAATAAAAAATTGGACTTAACATCCAAAATCTGATTATTTATTGGCTTTAAGGCGGAATAGAGTTCGCCGGGTCAGCTAGTTCTTTAAAAGTGGGAGTAGGTGGAAGTCAAGAGGATAGGGTAGATGTTCCAGAAATTTCTACCGTGAATTCTTCAGTTTTTCTGTTAGGAAAACATAAGGGCAAGATGATTTTTAGCGCTCTGTACCTCAATCGGTAAAAAGGGAACCCCTATAAGGTCATTTTCTTGTCTGTCTGTATGTCCGATTGTTAAAATTCCTTTTCCCTCAGGAACGGATGGACGTATCATGTTGGTCTACGGTTCTTTGGTGGCGTATAATAACGTAAGCTTCTAAACCAATACAATCCAAAGATTGGCAATTTATGTTACACATTTTGATACTCGTAAACTTACTCATCATCAAAAAATTCCAATTATTTACAGCTAACCTAGAAAGCTGGGCAAGTAGCAAGGCTTCACATTACAAATAAAGGAAAAATCCTAAAACTGTTAGTTCGTATTTACATCAGAAGAAAAAATATTTTTTTTTGCCATTTGTGCGTCCGTCTATTAAGACCCCGTCTTCTCAAGAATGGGTACAAGTGTCAAGTTGAAATTTGTGCCACATACTACGGTCTACCGCCACTTAGCGGTGTAAAAAATTTAAGCTTCTAAGTAAATGCAACGAAAAGACACGGTCATTTCTGTCACATATTTTTATACTCGCAAACTCACAGATCAAAATCTATACGGTACTTCCGTTGACCTACAATCATGAAACTTAGTAAGAACGGAAGTTTTACAGTATAGCTAAAGGAAAAAATCCGAAAATTGTTAATTTGTAATCATATCTCACGAAAAATAGTTTTTCGTATTTTGTTATACGACTGTCTGTATGTCCGTACGTCTTGTAAGTCCCCTTGTCCTGAGAAAAAAGTAGACTAATCAAGTTGAAATTTGTCTCACCATCTAAGGTCTATGGTCCCGTGGTGGTGTAATAAACAGTGGCTTCTAAGTTAGTGCAGTCGAAGGACACGATCATTTATGTTACATATTACGATACTCGGAAACCCCCTCATTAAAACCTTTAGGGTACTTTCCTTTTACCTGGAAATATGAATTTGACAAGACACAACGTTTGATAATGCGAATAAAGGAGAAAATAGATAAACTGTTAGTTAACAATTATTTTACACAAAAAATTTTCATTTATTATCAGATTTCAAACTTAAAACACTCACGGAAGTCCTGGAACTGCCGAGACCTGTATACTGCCAGGGTCAATGTGGAAAACAGGAAAAAATCGTTGAGATTCACGACACCCCGGATGGATGAACTGTCTGTAGACACAATTAATTTTGTACGGAATCTTTATAGCGTGATTACTTCTCGCACCTGGCCAATTTTTCTTTCGTGGTTCAGACCGACCTCTTCTGCCGTATTATAAGGAGCTTCCACGTAGTTTCCGTTCGAAAGCCGTATTGTCCAGAATCGGTACGTCAGTCAGGCAAAATCGCCGTGAACGTTGAGACGATCATCCCAGCGACGAAGCAGATTGAATATACCCGTTTGGTAACAAACCGTATCCTGCTGGGTGCAGAAGTCCGAGATTGTCCGATGCACATCGTCATCCGACAGGAATCGTCGACCCTTCAAGGCGTTTTTAAGAGCCCGAAGGCGTGGTAATCGCACGGGGAGGGGTCAAAACTATAAGGCGGATGCTCGAGTCTCTCCCACTTGACGGACAGATGAGGCTGGTCTCCCAGATCGAGCAACGCCTTGTGTCGAATCACGAGCAGCGAGGAACTCGGCGCACCATTCCACGACGGTGATTTTCGACAGACATGCTGCACCATACCCATTCTTCATTCTCCGATGGGTGTCTCCCTGTGTTTGTCTTTCTACAGCCGAGAAAAGAATAACAACACGTTCGTCTTATTTGGACACGTTTGGTAATAACGTCCCCATAGTTCACGTTTCCGCATTTACCCACACGCGCATCCGTAAGACACGAATGTCACACTGATGCCTTGCCCATATGTCGGTGTTTATATACCCGCATCGCAGCCACGCTACGTTCGGTACACGCTACAGTAGCGTCCTCAAAGGGGAACCTTTTGATCGCCCCTCATATTTCATTCAGTTGATTGAAGAGACTTGTCAAGCATTTGCCAATTACTGTTTTCCTCTTTGCGGGACAATCAATAAGGAAAATCTCTTCTGATTCATAGAAAATACAGTTCATAATATTCCCGACAGACTGAAGTGATTTAGCGTTCTTCGGTGTAAGGGACATCGCTGTCCGCCAACAACTCTGATTACTGTCTTGTTTCTGAAGCGGAGTGATAAATCCACATCTCTCCATCGTAATAAACTAGGCACAAAGTCAGTTGAATTCTTTTTTAAAAAAGTGCTGAGAAATTAGTTTTCACATTAGAAATTAGTTTTAGTTAGGTCATCATCCATTACATGTGGCATGCTTATTGCGTAAAAATGAAGCATACTTAGTTCTCGTGCACAATACGCAGGGCTCTTTCCACTGACATGACTATGCCGCCAACTATTTCAGGAGTCACTAACCGCCAATCGTCCATTGTAATTTTATAGATTGTCCAAACGTTCTGTGTTTGCTTAAAGTTTCGCTACAGCTTCCAAATAGATCATCTTCATGAGAAGTAAAGCCACGTTTTAGTCCAAACACCCCTTTCTGAACAGTCTGAACGGGTGTTGGAGCATGCTGAAAAATAAGGATTAAGAAAAAAAAATTCGATACGCTGTACCGTCTTCGAGTTACTTAGTTTTGAAGTTAGCGAATCAGGCCGTTGCCCGTGCAAATTCGACCAGCCCGACTGATAAACTTACACTGAGATGATAAAAATCATGGAATAGCGATACGCACATATACAGATGGCGATAGTATGTCGTAGACAAGATGTAGAGGGGCAGTGCATTGACATAGCGGTCATTTGTGCGCAGGTGATTCACGTGAAAAGGTATCCGACATAATGATGGTCGCACTACGAGAATTAACAGACCTTGAACGTAGTATGGTAGTTGGAGCTAGACGCATGGGACTCAAAAAATGGCTCCAAGCACTATGGGACTTAAAATCTGAGGTCATCAGTCCCCTAGACTTAGAACTACTCAAACGTAACTAACCTAAGGAAATCACACACAACCATGCCCGAGGCAAGATTCGAACCTGCGACCGTAACAGCAGCGCTGAAGCGCCTAGAACCACTCGGCCACAGCGGCCGCAGGCATGGGACTCTTCATTTCGGAAATGATTAGGGAATTCAATGTTCCAAGATCTTCAGTGTTTAGAGTGTGGCGAGAACACCAGATTTCAAGCATTACATCTTACCACGGGCAACGCAGTTGCCGACCACTTAACGACCGAGAGCGTGGCGTTTGGGTAGAGTTGTCAGTGCTAACAGACACGCGGTACTGCGTGAAATAACGACAGAAATCAATGTGGGAGGTACGACGAACGTATCTCTTATGTTAGTGCTGTGAAATGTGGCGTTAATGGTCTGTGGCAACAGACGATCGACGCGAGTGATTTGCTAACAGCACGACATCGCCTCTCGTGGGCTCCCAACTGTATCGGTTGAGCTCTAGACGACTGGAAAACCGTGGCCTGGTCACATGAGTCCCGATTTGAGTTGGTAAGAACTGATGGTAGGATTCGAGTATAGCGCGGACCCCACGGAACCCTGGACCCAGGTTGTCGACAAGGGACTGTGCTAACTGGTGATGGTTTCACAATGGTGTGCACTGTGTTTAGATAGAATGCACTGGGTACTCTGGTCCAACTGAACCAATCATTGACTGTAAATGGTTATGTCTACATGGAGACCATCGTCAGTCATTCAGGGACAGTATATTCCCAAACGAAGATAGAATTTATACGGATGCCAATGTGCCACGTCACCGGGCCACAATTCTTGGCGATAGGCTTGAGGAATATTCTGGACATTTCGAGAAAATTATTTAGCCGCTCGGATCTCCCGACATGAATCGCATGGAAAATTATGAGACACTGTGGATAGGACAGTTCGTGCACAAAGTCCTGCACCGACAGTACTGTCGCAATTACAGATGGCTATAGGGGCAGCTTTGCTCAGTATTACTACACGGGACTTCCAACGCCCTGTTCAGTCCACGCCACGTCGAACTGCTGCACTACGACGGGAAGAAGGAGGACCGACACGACATCAGGAAGAATCCCATGACTTTTGTCACCTCACTGTAGCATCAGTTGTTCTCATAGAGTAGACGATGGCGTACGAGACTGCTCAGCCTGATCTGCATTAAATGTCACAAAAATTGATGTGGGACAATTATACATTATTAGGATGATGTGTTACTGCACAGTCTCTACCAGTCAGTGACAAACCTTTTTTTTTTTTATATATGTAGAGAGGGCTGCGGCATGTGGTCAGAGGAAATCCATCGTCTAGTGTGCTCGTGGCTCATTAGCGTTTCTGCTGCATATGGGCGAAAAACTTGCGTCACCACGATATCACGTTGTCGCTTTACTATTGTTACGGCTTAAAATGTGCCAACATAACAAAAATTTGCTAACGCCACTTTTGTAGTAGGCCGATAATGTTTTACCTTGACCCCGTGCAACAATTTTATCTTAAAAACTGCTATCATCAATACATTACTTTTAATCGTACAATATAACCTCTCATGGCCAGTATTTATTTGTGTAGCCTGTTTGGGAAGTGCGCTTAACTTTCGTCCCCTGCTGAGCGAGACACTGTCAAAAGCTGTGGAGACAGGTATTTAAATTCTGTCATTGCTATTACTATCAGTGCGACTACTGAGAGGGCTGAGTTTGCCGTGTCATGGGATCGATTATCCCAAAAACCTCTCTTACGCGTTAAAGGAAAAACGGGATTCGCCCTTGAATAATTGTACAACTAAATATTTTAGGTAATTGATTGTCTGGTGAGAATTGTTTGCTGCCTTGATAGAAGAAGGCGAGAAAAAATTTTGATTTCGGCTTAAAAGTTTCCATAATTTCTTTCTACATGCGCAACAAAATCCACAGAGAGCAAGGAAAAGATTTTTCCCATATTTATTTCAGTTACAGACCTCAATATTTTACATTGGGTCATAAATGTCAGATATAGAAACCAATAAAACAGGAACATGTTACCATACGATGCGCATCAGGTAAAGCTCTCAGAAATGAGTTTATGCATAAATGACCCACTCATATGAATAGAAACTATTTTTCCGTCACATCGAGCCAACAAATGTAAATATTGTACTGTAAAAGTAATAACACAAACAAGATTCATTGTTTTCATGTAAAATTGTAAATAACACGTACACTATTCTAATAGACATGTTGAGCAGCGCGGAGTAGCCGCGCCGTCTGAGGCGCCTTGCCACGGCTCCCGCGGCCTCCCCCGTCGGTGTTTCGAGTCCTCCCTCAGGCATGGGTATGTGTGTTGTCTTTAGCCTAAGTTAGTTTATGTTAGATTAAGTAGTGTGTAAGCCTAGGGACCGATGACCTCAGCAGTTTGGTCCCATACGGAGGGAAAAAAATAACACACATGTTGTCTCTATTCATTTCAGCAGACTGACCTTCAGCGACGACTGACATGCCAACAGCAAGGCGTATGAGGTGTCGCTACTGCTCACCCAGCCAACGAGAACTGCTTTTTTTTTCTTTGTCGTTATTTTTATACCTGTACAGGTACGCCGGCAGCGGCAAAACTACGCCGCTCTTCAGCCACAAACATTATGATTGTGTACAGAAAGAGGCATAGATAAACAAAACAAAACGGTGGATAAAAAACAGTAGACAAAGTTAAAAAAACATGGAGCTGTTCACAGGCGCAGTGAAAATAAAAAACGTTCAGCACTAGTACACGAACATAGACGACAAAAATGACACATGTGAACGACGGAGCACAAACGACGAAACACTGAATCACTGTCACAAAGGCACACATAAACACTGATGACGATCTCCGGCACATGAATGTTCATTAGTCGTGTGCAAGTCTGGGGACCTGCCAGAGGGGAATAGGTGGGGGAGAAGGGAGAGAGAGAGGGTGGAGATGCCAGTGGCAGAGGAGGGGAGGGGGGAAGAAGGTAGGGGGGAAGAAGATAGGGGGGTAGGGGAAGCCTAAGGGGCGTGGAGGGAGGGGGGAAGGGAGGAGGGGGAGAAGGGAGAGAGGGTGACCTTGGGAAAGGCACAGGGGGTGGAAGGGGAGGATCAAAGTTGGTAGATGGAGGGGATGAGGACATCATGACATCATCAGGAACGGGGAGTTGGCAGAAGCCACCTTGGGCGAGCGGATGGAGAGTGGAGAGATGGAGAGCAGTTGGGCTGTGGGAATACAGGTGCGGTAGCGGACAAGGGTGGGAGAGGATGGGAGAGACAAGCAGGTGAGGGAGATCAAGTTTGCGGGAGGTCTAGAGGATCTGTATCTGTTTGAGGAAAAGGAGGAGCTGCAGGAAAGGAATGAGGTCATACAGGATCCGCGTGGGGGAGGGGAGGCGGATGCGATAGGTGAGGCAGAGCACATGGCATTCTAGGATTTGTGAAAGGTAGGAGGGGCAGAGATCCAGGTGGGATGGGTGTAGGAGAGGATAGGGGGGATGAGGGATTTATAGGTGTGGAGGATGGTGGAGTGGTCAAGACCCCATGTGCGGCCAGAAAGAAGCTTGAGGAGACAGAGTCAGGAGTATGCCTTGGCTTAAATAGTCCAGAGATGGGGGGTCCAGGAGAGGCGACGGTCAAGTGTGACGCCAAGGTACTTGAGGGTGGGGGTGGGGTGATAGGACAGCCATAAATGGTGGTATAGAATTGGAGGAGACAGAAGGAAGGGGTGGTTTTGCCTACAATGATTGCCTTGACCTTGAGCAACCACTGGTTACACCAAGTGGTGAACTGGTCAAAATGGGATTGGAGAAGGTGTTTGGAGCGTTGCAGGGCGGGGGCGAGGGCAAAGAAGGCTGTGTCATTGGTGTACTGGAGAAGGTGGACGGGAGGTGAAGGCGGCGGTTTGTTCGCTGTATATAGAAGGTAGAGAAGAGGGGAGAGGACGGAACCTTGGGGTAGAAGGTGTAAGAATCCGTGTTATGGATGGTGACATAGGAAGGACGTTGGAAAAGAAAGGACCCGATCAGACGGACGTAGTTGATAGGAAGGGCGAAGCAAGAACTGCACCACTAGCCAGTCAAAGAATAAATAAATGGTCAACATCATTTCAGCAAGAGTCAATAAAACTTTCTACAAAAGCGCTCAGTAGAACGCTAGCAAATGTATATATTAAGAAGGGAGACTTGATTTAATAGAAGTAACAGACATTGTAGAACAGTTTGAAAAAAAAAGAAAGAAAGAAAAGTGTTATTTAAAACCGTTAGTGAACTGAAACCAGCTTGAAGTAACAACTATCGAACGACATGAAAACTATTTCAAAGAAACATCTGTTTAATGTGCCCTAACGGAAAATCTGAAAAGTGAAGCTAATGTTGTCAATCTGCATATGCATCAATTTAAAATCTTGTCTTTATGTGCTTGTGGCAAGAATATTTCCTTACAGGGTGTAGAAAAATTTCCGCTACCAGTCACAATAAAAGGTTATTTATTTGTCACACGACCGCTTTCAGGCTTGTGCCCATCCTCTGGTGTTCATACATTCATGTATATGTTTATATTGCTGGAGATCAATAAAGATGAAGCGTCATTACTACAGTTATGCTGTGGTGGCAGTTTTTCCACTTACTTGCACACTTATTATCATTTTCAAGAGTGCACATCGTAATAGCGAAATATGCAGCTAAACTTTATAAAACTGAAATATGGACGAGAAAATGATAATAAGTGTGCTACTAATTAGAAAAACTGTCACCCAAGCGTAACTATAATAATGATGCTTCATCTTTATTGATCTCCAGCAATATAAACATGTACATGAATGTATGAACACCTGAGGATGGGCGAAAGCTCGAAAGTGGTCACGTGACAAATAAATAACCTTTTATTGTGACTGGTAGTGGAAATTTTACTACACCCTATAAAGGAACAGTCAAGGAGTTCAACAGCATCCACTATGGATAAAATTCATATTTCCTTATATTCTGGGGAAAAAATATTTAAGTACTATTCCTGTTATAACGAAGATATGTTAGTACAAAACTGAAATGTAATTGCTAATCATCGATCAATATAATAGTCTATATTTTGACAAGAACAGGCATCCAGTTTTATAAAAGCATGATGGTATGGAGAGGCTACAGTCAAACAGTAGTTATATTAAGCACAACGGACTTAAGTATGAGTTGTTTAAAGCAATTATAGATAAAAATCATCAGATGTAAATTTTAGTTCTGGCGAAACAATGTTTACTAACGAGCTCCTTGTCCAGGCCCTGGAGACGCAAGGCATGTCGACCGGCCGCCGTATCATCCCATTCCTCGCGGTGTCAGGTGAATGCGGATGTGGTATGGAGGTCCAGCACAACGCTCTCCCCGCCGTTTTGTCGGCTTTCCAGACCCTGGAACCGACGCTTCTTATTGAAATCGCTCCCCAGTTGGCATCACGAAACTGAGTGAACCCTCTACCAGTCCTCCTGCCAAGGAAAAATCCTTGACAGTACCAAGAATCGTACCCGGATCCTCCGCATATCAGCCATTTACGCTCACCACTCAACTGCGGAGACGGACTGATGAAGGAATAAATAAAATGGCTATTAAATACAAACGTGTAAACTGTATCCGTGCAAAGTCCTGTTGGAACTTGGATACGCTGTCCTCATCAGAGCTGTTGCAAAAAAAAGAAGTATAGTTTATTACAAAGGGCAATCGTATGCAAGCCTGTGAAATTTGCTACATATCGTAATCGGCTAAACACTGTTCTCCTGGGCGACACAGACAAAATATTAGTTGAAAAGACAAACATTATCATATGCTACATGCTATGTGCATAGTTTATACATAAAACATGTGTAATTTTATACACAAACAGAAAGAAAATAGAATGGACAAAACAATAAAATGATTAAATTGTGGCAATACAGGGATCGTAAGGATAATCTAAAGGCTCTCTAAACATAACATAAAAGAGCTACATTTTTTAGGAACCTGTGGTCATTACCGGCTGGAGTGGCCGAGCGGTTCTAGGCGCTATAGTCTGGAGCCGCGCGACCGCTACGGTCGCAGGTTCGAATCCTGCCTCGGGCATGGATGTGTGTGATGTCCTTAGGTTAGTTAGGTTTGTCCTAATTTCTAGGGGACTGATGACCTCAGCAGTTAAGTCCCATCGTTCTCAGAGCCATTTGAACCATTTTTGCGGTCATTCAGCCTTCTTTTTTTTTGTTATACGCATAACACCGAAGATAGTACTGACTCAGGGAACTGAAATGCAGACGAGTCACATTAAATGCCATATGGTGCCCCAAACAGTATATGTAACTAACACAACCTACGAAATATGTATGTCATATAGAACGAAAGAAACAACAAATGGTTCAAATGGCTCTGAGCACTATGGGACTTAACATCTGAGGTCATCAGTCCCCTAGAACTTAGAACTACGTAAAACTATCTAACCTAAGGACATCACACACATCCATGCCCGAGGCAGGATTCGAACCTGCGACCGTAGCGGTCGCGCGGTTCCAGACTGAAGCGCCTAGAACCTCTCGGCCACTCTGGCCGGCGAAAGAAACGACACAGCAGTCAGTAAAAGATATAAAAATTTAAGCTAAAAAGGCATGTAACTGGTATTGAGCTTTATTACTTGCTCGATGTGATTACCAGACAAAAGGAAGATCTGTGTCTTTCATCGGGCTCTAAAAAAAATGCATTGAGTGCTAAATAAGTTTCTTCATCGAGCCAATTCTTCTTTTATTTATAGATGTCTAGCGCTTCCAGTAGCTCAAGGGCACATAATTTTTACAGGGAGAACTCGCAAGCAAAGCTTTTATCGGCTGGGCTAGCCCGGTACTGTTCACAACCCGCACTCACGGATTCCCTTCCGGCTGTACATCTGTCCTGTCTTTGTTTCCGGAAGCAATCCCCCAGGCTGCGCCTAAGTCATTTAATTACATAGATCGTCTTGTTCCCTTCTTCAAAGAACAATTGGCCCAAATGAACTGGAAATGATCACGTCTCTCTCTCTCTCTCTCTCTCTCTCTCTCTCTCTCTCTCTCTTTCTTTCGAACCGTGCGCGCGCGTTTGTGTGTGTGTGTGTGTGTGTGTGTGTGTGGTATTAAGTGTGTTCAAGGGCGACGTTATTAGCGCGCTGTTAATCTCTCTGTAGTATAACACACGCTTAGCATTTTCCTTCTGATGTGCAGGCGCATCTTACGAGCTTCAACAAGGACATTGATGGGCGCTGTTTCAATTGCATCAAAACGTATTCTGATGCTGAATTTTGTTACAGAGTTTCACTATGGCTCTTCCACAGGTTTTCTGCTGAGGGTGTGTAAGGCCGTAAAAGACGGCGTGATAACTGCGGTGGTGAAATGATTTTCTGTGGAACATGTTTTATTTCTTCAGAGGTGGAGCTCGAACTGCAAGGCGAGAACTGTCCTGTGTTTGTTGGCAGCCCGAAGGCGAGGTCCAGGAAAAGCAGCGGGGCGCACGCGCTGGCGGCGTGTTTGCTGCGGCTGGCGCTGCCGCTGCCGGCCTTGGGCGTGGAGCGACGGCCGGAACTGCCGACTGCCCCGGCTCCTCTCGACTGCAGCAAGGACGCCGCTCGGGCCAGTCAGCGCTCCCTCACCTGGGACACCAGCCTCCCGTCCACTTGTGCTGATAATACGTCAGACGCCGTTTTAAAAGCAAAACATTTACTAGAAACACCACAAAAACGTGACAAAATGGCTCTGAGCACTGTGGGACTTAACAGCTGAGGTCATCAGTCCCCTAGAACTTAGAACTACTTAAACCTAACTAACCCAAGGACATCACACACATCCATGCCCGAGGCAGGATTCGAACCTGCGACCGTAGCAGTCGTGCGGTACCGGACTGAATCGCCTAGAACCGCTCGGCCACCCCAGCCGACAAAAACGTGACACTACTAGAGGAATACGTTACGACACTACTGGAAGAATATGTCAAAACCACCAAAACCAAACCAATACCACGCTGAAGTGAAGTCCCAATAATAACAGCTGACAGCCTTCAAAGATTAATAATGCATGTGCACTGCCCCTAACCATTGGTTGTATGCAACCTGCAACACCTTCAAATACCATGTGAAAGATTTTCATTTTCTTTCGCTCATTACGCGTAAACTTTTAGCCCTACAGAAAAAATGAAAAGGATCTTTTTTGAAGGAAATTTAATGTAGTTACATTTTATACTGGTATAAGTTTTTTTCTAGAGGCCGTAGTTTTCGAAGTATTCGAGAAAAACGTACAGAAGTGACCCTCAAACGCATTTTTCTTGAATAACTCGAAAACCGTGGTCTCCAGCGAAAACGTAACCTAGTACAAAATTTTAGCTACATTAAATTTTCTACACAAAGTCCTGCTCATGTTTTCTGCAGGACTAATGGTTTGCACGTAGAGAGGGAGAGAATATGAACATCTCCCACATGTTCAAAGAGCTTACGGGTTTGCTGCCGGGTGACGTCGTCGACCACGGCCGATATTTCGGCAGGAGCACACTATGCCATTCTCAAGGCACAATTACAAAGAGGAAGCAATGTGCAAGGGAATTTAATACCTCGGTTCACAGAGGAAAAACAAGGAAGACACCACACACAGAACAAGTAACCGCAGAGTCAACACACAACCAAATTCTGCTTGGAATCCGGCTCTGTATCTCATAAAAAAACTAACGGACAGAATTAGTGCTACCTCACCTGTTGATTAATAGTCACTATCGATATTTCTGATGTTGGTTATCTTTGGTTGTGTGTTGACTCTGCGGTTACTTGTTCTGTGTGTGGTATCTTCCTTGTCTCTCCTCTGTGAACCGAGGTATTAAACTCCCTTGCACATTGCTTCCTCCTTGCAGTTGTGCCTTGAGAATGGCAGGGTGTGCTCCTGTCGAAATACCGGCGGTGGTCGTCGAGGTCACCCGGCAGCAAACACATAAGCTATTTGAACATTCAATTCGCTGGGAAAAGTTAAGGTCTCACATCTCCAACATGGTTTTTGAAGACATAGCGGGTTGCATAAAACTTGTCGGTACGTACAGCTGAATCACCCTGTATATATAAAACTACATTAAATATACTGATATTTTCAAAACTTATTTCCGATTTATTCGTGAATGCAATCCTGCAGCATTTTATAAAAGGCAATATTTTGTATTTTTTGTTTATTTACTTTCATGATTACTATTGTTGCGCCATTCTCAAATAAAAGCTCACATGAGGTGCGCTAATGCATACTCGCTCCTTTTAAGAGGTCATCGTCCTCGTGTCACCCGTATTTCCCGTCTGCATGTCGTATGCATAAAAAAATACACATCTTCATTATCTGTATCTATCAATTTCTACTTAATTCGCATCAATACTGCGTTCTTATCTTATTTATCGCGTTGTGTAGACCAGCAAAACAACGAGCAGTCTTGCTGCATTGTGCGTTCGGGATAAAAAATGTGTACATGGCTCATCTCTTAACAGGAATGGGTATGCATAGAGGCCTTTCATGTTGAGCTATTACTTCAGAACAGCACAACAACCGAAATCGTGATCGTGATATAGAAATTTACTATTCTTTTAAACTGAAAAAATTCTAAAAAATTCTAAAAAAATTCCAGTTTTGTATATATGTATGTCCTCAGTCACAACTCGATGACCGAGCGGGATAGTGCAGTGGTTAGCACAACTGATTTGCATTCAGGACTACGGTTCAAACCCGCGTACGGCTATCCTGATTTAGGTTTTCCGTGATTTCCGTAAATCGCTTAAGGCAAATGCCTGTATGCCTCCTTCAGAAGGGCACGGTCGCTTTTCTTCTCAATCCCTCCAAAATCCGCGCTTGTACTCCGTCTCCAATGAGTCCGTTGCCGACGGGACGTTAAACACTTATCTCTACAAGTAAAGCAGGGAACCATTCAGAAGCCGGTCTCTTTTGTTGCTCGCTGTTCACAATTTCTTACACAATCTAAGGTTTGTGGAAGAGTGATAGAGTAATGTGATTAAAGTCATCTAATAACTACACGCAGACTATTTTGTTGCCTTTTCCCTACGTTTCAGCTCTTATCGCAGAGGTATGGAATCGATTTGTAAGTTTCCTGGTATGGAAATCTACAACATGTTTTTAGGAATAAGAAGTACCTTTTTTCTACATACTTCCATTTAACGTCAACGCCATCTGTATAGGATATTTTACGTTGAATAGGTTCATCCAGAAAGTACCACTCGAGAAGATCTGCAAGACACATATCTGCTGCTAATCTTGTCATTGGACTAAAAACATTTAGATCCAAAAATTTCTTTTCATGGTGAGCATCAGAGATTGGCAAACCTGGTGAAAAAGTTCACATACAACGAAGTCGTGCTTAAAAATCAAGAAAATTTTGGCCACAGCATATCTGACATATGAAATTTTCAGCATTCGTGGTTCCATACCACTGGTATCTTTCCAATGATTGTCACTGCTGTTTCGTCTTTGTTGTGATGGGCTGACCGTGCCTAAGCAACCAATATAATCAATCCCGGACATGTTCGATAGGGTTCATGTCTGGAGAACATGCTGGCCACTCTAGCGAGCGACGTCGTTATCCTGAAGGAAATCATTCACAAGGTGTGTACGATGGGGGCGCGAATTGTCGTCCATGAAGACGAATGCCTCGCCAATGTGCTGCCGATATGGTTGCACTGTCGGTCGGAGGGTGGCATTCACGTATCGTACTGCCGTTAGGGCGCCTTCCATGACCACCAGCGGCGTCCGTCCCACCCCAAACCAGGAGAGAATCTCCACTTTCCTGCACTCGCTGGACAGTGTGTCTAAGGCGTTCAGCCTGCCCGGGCTGCCTCCAAATACGCCTCCGACAATTGTCTGGTTAAAGGCATACACGACACTCATCGGTGAAGAGGACGTGATGCCAATTCGGAGAGGTCCATTCGGCATGTTGTTGGGCCCATCTGTACCCCGCTGCTTGGTGTCATGGTTGCAAAGATGGAGCTCACCATAGACGTTGGGAGTGAAGTTGCCCATCACGCAGCCTATTGTGCACAGTTTGGGTCGCAACACGACGACGGCCTGTGGCTGCACGAAAAGCATTATTCAACATAGTGGTGTTTCTGTCCGGGTCCCTCTGAGCCTTGACCCGTAGGTAGCGGTAATCCACTGCAGTAGTAGTAGCCCTTGGGCGGGCTGAGCAAGGCATGTCATCGACATTTCCTGTCTCTCTGTATCTCTTCCATGTCCGAACAACATCGCTTTGGTTTACTCCGAGACGCCTGGAAACTTCCCTTGTTGAGAGCTCTTCCTGCCACAAAATAACAATGCGGACGCGATCGAACCGCGGTACTGACCGTCTAGGCATGACTGAGCTACAGACAACAGGAGCTGTGTACCTGTTTCCTGGTGGAATGACTGGAATTGATCGGATGTCGGACCCCTCCGTCTAATAGGCGCTGCACATACATGGTTGTTTACATCTTTGGGCGGGTTTAGTGACGTCTATCAACAGTCAAAGGGACTGTGTCTGCGATAAAATATCCACAGTCAACGTCAATCTTCAGGAGTTCTGAAAACTGGGGGGATGCAAAATTTTTTTTGATGTGTGTATATTGAATAACATGAGGATGGAACATAACATATATTCTTTAAACGTTTAGGGCATTGCTCACATTAGGGAAAAAGGGGTGTGTGCATTGTGGGGAACAGAAGGAAGTGTCAAACTACGTTCAACAATTTAGGTGTAGGATATCTGCGGTTTCTGTAAGACTCTTCAGGCAAATACCAATGTAATACTTCGAATAGTGTACAAGAGATGCAACTGGATAAAGAGACGCTCCGAAACGATATATCCGAGTATAAATACTTGGAGATAGGTTTTTGATATTTTCTGATCCATTGACAATTCAAAGTACAGTCATGAGCACAGCTTCCACTACAATAGTTATGTGTGAAGCATAGCCAACATCCTTTATTTCCTTCTTCATTGTGTAACATTCAATATAAATGTTTTTTCCGTCTTATTTCGAGAATAAGCATGTGGACTCGTGACATCAGGGCATAACTGAAAACAGCCAAATTCTTTTATAAACATCCTCAGGTTCACACAATTACATTTACACTAGCAGGTATATTAAAATTTCAGACCTCTTGTGCTTTGTAGCGACTCGTTTATTGCTGGTGAACAGGCAATTGCTATTCTCAAATAGTGTTTTCTCTTGTCGTTCGGTTCCGATTCCACTCCTCCCCCTACCTCCCCCCCCCCCCCCCCAATCCGCATTTGGAAGAGTAAAACTGAGGAACCCACTTCAAAATGGTTCAAATGGCTCTGAGCACTATGGGACTTAACAGCTGTGGTCATCAGTCCCCTAGAACTTGGAACTACTTAAACCTAACTAATCTAAGGACATCACACACATCCATGCCCGAGGCAGGATTCGAACCTGCGACCGTAGCAGTTGCGCGGTTCCGGAGGAACCCACTTCAATGGACCGCAGCAGCACTGATAAAGCATAGACTCTTTAGAAAAGGAAAAGCAAAACCAGGTTGTGGAGAGTGTAGTCCTGGCTATATTGAGTGTTCATCAATTACATAACAGGTTTGTCTATATATTACGGGGAAGTGATCTTAGCTGTTACGTGAGATCACAGTACAAAGAAAAATAACATAACGGGTCGAAAGTGAACGTTTTACAAGAGGATTTCATTTTGACATGCAAGGCTACTCCCAGGGCCTTGAACGTGTTGCGGCATTGTTCGGCTCTGACGCAGCCTTTTTTTTCTTCTTCGTCCTGTTACCGGTAAGTGGAAGTCGATTAAAGCGCCGCGTAGCAGGGACCCAGTATTAGCGGTTCGTTCATGGAATCGGCGCGGACTGGGGGGCGCCGAAAAGTGTTGGCTCAGGTCAGGGACGCGCGCCTCGGCCCTCTTCCGAAAGATGGCTCTGCTGTCAGCCGACACGCGCCATGACGCCAGTGTCGGGCCGATTCTCGTCGCGGCGCGTCCCATTTCGTGTTACGAAAACGATGTTCCGGAACAGGCGGCTTGTACGCTTATGTACTTCCATCTTGAACTAGGGATGGCGGTTATGGCTGAAACAGCCGGTTTTCGGTTATCGGTTGCCAGGTTAATCAGGCTATTAACACCGCACAAAATAACCTGTTTGTGAAACAACAAGATTCCGGTTTTTTTTTTGTTCCTGTTATTCCCTGTATTGAAAGAAGAAATCGAACAAAGATAGAAAACATAGTCTCATTTAGTTTTAAGATACGTAGAACGAAAATATTAAATGAAATTGGCAAATAAAAGGAAACTTAGTCTGTTCACCGTACGCTGTTTTTTTCGAAAAGTGATGTGGTTGACTACTACAAAAATTCAGCAATGTTCTCCTACTGATTCTAATTTTTTTAAACTCTGTTCAAAAATCGTGTTGTTATCGGGGATCATACCACTATTATGACATTACGAGTAGTCAGTGCTAAAGAGTGGAAACTGAGGTTGAAGAACTGCAGTTTGCGTGTTAATATGTCAGTTTTCAAGGGCAACAAGCAGCTAAAGGCACGTTTTGTAGATACAGGCAGCTGATCAGCTGTTTTCTATTTTTATTGCAAACTATGAATGAACTGTTAAGATTTAAGCTTTCTCCTTGTATCACGTCACAAATTCGTTGTGGGTCCATCTTAATCTTTTAAAGCAAATGGATCATTGTATATCACTGATGCCGCACTTCGCAAAAACTTTCAGACTAGGAATGGTGTCACTGTGGAATACAGCGCCGGCCGGAATGGCCGAGCGGTTCTAGGCGTTACAGTCTGGATCCGCGCGACCGCTACGGTCGCAGGTTCGAATCCTCCCTCGGGCATGGATGTGTGTGATGTCCTTAGGTCAGTTAGGTTTAAGTAGTTCTAAGTCTAGGGGACTGATAACCTCAGAAGTTAAGTCCCATAGTGCTCAGAGTCATTTTTTGGAATACAGCTGATGTGCGAAGACGACGGTGAGAAACTACTTTATAGACCAGATGTGACAAGACTTGCACCCTACATGTACACATGTGCCATCTAATAGGCCACAGGTACAATACTGTCTCACCAATGCTGTACTAGTTCTTATGCGATGCGTTTGTTGCTCGTTTCTGTTGCTTTGGTATTAAAATAGAGCTGATCGCTTTTTCCATTTTCTATAATAGTGCAGTATTTTAAAACAATGCAATTTTTATGAATAAAAATTACTCTTTCTTTGAAAAAGGTTTATTTAAGAAATTAACTGGTGTAGAAAATTTGCATACTGTTTATTTTTTCTTCTGAAATGTTGTGAAGAAATTTTTGTGCCTGATATTAGTGGCACTATGAACTAAAATTTGTCGAAAACTTTACAGAAGGTGAAGCGCAGTCAAGGACTAATGAAAACTGTTTTGTAAATATGCCATATGCTACTTTTGAAAAAAGAAAAAAAGTTTTAAGTCTTGTCAGAGACTGAGCAAGCTAGGATAAACATGAATTTATGAATGAATCAAATTATAAAGACATGGTAGCATGAAACAATTTTGAAAAATCAGATACTGAAATTAGCATTTTGAACAAACCATTTGATGAATTAACACAAATTGACGTTTTTGTTTCCGCTCCTTGAACTTTAATTGTCTTTCAAAATTTCTTCTTTGTTTCCTTTGCTGCTTACTCACTGTATGTATTGATTAACATGGAGGGCAAGCTACAAACCTGTCGGATCCCTTGTCATGTGATGATGTAGTAATTGTTTCAGAGACAGTGGAAGATAATTGCATCGAAATGGATACTGTCTTGAAGGGAGGTTATGAGATGAATCTCAACAAAAGTAAAATAAAGGTGGTGGGATCAAGTCGAATTAAATCAGGCGATGCTGTGAGAATTAGATTGAGATATGAAGTACCAAAAGTAGCAGATGAGTTTTTTTTTATATTAGGGCATATATCTATGCTTTATAGATCTAGAAAAGGCATATGACCAGGTTTCTCGGAGGAAGTTATTGTCTGTTCTACGAGATTATGGAATAGGAGGCAAACTTTTGCAAGCAATTAAAGGTCTTCACATGGATAGTCAGGCAGCAGTTAGAGTTGACGGTAAATTGAGTTCATGGTTCAGAGTAGTTTCAGGGGTAAGACAAGGCTGCAACCTGTCTCCACTGTTGTTCATATTATCTGTGGATCATATGTTGAAAACAATAGACTGGCTGGGTGAGATCAAGATATGTGAACACAAAATAAGCAGTATTGCATATGTGGATGACTTAGTTGTGATGGCAGATTCGATTGAAAGTTTGCAAAGTAATATTTCAGAGCTAGATCAGAAATGTAAGGACTATGGTATGAAGATTAGCATCTCCAAAACGAAAGTAATGTCAGTGGGAAAGAAATATAAACGGATTGAGTGCCAAATATGAGGAACGAAGTTAGAACAGGTGGACGGTTTCAAGTACTTAGGATACATATTCTCACAGGATGGCAACATAGTGAAAGAACTGGAAGCGAGGTGTAGCAAAGCTAATGCAATGAGCGCTCAGCTACCATCTACCCTCTTCTGCAAGAAGGAAGTCAGTACCAAGACTAAGTTATCTGTGCACCGTTCAATCTTCCGACCAACTTTGTTGTATGGGAGCGAAAGCTGGGTGGATTCAGGTTACCTTATCAACAAGGTTGAGGTTATGGATATGAAAGTAGCTAGGATGGTTGCAGGTACTAGTAGATGGGAACAATGGCAGGAGGGTGTTCACAATGAGGAAATCAAAGAAAAACTGGGAATGAACTCTATAGATGTAGCAGTCAGGGCGAACAGGCTTAGATGGTGGGGTCATGTTACAAGCATGGGAGAAGCGAGGTTACCCAAGAGACTCATGGGTTCAGCAGTAGAGGGTAGTAGGAGTCGGGGCAGACCAAGGAGAAGGTGCCTGGATTCGGTTAAGAATGATTTTGAAGTAATAGGTTTAACATCAGAAGAGGCACCAATGTTAGCACTGAATAGGGGATCATGGAGGAATTTTATAAGGGGGCTACTATGCTCCAGACTGAACGCAACAAGCAAATAAAGGCACGTTTTGTAGATACAGGCAGCTGATCAGCTGTTTTCTATTTTTATTGCAAACTATGAATGAACTGTTAAGATTTGTCGGTCCGTATAGCCGCTATTAATGAACACGTCCGTAAGATGTTGCAGCTCCTGTGGTGAATTCTCAGCATCCGAGACAGCTTATGCTGTACTAGTTTATAGAAAAGAAGACGGATCTCTTGGACAGAGTGTTTACAGGAAACCGACTCATACCGACAGGTATTTACATGCTACCAGTTGCCATCCACCTTTTCAACGTATAGGAGTCCTTCGGACCTTGTTTAAACGAGCATATGCTGTCTTGGATGCTTGTTTTCCGTGTTTTATATCCTCTCTTCTTCAGCCATCGTCACTTATTTTGCTGTCCTAATCGTCATCATCATCATCATCATCATCATTTAAGACTGATTATGCCTTTCAGCGTTTAAGGTTTAAGCTTTCTCCTTGTATCACGTCACAAAATCTGAGGGGACTGCTAGGGAGAGTTTCCCTTGTGAGAACGGCACCATGTCTCGATTTGCGTTGTTTTGGAGCATATTTGGAAAATAGCCACCCTAGAATCAAGGATAGTTTCAAGCAATAATAAAAGGGCCGTAAATAGTCTGTGGGATCCGGAGCAATGCAGCCTAGGATAAGGTGCCCCTAGCTCCCAAAGGGCAGAAAGAGACAACGAAAAATTAAATCTTGACGAAAAATGAGAAAAACTAGTAAAATCTATTAGTCAAGACAAGTATGTTGTTGTCACCTTTTGTAATGTATTCATTCAGGACTGATCTGTTTAAAATTGCGTCTTGCTAGACTAACATAATTTATCGTCGACTATTATTCAGGCTGTTAGGGAGCAGTGCCTGTAATGCTACTACCAAAAGGTGTTGTGTTTTAATTCAGTGATAAATGGCTTATTGTAAACAGCAAGGAGAATTAGTATGAAAACGTGCTGATTTAGTGTTAGCAGCTTTGCGTCGTGTGCAGTTCTTAAACTGCTGCATAAAGCAAAGTAGAATGACTTCTTTCTTAGAAATATCACTGATACACTGAAGTGCCAAAGAAACTGGCATAAGCATGCATATTCAAATACAGAGCAACATAAACAGGCACAATACGGCGATGCGGTCGGCGACGCCTGGGGCACTTCTTAGATTGGTTACTGCTGCTATAACGGCAAGTTATCAAGATTTAAATGATTTGAACGTGGTGTTAGAGTCGGCGCATGAGGAATGGGACACAGGATCTCCGGGGTAGCGATGAAGTGGGGAAGTGGGGATTTTCCCGTACGACCATGTCACGAGTGTACCGTGAAAATCAGGAATCCCGTAAAATATCAAATCTTCGACATCGGTACGACCGCTGCAAGAACGGGACCAGCGACGACTGAAGAGAATCGTTCTACGTAACTGAAGTGAAACCCTTCCGCAAATCGCTGCAGATTCAGTGTTGGACCATCAGCAAGTGTAAGTATGCGAACTATTTAACGAAACATCATCGATATGGACTTTCGGAGCCGAAGCCCGACTCATGTATTCTTGATGGCTGCATGACCAAAGCTTTACCCCTCGCTTTGGGCCGTCAACACCGACAATGGACTGTTGATGACTGGAAACATGTTGCGTGGTCGGACGAATCTCGTTTCCATTCGTATCGACCGGATGGACGTGTAGGGGTATGGAGGCAACCTCATGAATCCATGGACCCTGCCTGTCAGCTGTTCAAACTATTGGAGGCTCTGTAATGGTGTGGGGCGTCTGGAGTTGGAGTGATATGGGACTCTCGATACGTCTAGATACGACTATGACGGGTGAAACGTACGTAAGCATCCTGTCTGATCACATGCATCGATTCATGCCCGTTGTGCATTCCGACGGCCTTGGGAAATTCCATCAGAACAATGCGATACCACACACGTCCAGAATTGCTACTGAATGGCTCCAGGAACACTCTTCCGAGCTTAAACCATTCCGATAGCCACCAGACACCCCATACATGAACGTTATTGAACATGTCTGGGTTGTCATGCAACGTGCTGTTCAGAAGAGATCTCCACCCCCTCGTTCTCTTACAGATTTATGGACAGCCCTGCAGGATTCATGGTGTCAGTTCCCTCCAGATTTACTTCAGACATTACTCGAGTCCATGCTACGTCGTGTTGCGACACTTCTGCATACTCGCGGAGGCCTTACACGATACTAGGCAGGTGTACCAGTTTCTTTAGCTCTTCAGTGTAATTCAGATGTTTTGTTAATGTAGCTGCGCAACATTTTGTGGCATTCAGTTGCTAAATATAGAGCCCCGTTAAGGCTGTTGTACTGATTGCTTATTTTCTTGCAGGGAGTTTTTATTTAGTGTCCTTACTGTGGCGGTTCACCTGAGTCAGGTTATAAGAGATGTCTTAAATTTTTACTGAACTTTCACGCTCGGGGTAGAGGCAGGCTTAAATAAGATTTAAATAAATTCTCTTGTCATTTTTAGAAAGGGAGCTGCCTCCATTAATAAACACTTGAGAATATTATAATGGACTATCGGGATTTACTTCTCAGAAAGAAACACGGTAATGTTCACTGAGGAGCTGCACTCTACAATATTTCTTGATGACTTATGTGGTTAGATGCACTGTTGATGTGAATGTTACATAATTTTAGTGGCATCTCTGTGGTACATTTACGTACCATCATTCCGTCATTCATTTACTGCCTTTGCAAGTATGACGAACCACGCTTTTCTTCCTGATAATACGTTTTTAATCCGTTGTACTTGAAGCAACATATATCGCTATATTGACAGCCGGCCCCACACAGACTACCACCGATGACGTTACAATAAAAACAGTCTCTGCCTAACCAGCATAGTTCTGCTACAGGCTTAATAAAGTGTTTTGAGCGACTGGACAGAAAAACATGATAATATCTGCCATTATTAGTATGCTCATAAAGTTAAGATATTCGTACGAACTGTTCTCTACGCTACTAACAAATGTCCATAGTTATTACGTTTACGTAAATGTGGCGCTGTATTATTAAATGAAATTAGTAAATAACAGAACGAAAACTATGATGTAACTTTATATTTTGATAGTATGGTCTTAATATGTGTTAATGTTCTCGCTAACTGTGTCGTTACAACATCTACATTTTTATTTTTTTTTTTAATTTCAGCATGCTACAGTGACGAGAGGCGATATGTGGACGACGTATTATTGAGGCTGGGAGTGGAGTGGGCATGCAGAAAGGGGAAAACCTCACTTAAGGTGTAGACTCTGTACATTAGATTCACATGCCTACCTGTCTGATGACTCACCGCCATGTATCGCTAACATAACAGCTTCCTGCGTAAGCTCTCCGACGCAAATCCCGAACTCGAGTGTGCCTACGACTGTTGAGTCAGGCGCACATTGGGATGCAGCCGACGAAAGGACAGGACAGAGCAGCATTAAGAAGGTATTTGAGACCAACGGGGGTAAATATAACAGTAAAAATTGTGGCACAGGCCAGGGAAGGACAAGGCAGCATGGTTTCTGCTACCATCTCCGCCGTGTGGCGTCCGGGACAGTTCACTGCGCGAGCGCCACACGTCCTCCGGCGGAGTGGTGTCTCAGAATGACGCCCACGAAGGTGAAGGTGTGAGAAATATTGATAGTTACGAGGAAGTTACATCTCATACTGAGGGTCGTGGAGAATTGGATACATCCTCGTTAATCAAGCACCAGTGGGTGTGCAGAACAACGAAAGAAAATGAAACTTGGTGTCTCCAAGCTTATACTACATTCCACAGTGCAGCGTGAACAAACGGCCAAGGAAAGAGCGATTGAACGTAAAAAGCGCGAGGACTAAAAACCTGCTAGTGACCCACGCTACAGTTTTTTTCATGTCGATGTACCAAGCGACTAGAAATATGACACTGAAACGTCAACATTTGATCCGGGGTAAAAATATTAGAAGTGGCTTGGAAAACTGAGGCATCTTAGCTAGGAGTGCACCGTCCCTCAGCTCAAGAACTCGAACCAGTTCGGAATTACGACGTAGCGAGTGCTTCATATGCATCCTACTTGTCGTAGGTCGGTGGTACGTCTTCAGAACTCAGTTGACGTGCCTTCAAGTACAGCGGCTAGATCTTACGCTCAGATCACGACTAGCAACAACAGTTTTCCTAATTAAGTTCCCAAAGTGACCTATGTAGCTCTTACTTATACCTTTACTTCGTAAAATGTTTCAGTAAAATGTACCTCAAGAATACAGTGAGCTTTACTTCACTATCAATTAACTTTTGGGCACTACACTCATTAAAGAATATAGATTTCCGCACAAGCTCGTGAGCTCCTTGGCACTGACTCCGGAATAAATGGAAGTATTTCGTGAACTGTTTATGACAAAACTCTTGACATCAAAGCGAATTCACCATGAGTATTTCTCTTCTTCATGGATCCGCTTTTACATTCTGATTTGTTCCGTCTTGAAGTATTATATAATAACAGCAGCATGTGCTTTTCTTCATCAGAATCCAACTTAGATCTAAGATCCATGAAGCAGCCATATCCTCACAAGGAAAGACTGAGCGCTGGATCAGTAAGGAAAGACTGCGCGAGAATGGCGTAACTGTCTCCCAGTATGCCCTCACACTGTATCGCGCAGGACATTGACGGTAAAAAAATCGCAACACCAAGAAGGGGTTGTGCGATCCTAACGAAAGTTGGTAGACATGTTCCTACAGGTGAAAGATTTCAGATTTCACGCCAATCGCATAAGAGTGACGCTAGTTGCGCCGCTATGAGGATACAAACCAGGTTTGCTTTAAATACAGCTGTAACTGTGGCGAGCGTTAGTTACTTTGAGGTTGGACAAAGCTGCCGCTATCAACACTCACTGAGTTTGAATGCGGTCGTGTAATAGGGCTATGAGAAGCTGGATGCTCCTTCTGGGACACTGAAAAATGACTAGAGAGGGATGTAGCCAGTGTATATGACTTCTAACAGCGGTGGTCACGAGAATGTACAGTCCAGAAGACCGGACGTGCCATTACCGAGAGGGAAGACCGTCGTGTTCGGCGTATGGCTCTGGCGCATCGCACTGCATCTGCAGCAGCAGTTTCAGAAGCGGTTGGCACCAAACTGACTCAACGAACTGTTACAAATTGATTACTTCAAGGACATCCCCGACGCAGAAATTGAATTCCAGACAGTGCACTCCATTGATTCCAAACCATTGTCATTTGAGACATCAGTGGTGTCAAGGGAGAGCCCACTGGAGAGCAGGGTGCAGGCCTGTTCTGTTTTATGAGGAAAGCTGGTCCTGACTCGGTGCCAGCGATGGCCTTGTATTCGTTAGGAGGCTATTTGAGAGACTGCAACCAACCTGTCTCTGTGCTTAACACGCTGGATCTACACCTGGAATTATGGCCTAGGGTGCGATTTTGTACGAGGGCAGAAGCACTCTCTTTTTTATCCCACGCACCTTAACTACAAATTTGTAAGTCGATCTGGTGATTCGATCTGCTGTGCTGCCATTCATGAACAGCATTCCAAGGAGTGTTTTCCAACAGGATAACGCTCGCCCATATACCGCTATTGTAATCCGGCGTGCTGCTCGATCAGGAGATATATCTCCAATAGAGCATGTATGGACATCATCGAACGACAATTACTGCGTCATCCACAAACAGCATTAACAGTCCCTGTACTGGCCGACCAGGTGCAACAGGAATTGAACTCCATCCCTCAAACTGACAGCCGGGACCCATTCAACACAACGTATGCCCCTTTGTATCGCTGCATTCAACATTCTGTCCGTTACATCGGTTATTAACGTACTAGCAGTATAAATTTGCAATTGCTTATCTCGCATTGACGTTAACCTGTTATCTCATAGTGTTAACTTCTTAAGTCCACTACTGGCCATTAAAATTGCTACACCAAAAAGAAATGCAGATGATAAACGGGTATTCATTGGACAAATATATTATACTAGAACTGAGGTGTAATTACATTTTCACGCAATTTGGGTGCATAGATCCTGAGAAATCAGTACCCAGAACAACCACCTCTGGCCGTAATAACGGCCTTGATACGCCTGAGAATTGAGTCAAACAGAGCTTGGATGGCGTATACAGCTACAGCTGCCCATGCAGCTTCAACACGATACCACAGTTCATCAAAAGTAGTGACTGGCGTATTGTGACGAGCCAATTGCTCGGCCACCATTGACCAGATGTTTTCAGATGGTGAGAGATCTGGATATGTGCTGGCCAGGGCCAGGGTTTCGCAGGGATCGAATGAGGGGTAGAGCCACGGGTCGTAACACATCTGAAATGTAACATCCACTGTTCAAAGTGCCATCAATGCGAACAAGGGGTGACCGAGACGTGTAACCAATGGCACCCCATACCATAACGCCGGGTGATACGTCAGTATGGCGATGACGAATACACGCTTCCAATGTGCGTTCACCGCGATGTCACCAAACACGGATGCGACCATTGTGATGCTGTAAACAGTACCTGGATTCACCCGAAAAAATGACGTTTTGCCATTCGTGCACCCAGGTTCGTCGTTGAGTACACCATCGCAGGCGCTCCTGTCTGTGATGCAGCGTCAAGGGTAACCGCAGCCACGGTCTCCGAGCTGATGGTGCATGCTGCTGCAAACGTCGTCGAACTGTTCCTGCAGATGGTTGTTGTCTTGTAAATGTCCCCACCTGTTGACTCAGGGATCGAGACGTGGCTGTACGATCCGTTACAGCTACGCGGATAAGATGCCTGTCATCTCGACTGCTAGTGATGCGAGGCCGTTGGGATCCAGCACGGCGTTCCGTGTTACCCTCCTGAACCCACCGATTCCATATTCTGCTAACAGCCGTTGGATCTCGACCAACGCGAGCAGCAACGTCGCGATACGATAAACCGCAATCGCGATAGGCTACAAAGATTCCAGTGAAATTTTTTTAAGTGCTTTATCTGAAAACTACCTTAAGCAGTTAAACAGAGAACCGACTCGTGGCGATAACATATTAGACCTTCTGGTGACAAACAGACCCGAACTATTTGAAACAGTTAACGCAGAACAGGGTATCAGCGATCATAAAGCGGTTACGGCATCGATGACTTCAGCCGTAAATAGAAATATTAAAAAAGGTAGGAAGATTTTTCTGTTTAGCAAAAGTGACCAAAAGCAGATTACAGAGTACCTGACGGCTCAACACAAAAGTTTTGTCTCAAGTACAGATAGTGTTGAGGATCAGTGGACAAAGTTCAAAACCATCGTACAATATGCGTTAGATGAGTATGTGCCAAGCAAGATCGTAAGAGATGGAAAAGAGGCGCCGTGGTTCAACAACCGAGTTATAAAACTGCTGCGGAAGCAAATGGAACTTCACAGCAAACATAAACATAGCCAAAGCCTTGCAGACAAACAAAAATTACGCGAAGCGAAATGTAGTGTGATGAGGGCTATGCGAGAGGCGTTCAATGAATTCGAAAGTAAAGTTCTATGTACTGACTTGGCAGAAAAGCCTAAGAAATTTTGGTCTTATGTCAAAGCGGTAGGTGGATCAAAACAGAATGTCCAGACACTCTGTGACCAAAATGGTACTGAAACAGAGGATGACAGACTAAAGGCCGAAATACTAAATGTCTTTTTCCAAAGCTGTTTCACAGAGGAAGACTGCACTGTAGTTCCTTCTCTAGATTGTCGCACAGATGACGAAATGGTAGATATCGAAACAGACGACAGAGGGATAGAGAAACAATTAAAATCGCTCAAAAGAGGAAAGGCCGCTGGACCTGATGGGATACCAGTTCGTTTTCACACAGAGTACGCGAAGGAACTTGCCCCCTTTCTTGCAGCGGTGTACCGTAGGTCTCTAGAAGAGCGTAGCGTTCCAAAGGATTGGAAAAGGGCACAGGTCATCCCCGTTTTCAAGAAGGGACGTCGAACAGATGTGCAGAACTATAGACCTATATCTCTAACGTCGATCAGTTGTAGAATTTTGGAACACGTATTATGTTCGAGTATAATGACTTTTCTGGAGACTAGAAATCTACTCTGTAGGAATCAGCATCGGTTTCGAAAAAGACGGTCGTGTGAAACCCAGCTCGCGCTATTGTCCACGAGACTCAGAGGGCCATTGACACGGGTTCACAGGTAGATGCCGTGTTTCTTGACTTCCGCAAGGCGTTCGATACAGTTCCCCACAGTCGATTAATGAACAAAGTAAGAGCATATGGACTATCAGACCAACTGTGTGATTGGATTGAAGAGTTCCTAGATAACAGAACGCAGCATGTCATTCTAAATGGAGAGAAGTCTTCTGAAGTAAGAGTGATGTCAGGTGTGCCGCAGGGAGTGTCATAGGACCGTTGCTATTCACAATATACATAAGTGACCTGGTGGATGACATCGGAAGTTCACTGAGGCTTTTTGCAGATGATGCTGTGGTGTATCGAGAGGTTGTAACAATGGAAAATTGTACTGAAATACAGGAGGATCTGCAGCGAATTGACGCATGGTGCAGGGAATGGCAATTCAATCTCAATGTAGACAAGTGCAATGTGCTGCGAATACATGGAAAGATAGATCCCTTATCATTTAGCTACAAAATAGCAGGTCAGCAACTGGAAGCAGTTAATTCCATAAATTATCTGGGAGTACGCATTAGGAATGATTTAAAATGGAATGATCATATAAAGTTGATCGTCGGTAAAGCAGATGCCAGACTGAGATTCATTGGAAGAATCCTAAGGAAATGCAATCCGAAAACAAAGGAAGTAGGTTACAGTACGCTTGTTCGCCCACTGCTTGAATATTGCTCAGCAGTGTGGGATCCGTACCAGATAGGGTTGATAGAAGAGATATAGAAGATCCAACGGAGAGCAGCGCGCTTCGTTACAGGATCATTTAGTAATCGCGAAAGCGTTACGGAGATGATAGATAAACTCCAGTGGAAGACTCTGCAGGAGAGACGCTCAGTAGTTTCGAGAACATACCTTCACCGAAGAGTCAAGCAGTATATTGCTCCCTCCTACGTATATTTCGCGAAGAGACCATGAGGATAAAATCAGAGGGATTAGAACCCACACAGAAGCATACCGACAATCCTTCTTTCCACGAACAATACGAGACTGGAATAGAAGGGAGAATCGATAGAGGTACTCAGGGTACCCTCCGCCACACACCGTCAGGTGGCTTGCGGAGTATGGATGTAGATGTAGATGTTATCAAAGTCGGAAACGTGATGGTACGAATTTCTCCTCCTTACACAAGGCATCACAACAACGTTTCAAATGGTTGCAATGGCTCTGAGAACTATGGGATTTAACTGCTAAGGTAATCAGTCCCCTAGAACTTAGAACTTAAACCTAACTAACCTAAGGACATGACACACATCCATGCCCAAGGGAGGATTCGAACCTGCGACCGTAACGCTCTCGCGGCTCCAGACTGTAGCGCCTAGAACCGCTCGGCCAGCCCGGCAGGCTAACAACGTTTCACCAGGCAACGCCGGTCAGCTGCTGTTTGTGTATGAGAAATCAGTTGGAAACTTTCCTCATGTCGGCATGTTGTAGGTGTCGCCAACGGCGCCAGCCTTGTGTGAATGCTCTGAAAACCTAATCATTTCCATATCACAGCATCTTTTTGCTGTCGGTTAAATTTCGCGTATGTAGCACGTCATCTTCGTGGTGTAGCAATTTTAATGACCGGTAGTGTATGCTATGCAGACTAATGTATTACCGAAATTTCAGTCCTTCGATGCCCTGACGTGCCCTTCGTCGGCTGCGTTCCATTATGCGCCTAGTCTTGAGCTAGAACACTCTCGGCGTACTCGTTTTGACGCAAAACACGTGCGCGATGTAGGTGCGTCGTGCTTGCATAGAAAGGCCCCTACGGCGAGATTTCCAGGCACGTGGTGCATTTTGCAGCGCAACAGCCGTGCGGTGCAGAAAGCAAGAGTGGAGGTGAGGTGAGTCAGGCAGCCGCTGTAGGTCGATGGCTGGGCGCGCGTGGCAGCGCCGTGTTTACCGGCAGCCAAGGCCGGCGCGCCGCCCGCGACCACTGACATGGACTCTGCGCCGGCTATTTACAGTCCAATGCCGCGCCGTTACCAAGACAGCTGCGCCGGCAGGCCGCGTGCGACACCCCGAGTACACGCCTTGCTCGTCAATCCTTGCTTTCCCGCTCTGAGCCCGTAGCCGACAACGCGTCACATGTTGGTGCGAGATACTGGCGACCCCTCCGGCGAGAGTGTATCAACTGATGTAGCGGCCGTAATACGATGGAAATTTATTTAATTCTTTCTTCTTTTACCATAGTTTCCACAGCCGCAAAAAATACACTGAGGGGACAAAAATCATAGGATTGCGACTTGCACATATATAGACGGAGGTAATATAGCGTACACGAGGTATAAAAGGGCAATGCATTAGCGGAGCTGTCATTTGTACTCACGTGATTCATGTGAAAAAGTTTCTGACGTCATTTGGTCACACAACGGGTATTAACAGACACTGAACCCGGATTGCAAGTTGGAGCTAGACGCATGGGACATTCCATTTCAGAAATCGTAGGGAATATAACATTCCGGAATCCACAGTGTCAAACGTATGGTGAGAATACCAAATTTCAAGCATTTCTTCTCACCAGCGACGACGCAGTGGGTGTAGGCCTTCACTTAACGGCGTTGGATTTGGCAGTGCTAACAGACAAGCAACAATGTCGAAATAACCGTAGAAATCAATGTGGGACACACTTGCAGATAGACGACGCGCTAAACGGAAGGGGCTGCTCACTAAATTCCGAAATCCAATCTTCACCAAGGATGTAGAGCATATATTATTACCACCAACTTTGAAATCGCGTAATGACTTTGGCGCGAATTGTGCCCTCCGCCACACACCGCTTGGTTGCTATCGGAGTATATATGTAGATGTAGACGAACGTATCCGTTAGGACAGTGCAGCGAGATTTGACGTTAATGGGCTATAGCAGCAAATGATTGCGACACCACTGCCTTTGGTAACAGCATGACACCGCCTGCAGCGCCTCTTCTTGTCTCGTCGCCATATCGGTTGGACGCTAGACTACTGGACAACCGTGGCCTGGTTAGATGAATCCCGATTTCACTTGATAAGAGCTGACGGTAGGGTTCGAGTGTGGCGCAGAGCCTACGGGGCCGTGGACTCAAGTTGTCAATAAGGCACTGTGCAAGCTGGTGGTGGCTCCATAATGGTGTTGGCTGTGTTGACATGGATTCATAATTGGATCCTCTTGTCCAACTGAACCGATCACTGACTGTGTATTGTTACACTCGGTTACTTGGAGAGTTTTAGCAGTCATTCATGGACTTCATGTTCCCAAACAACAGTGGCATTAAACTTCCTGGCAGATTAAAACTGTGTGCCGGACCGAGACTCGAACTCGGGACCTTTGCCTTTCGCGGGCAAGTGCTCTTCCAACTGAGCTATCCCAGCACGACTCACGCCCCGTCCTCATAGCTTTACTTCTGCCAGTACTTCGCCTCCTACCTTCCAAACTTTACAGAAGCTCTCCTGCGAACCTTGCAGAACTAGCACTCCTGAAAGAAAGGATATTGCGGAGACATGGCTTAGCCACAGCCTAGGGGGTGTGTCCAGAATGAGATTTTCACTCTGCAGCGGAGTGTGCGCTGATATGAAACTTTGTGAGGACGGGACGTGAGTCGTGCTGGGGTAGCTCAGTTGGTAGAGCACTTGCCCGCGAAAGGCAAAGGTCCCGAGTTCGAGTCTCGGTCCGGCACAGAGTTTTAATCTGTCTGGAAGTTTCATATCACCGCACACCCCGCTACAGAGTGAAAATCTCATTCTGGAAACAATGGCATTGTCAACGGGCCATAACTGTTCGTGATTGGTTTGAAGTTCGAGCGAATGATTTGGACACCCAGATCGTCCAACATGAATTCTATCGAACATTTATGGGTCATAATCGAGAGGTCAGTTCGTGCACAAAAATACTGCACCGGCAACACTTTCGCAATTATGGACGGCTATGGAGGCAGCATGGCTCAGTATTTCTGCACACGGGACTTCCAACACCTTGTTGAGTACATGCCACTTTGAGTTGCTGCACTATACCGGGCAAGTGGAGGTCCGACAAGACGTTAGGAAGTACAATTTGATTTACTCTTACAGATAATGCAGTACTCCTCAGCGGTGGCGGCTCCATATTGGTGTGGGCCATGTTTACATGGTCCTCTGGTCCAACTGAATCGATCATTGACTGGAAATGGTTATTTCGGCTATTTGCAAACTATTTGCAGCCATTCATGGTCTTCATGTTCCCAATCAACAATGGAATTCTTGTGGCTGACAGTGCGCCTTGTCAAACATTACAGATAAGTGAGTGATTTGGCCTCCCACATCGTCGACATGAATGCCATCAAACATATATGGGGCATAATCGAGAGGTCTGTCCGTGCAGAAAATCCTACACCAGCAAGACTTTCGCAATTATGGACCGCTATATGAGCAGCATGACTCAGTATCTCTAAGTACTGGTTGAGTTGATTCCACATCGAGTTGCTGCACTACGCCGGGCAAACGGAGGTCCGACACGATATTAAATGCTATCAAATGGTTCAAATGGCCCTGAGCACTATGGGACTTAGCATCTGAGGTCATCAGTTCCCTAGAACGTAGAACTACTTAAACCTAACTAACCTAAGGACATCACACACATCCGTGCCCGAGGCAGGATTCGAACCTGCGACCGTAGCAGCAGAGCGGTTCCGGACTGAAGGGCCTAGAACCGTTCGGCCACAGCGGCCGGCTCAGATGCTATCCCATGGTTTTTCCCACCTCTTTGTAAGTGTTGGCTCGGAGCACTATGGGACTCAACTGCGGAGGCAGGATTCGAACCTGCGACCGTAGCAGTCGCGCGGTTCCGGACTGAGCGAATACGATGGCTAGGACACTTGTAGAGAATGACAGAGGATAGAATTCCAAAGAAAATGATGAAAGGTGTTATCCATTCAGTTAGGCGAAAAGGGATACCTAGAAGAAGATGGATCGACGAGGTAACAATGGATATCACCAGCATGGGAGTCCTGGGATGGAAAAGAGCAGCAAACAACCGAGAAGTGTGGAGGAATATTGTTGAAGAAGCCAAGGCTCACCAAGGGCTGTGGCGCTACCGAAGAAGAAGAAGACTGTGCTAAACAGACTGCTAATAGCACTTAGGAACTCAGGAGTGATTCCTTCCGCTGATTCCATACGGTTTTTTACAACCACTTTCCGCAGCTCTGCACTCTTTCTGTCCGTTAGTACGTGAGGTTTGCCGAGTGTTGATTTATGTAGGTTGTTCCTCCGCATTTCCATTTCACAGCCACATCGGCAACAGTCGACTTGGGATGCTTTAGATAAGCTGAAATGTCCCTGAGGGGTCTGTTACTAAAGCGACATCCAATATCTAGTCAACATTCGATGTCGGTGGGGTCTCCTAAACGACCCTTTCTGCTCTTACTTCTTTTCTACTGACCATCCTGTACTCCCCACCTTCGTTTGTATTTCGCCTGTCTTGACACCTAGCGGCAAATTCTGCATGATATAGTAGTGTCTGGTTACTTCTGAAGAGATTGTATACATTGCGAGTCCTGAGAAGTTCGTTTTTACAGGATGCACTTTGATTTGTAGTAGTTTTTAGGTCAACGTCATTAATCAAACAAGGTGTAGTATTATTAAGGTCAGTTAACTCGACACTGGCTTTTCCGCATCCGTGGAAGACAGAGCTGCATCCAAACATCGTTACAGCTTCAAACGAAATAACTGTTTTTAATTGTGTTCGTTTTATGACTATGCGAAGACACAGCAAGAGATTTGGATTTAACGTATGCAGATGATGCATAAACTGGCTACTACGAATTGTGGAGTGCGAACTTCACTTTCCAGTCAAGTACCTGCTGTGATACAATGCTACCGGAACTCGAGCGACTGACCTCGGGATGAATGTCACTGCTTGCCGCGCGTTAGTAATTTGGCCTCGCGTGCGGCCTCCGGCTACTACGACGTTAAAATGTGTCTGATTCTCCAGAGGAGAAAAGCAGATACCTACTCACCTCTCTTGTCAGAGTAAAGACATTATTGCTAAAATATTATAAAACTATTTACTCCAATTAATTACTTTTCGGGGCGTTATTCATTTGTTTTGCGAGATCCAGACATGAGTAGTGTCTACTTCAATTATATAGGCACTCCGGACAGAAACTAGTCACCTACCGGACTCATCACGCTAATTGTAACAGAAACTCTACACTCGACGATAACCTAAAGTCGATGTGGAAAACAGCACATCAGCTACTTCAGGTATGACATATGGAGTGAAGCTAATCATTATAGCCTGTACACCTACCAGATTTGGGGGATATTGGTTATTAGGATTTATCTACTGCTCAAAATAGTCGCAGACATTTTTTTGTACAACTAAATTCGGATGATTTAGCCAGGTGCAATACGGTGCCTGTTTGTTCGTCAAACCAGGAAGGTGTGCGTGCAGCACTGTCAACAACGCTGTTGCAATCGCACATGCTTCCTGGTAGACGCGTGGCATAGCCCCCGTTTATAATTAGTAAATCGGGAGATGACATAGCCCCCGTTTATAACAAAGAAATCGGCAGACTTCATTCACGGGACAATCATGGCAACGTCCAAACAGGATTGCTCCTCTTTGCCATTCTGTCACGTCTCCACACGACCTATCATACTCTGCTGATATACAATTGACAGGCACATCTGCAGCACAACATTGCCGTGACTGACGTCAGCGATGAACTGTCTTGTACAACGTCTTTATCATCTATGTTATGTTAACCGGGGACCTAGAAACGACGGAGAGGCTCCGTCCCCGCTTCAGCCGCAGTAGTCCGCAACCCCACGACGACCACTTCACCCCTCCGCCGCCCCACACCGAACCCAGGGTTATTGTGCGGTTCGGACCCCGGTGGACCCCCCCAGGGAGCGTCTCACACCAGTGTAACCCTTATGTTTGCGTGGTGGAGTAATGGTTGTGTACCCGTACGTGGAGAACTTATTTGCGCAGCAATCGCTGACATAGTGTAGCTGAGGCAGAATAAGGGGAACCAGCCCGCATTTGACGAGGCAGATGGAAAACCGCCTAAAAACCATCCACAGACTGGCCGGCTCACCGGACCTCGACACAAATCCGTCCACAGCACTCTAAAGCGACCATTGTGCTCTTTTTAAGGGGCGACAAATAGGCTCAGAAAAAAACGACGCATCACGAAGGAAAAAAAATGTGTGAATTGCTGAGGTCGTCAGTCTCGAGACTTACACTCTACTTAAACTGATTCGAACCTCTGGCGGGAGAGGCCCCGCAACCCGTGACAAGGAGCATCCAACCGAGCGGCCACTCTGCGCGGCTGCCACGAAGGAATTCAAATGAGACAGAAATCATTATACAAGCACAGATAAATAAGTGACTACAATTTAAAAAAGAATGGACTTTTTATTAATGTGAAAGAGCTTTACAAATTAAGAAAGTTAGCAATGCGTTGCTCCACGTTCGCCCTTACGAAAGCAGTAATTCGTCTTGGAATTGATGGAGTTATTGGATGTTCTCCTGACGAATATCATGCCAAATTCTGTCCGACTGGCGCGTTAGATCGCCAAAATCCCGACCAGATTCGAGGTTCAAAATGGCTCTAAGCACTATGGGACTTAACATCTGAGGTCATCAGTACCCTACAACTTAGAACTACTTAAGGCTAACTAACCTAAGGACATCACACACATTCATGCCCGAGGCAGGATTCGAGCCTGTGACAGTAGCAGCAGCGCGGTTCTGGACTGAAGCGCCTAGAACCGCTCGACCACAGTGGCCGGCACCAGATTCGAGGGCCCTTCCATAATTTTCCAAACTTTATCACTTGGGATGAGGTCCGGCGACCTTACTGCCCAAGATGTGGTTTGGAAAGAACGATGACAAGCAGTAGAAACCCTCGCCGTGTGCGGAGGGGGCATTATGTTGCTGAAATGTAAGCCCCAGTTAGCTTGCCATGAGTAGCAACAAAACGTGGCGTAGAGCATCGTCGACCTACAGCAGTGATGTAAGCGTCCCACGGATGATAATCAGAGGAGCCCCGTTACGAAAAGAAATAGCACTCCCGACTATCACTTCTTGTTGTCGGGCCATACGGCGGGCGACACTCAGGTGGGTGTCCCACCGCTGTCAGGGCCTCGCCACAGACGTCTTCGGCCGCGACACTCATTGTCTGGAGCAGAATTATCTTAATTGATGAGTCGTGCTTCGAACTGAGTTCCGATGACCAGCGAAGAAATGTCTGGAGACGCCCCGGGCGGCGTTGGGATACCTTCCTGACTGTCGACTGCCATGCAGATAATGTCTGACAACCGAAAGTGATGGTCTGGGGTGCCGTTTCTTTTCATAGTAAGGCCAGGGCCATCCTGCCAGGCCGGCAGCTGTGGCTGAGCGGTTCTAGGTGCTCCAGTCCAGAACTTCGCTGCTGCTGCGGTCGCAGGTTCGAATCCTGCCTCGAGCATGGATGTGTGTGATGTCCTTAGGTTAGTTAGGTTTAACTAGTTCTAAGTCTAGGGGACTGATGACCTCAGATGTTAACTCCCATAGTGCTTAGAGCCATTTGAACCATCCAGCCAGCTCGAGATTTTGACGATCTAACGCACCAACTGGACAGAATTTTGCACGATATCCCTCTGGAGGACTTCCAACAATTCTGCCAATCAATGCGACGCCGAGTAACTGACTGAATAACGGCCAGAGGTGGAGTAAAGCATTATTGACTTGCTCAATTTATGAAGCTCTTTCTCTTGAATAAATCGTCAATTTTTTCTGAAACTGTAATCATTTGTCGTGATAAAAAACAAAAACACCTACAGCTGCTGCGGTACAGGTTGATGTGATCCCGAAGCATAACCCATCAGTTGCCATCATTACTGGGTATGCAGAAATGTGTCAGCACTCCATTAATCCGATGCTGATGGTAAAACAAAATCATAAAAATGGCTGCAGGTGTTTTTATTTTTTGTCATGATAGTAAACGGCCGTCGTCCGAGATACCTCCTGCTACAAGGCTGGACATACAAAAGTAATCATTTGTTGTCTGTACATGAAACTGGCATCTAGCGTTTGCGTCGTATTCGGATAATTTCTTTGTCATGCGTCAGCTTTATGTTTTGTTTTGGAATGTTTTTTCCGGTAAACTTATTTATATCTTCGTCTAGGTCTCATTCAGGTCGCCGAAGTATTACTAACAAAATTGATAGAGGAAAGAGCGAGTAGGAAATTAAGAACTTCGAGCTGCAAGACTTCCATACTACCACATCTGTTCTGTGTCAATTCTGCTTTTACTACTAGCCTATTGCCTGTCTTAGGTGGAAATGAGAAAAGAGCCGGCGTGTAAAGAACCGAATAAAAACTGCACCATGGCTAGCTGCTGCTGCGGAAGATCGTTGGTTAATCTGGCGGGTGGCTTCTATTCGCGTCTGGCTCACTTCACTGGCTTGTAAGCTATCGCTCTACGCCTCGCACAGTACGTGCAGTGATTCATCACTACTGGACATGCTGCGTTGTGATACCGAATGACTTGTTACCAAAATAAAACGTATCCGTTCGACAGATTAAATGCAGACCTCCTGCACGAATTGTTCACTGTAGTGGAAACGTACATGTCCACACGCAGCAGCAAAGCCATCCACTTTCAGCAAAGCAGATAATTAAGCCTCGCAAATCGAGCGACGAGCGACCATGCACAGCGCGTAACACTCCGCACTCGTCATCGAATTGGACGTTCAAATCCGCGTTCTGCCATCCTGGTTTCAGTTTTTCATTGCTTTCTTAATTACACACATCAAAAAGGTTTTGTATCACCTCGGTTCCGAGAGTTCCGGAACCTGTACAGAAAATTGGAACCACACATTGCGTGTTGTACCACCATACAGCGAAACCTTCAGAGGTGGTGGTCCAGATTGTTGTACACACCAATACCTCTAACACCCAATAAAACGTCCTCTTGTATTGATGCATGCCTGCATTCGTTGTGGCATACTATCCACAAGTTAATCAAGGAACTGTTGGTCCAGGTTGTCCCACACTTCAACTGCGGTTCGGCGTTCATCCTTCAGAGTGCTTGGAGGCTCACGTCGTTCATAAACAGCCCTTTTCAATCTATCCCACACATGTTCGACAGGGTTCATGTCTCGATAACATGCTGGTCACTCTAGTCGAGAGCCGGCCGCTGGTGGCCGAGCGGTTCTACGCGCTTCAGTCTGGAATCGCGCGACCCCTACGGTCGCAGGTTCGAATCCTGCCTCGGGCATGGATGTGTGTGATGTCCTTAGGTTAGTTAGGTTTCAGTAGTTCTAAGTTCTAGGGGACTGATGACCTGAGATGTTAAGTCCCATAGTGCTGAGAGCCATTTGAACAATTTTTCTAGTCGAGCGATGTCGTTATCGTGAAGGAAGTCATTCACAAGGTGTGCACGATGGTGGCGCGAATTGTCGTCCATAAAGACGAATGTCTCGCCAGTATGTTGCCGATATGGTTGCACTATCGGTCGGGGGATGACATTCACGTATCGTACAGCCGTTACGGCGCCTTCCATGACCACCAGCGGTGTAGGTCGGCCACACAAAATGCCGCCCCAAACCAGCAGTGAACCTCCACATTGCTGCACTCGCTGGACAGTATGTCTAAGGCGTTCGTCCTGACCGGGCTGCCTCCGACGATTGTCTGGTTGAAGGCATATGTGATACGCATCGGTGAAGAGAACGTGAGGCTAATCCTGAGCGGTCCATTCGACTTGTTGCTGGGCTCATCTGTACCGCGCTGCATTGGGTCACTTCCAAAGATGGACCTCACCATGGAGGCCGGGAGTGAAGTTGCGATTCATGCAGCTTATTGCGCACAGTTTGAGTCGTAACACGACATCCTGTGGCTGCATGAAAAGCATTATTCAACTTGGTGGCGTTTCTGTCAGGGTTCCTCCGAGCCATAATCCGTAGGTAGCGGCCATCCACTGCAGTAGCAGCCCTTGAGCGTCTCTCTGTATATCCTCCATGTCCGAACAATATCGCTTTGGTTAACTTCGAGATGCCTGGATTCTTATCTTGTTGAGAGCCCTTCCTGAGACAGACTCACAATGCGGACGCGATCGAACCGCGGTATTGACCGTGGAGGCATGATTGAACTACAGACAACAAGTGCCGTGTACCTCCTTCCGGGTAGAATGACTGGAACTGATCGGTTGTCGGACCCCCTCCGTCTAATAGGCACTGCTCATGCGTGGTTGTTTACATCTTTGGGCGGGTTTAGTGACATCTTTGACCAGCAAAAGGATTGTGTCTGTGATAAAATATTCACAGACAACGTCTGTCGTCAGTAGTTCTGGGAATCAGGGTGGTGCAATTTTTTTTATGTTATATTTTTGGGCGAATAATTCTTTTGTGCATCATATTATCTTTCCACTATATTCGCCCAAGACAGTGACATTAATGACAAGAATAACATTAAACGTTGAGTTGAGTTTGCTATGGGGTGGTGAATATGTGTATGACGACAATCAAACACCAGTAAATAGTAATAAGCAATACACCGATGTGTTGGATTAGATATTAAATCTATTAGGTGAAAGCAGAAATGTGAAAAAATGGAAGTTTTATGTATCGGAATATGTTTATTAAAAAGGTCATCTCATGCCTAAGATTTGCGTCATTCCCGTAACTTTGTTATAATTTCTGAAACATGATCACAGGTAACTGTTTACCATTTCCCAATGAGTACCCTTAGCCAACCACTGATGTAAGTTTACTGTCATCTCAAGCGTGTCAGGGATTTTATCGCGACCATCTTCGATACGAAATTATGATTTCATCTACTTTTTTCGCAAGAAACCTAAATGGGAATCCGAGCTAGCCACATCTGTAGTGTTCATACAACCACGTCTAAATGAATTTATCCATTAATAAAAGGTTGTTAATGGGCCACGTACTCGTCATAGCACACAGCTACTTCTTGTACGACAATTATGGGTCGACGTGGGGAGAGTAGTCGAGTGCTCCCATCTACTTGGTGTAATCTTGAGGAGTAATGATACGAGTTGCTGCAGTGTTTTGCATTCCATGATCGAACAAAGATGGGTTAGATATACTGTTGCCCTAGAGTCGTATGCGAGATATCCGTTGCGGAAGATAAGTGCTCCAGGGATATGTATCATATCTCCTGGTTGTGTTGAATGAAGTAATAACTGTAGTTAACTAGACATTGCTGATGGTTCCTCCAAGTCTTGAACCACGTATCTGTGAGAATTTATATTATAATTTTGAAAATATGCAAGAAATGTTGACACTAAAGAAGTAAAGTCTGTTAAACAGGCGTTGATGTCTATAATTATAGTATACCAGGTAAGAACGTGTTTACAGAGGTAAGAAATAAGATGAAAAAAAAATTATGGTGCGGGCTGGAGGTATACAAAAACATTTGTTGATATTTCAGTGTCTCTTAAGGTATATAACTTTATCTGTCCAACAATGCAAGCAGGAAGTGAAACATTTTTATGTGTGTTGCAGCAGTTCTCGAAACGGTACTAAGCTTCTCGGCACATGTTCGTAAGGATGACAGGTTTTACGGTCTTTACTATGGCGCAGATACACCGTCACAAATCTCGAACCTTTGTTCTGTAAACAGTGTCGTTGAAAACCCCCATGCACTGAAATCCAGCATCCAGGGGAGTCAGATCGTGAGACAGAGCTCCCCCTCCCTCCTGGCCCCCTCAAGATCCAAAGCTCGGGGGAAAGGTGGTAGCATCCCCTTGATATATTATGTTCTAGTATAATGACTTTTCTGGAGACTAGAAATCTACTCTGTAGGAATCATCATGGGTTTCGAAAAAGACGGTCGTGTGAAACCCAGCTCGCGGTATTCGTCCACGAGGGTCAGAGGGCCATAGACACGGGTTCACAGGTAGATGCCGTGTTTCTTGACTTCCGCAAGGCGTTCGATACAGTTCCACACAGTCGTTTAATGAACAAAGTAAGGGCATATGGACTATCAGACCAATTGTGTGATTGGATTGAAGAGTTCCCAGATAACAGAACGCAGAATGTCATTCTCAATGGAGAGAAGTCTTCCGAAGTAAAAGTGATTTCAGGTGTGCCGCAGGGGAGTGTCATAGGACCGTTGCTATTCACAATATACATAAATGACCTTGTGGATGACATCGGAAGTTCACTGGGGCTTTTTGCGGATGATACTGTGGTGTATCGAGAGGTTGTAACAATGGAAATTTGTACTGAAATGAAGGAGGATCTGCAGCGAATTGACGCATGGTGCAGGGAATGGCAATTCAATATCAATGTAGACAAGTGTAAAGTGCTGCGAATACATAGAAAGATAGATCCCTTATCATTTAGCTACAAAATAGCAGGTCAGCAACTGGAAGCAGTTAATTCCATAAATTATCTGGGAGTACGCATTATGAATGATTTAAAATGGAATGGTCATATAAAGTTGATCGTCGGTAAAGCAGATGCCAGACTGAGATTCATTGGAAGAATCCTAAGGAAATGCAATCCGAAAACAAAGGAAGTCGGTTACCGTACGCTTGTTCGCCCACTGCTTGAATACTGCTCAGCAGAGTGGGATCCGTACCAGATAGGTTTGATAGAAGAGATGTAGAAGATCCAACGGAGAGCAGCGGGCTTCGTTACTGGATCATTTAGTAATCGCGAAAGCGTTACGGAGATGATAGATAAACTCCAGTGGAAGACTCTGCAGGAGAGACGCTCAGTAGCTCGGTACGGGCTTTTGTTAAAGTTTCGAGAACATACCTTCACCGAAGAGTCAAGCCGTATATTACTCCGTCCTACGTATATCTCGCGAAGAGACCATGAGGGATTAGAACCCACACAAAAGCATACCGACAATCCTTCTTTCCACGAACAATACGAGACTGGAATAGAAGGGAGAACCGATAGAGGTACTCAGGGTACCCTCCGCCACACACCGTCAGGTGGCTTGCGGAGTATGGATGTAGATGTAGATGTAGATAGTAGACAGGAGCACCAGCCTGCTTGGAAACGACGGGAGACATCCGTGGAACTGCACACTTCCCCAACACGTCGAGATAGGTGTGCCCTGTCACTGCAGACTCCTAGTCACACCATCTTTATGTAATCCCAATCACACATTAACTTTGGCGTGTCGCTTTCGTACTGTGTGTACTGAATGTATGTCATTCAGCACCCAATGAAATGTGGAAGTAAAGTGTTGAAATATATGTGGAGAAAAAACGCCCAAAAATCTGCCATCCAGAGGACGCAGATCAAATAAATACATCTCCAGCACGACACACTAGAATGAACAACATCAGGAATCGCCCCTGAAGACGCTTCACTGATAAAGGAAGCGAAAAGCGTATGGCGAAAAACAAAGTGCCTCTCATTTCGTTGCAAAGAAGGGAAGTAGTTTCAGAAATAAAACTTCCTGGCAGATTAAAACTGTGTGCCGGACCGAGACTCGAACTTGGGACCTTTGCCTTTCGCGGGCAAGTGCTCTACCATCGGATCTACCCAAGCACGACTCACGCCCTGCCCTCACAGATTTACTTCTGCCAGTACCTCGTCTCCTACCTTCCAAACTTAACAGAAGCTCTCCTGCGAACCATGCAGAACTAGCACTCCTATAAGAAAGAATATTGCGGAGACATGTCTTAGCCACAGCCGGGGGATGTTTCCAGAATCAGATTTTCACTCTGCAGCGGAGTGTGCGCTGTTATGGAACTTCCTGGCAGTTTGAAACTGTGTGCCGGACCGAGACTCGAACTCGGGACCTTTGCTTTTCGAGGGATAGTGCTCTAGTTGTCCACGAAAGGTGAAGGTCCCGAGTTCGAGTCTCGGTCCGGCACACAGTTTTAATCTGCCAGAAGTTTCAGATCAGCGCACACTCAGCTGCAGAGTGAAACTTTCATTCTGGAAGTTTCAAGAATAGTTAAGTATTTTCACTTTACCCATTATGGAAACTACACTCTATCGTTATTGTAGGTTGTTTCATTTTCCGTAGATGAGTGGTCAGCTTAGATGTCTGTCATGTGGAGCACCCGTGTTCCATTCCCGGTACTGCCAAGGATTTTTCTTTGTGGGAGGACTGGTACGGTTGCCCTGACCCTCGTGAAGTCAATTGAGGAGCTATATGAAAGAGAAGTAGCATCTCCAAACTCAGGAAAGTCGGCCAAACCAGCCGGCAAAGCGATATGCCTTTACTCACAACGATGCTTCGGAACGGCAGACTCTGGATTAAACTGCGCTGTAATACTAACCTGTTACGAAAGTTTGAGAAGCGTGCGGGCAGACTGAATTAGCATAGCTGCTGCTGCTGCTGCAACGCTCTATATCTGGCGGCTGGCATATGAAGAGCGCCTCGTGCGCTGCAGCGCAGAGTGGGAGGCACTGGCAGGCGGTCGGTCAGGTAACTCCGGGCGCGGGCGGGCGAAGGGCGGGCCTCCTCAAGCTTGCTCTCTGGAGTGGGATTCATGCGCTCGAGATGGTGGTAACAAGAATTTGAGACTTTTCGTACCACGTAGTGGCCAGTGAGCCCCAAGTCCTTTGTCTTGTCAGGTAGTGACTAGTGAGGCCAGAATCCGTGCAGCTTCTACGAGATAAGAATATTGTCCCACAAGGTATCGTAGATTACCGTTATTCGAGCCAGGTTAGAAGCACTTTTGTTTTGTTAACAGTAGGAAACATAGGCCTTCGTGGTGAGTATATGTAGAATGCGACAAAGTCTGAAGGGTCGCCTTATGCATTATGTGCATTATGCATAGTATAATTTCTGTTGTTAATTCGATTTTTGTAATAATGTAAGTGAAAAATAGTCTTCGTGAGCTTTTGTTAGGGAGGTAACCAAGTTTGAAATAGTTTATGTCGTTTCCAAAGTCAAAACCCCGGTTATTGCCTTAAGCGTTTACGGAAAAATGTTCAAAATGTTCAAATGTGTGTGAAATCTTATGGGGCTTAACTGCTAAGGTCATCGGTCCCTAAGCTTACACACTGCTTAATCTAAATTATCCTAAGGACAAACACACACACCCATGCCCGAGGGAGGACTGGAACCTCCGCCGGTGAGCAGCCGCACAGTCCATGCCTGCAGCGCTCTAGACCGCTCGACTAAGTTTACGGAAACAAGCGAAGAAGAACTAAATCTCAACGATAAGGCGGGAGACGAGTCACACTTCATCAGCACGTTGTGTGTTAGTGTCGAAACCACTGCACCACCTCGCTCGGTTACAAACACTTGAGGCACGGGAGAGGATCGTGTAAACTGAGACGTGGCATATATTAGGACTTGGGGATGGCAAATTGTCAGTGCGTCGACAACTACATGTTGATTACTATTGTCAGGAGACTAAAGTCGGTGGTTGTATCCATGTCTGCTGTTTGCATTTTGATGATGATGATGATGTTTGGTTTGTGGGGCGCTCAACTGTGCGGTCATCAGCGCCCATACGAACTCCCAATTGTTACACAGCCCAATTTTTTCACAGTCCGCTCTAGCCACCGTCACAAATGATGATGAAATGACGAGGACAACACAAACACCCAGCCCCGGGCAGAGAAAATACCCGGCTGAGAATCGAGCGCGGGACCCCGTGATCCAGAGATAGCAACGCTAGCCACTAGATCACCAGCAGCTGACGCTGTCGGCATGAGATGGTGTGGAACCACTGAGCGTTTATCATCTTTCACAATGTGTTGAAAGAACTAGATGATAGTTTGCATCTGTGCTTTTGTCTATAGCAATGCTCGGGAGATCTGTGGGTTCAGGAAGATATGGCTCCCACATACGACCCCTGTCATTGACGTTGACCAGTATCATGTTGAGTAAACGTAACTCCGTTTTGGGTTTAAGAGCGTGTGACAGCGGCTGATCGATGGAATTTAATAACACTGTACCGACTGCCGTTTTCTCGATACTGTTTTATTAGGGAACCAGTTTCGACGCTCCAATCACGTCATCTTCAGGCCTGTAGCACAAATGATGCCAAGTGCCAATCGTGCACGTGTAAGACAAGAGACCAATGCTCGTATCTGGTTCCGTAGATATCCAAAATTCGTTAGTAACTCTGTCACATACTCTGTGTCATTAGTGCTACAGGACTGAAGATGTGACAGCAACGTCGGAACTGGCTGCCTAATAAAACATTATCGAAATAAATGCGGTCAGTACAGTACTATTACATTTAATATCAAACTGGTTTCATGAATACTTCAAGCAAGCGAAGGTGCTTGTCTGGCCTTCTAGTCTGACCTAACGGCCTTAGTTCTCTTTAGCATATTGAAACGTTTCTTTGCGTTCGCTGTTGTAACCGGTTAACATTGATAAATTGGCTCATCTGACTAATGTTGAACAGAGAAGACATCTGGCTGATTCTGACTACAAAGGCACATATGACTAAGACTGATGATTTAAGCTCGTGTGTTGAATATACAAACGAAACAGACTGATCATGAATGTGTATCTGACTACAATGAATATTTAAATGAGCGAAATTAATTCACTCCTTTTTTAAACACACAGGGAAAAATTGCTGACATCATTGAAGACTACTCTACCATTTGCTCTATTGATCTCTGTCTAACCATACTTCCAACATTCTGGTAGCCTTGCGGAATTAGCTGATATTTGGCACTTTCCTGTGATCTTGATCTCAGCGCTCTTCATACCGGAACGTAAAGCTGAAAGAGCACGATGCTGTGCTGCGCCGTGTAACCAGTAACCGTGCAGTAGATTAACTTGGACCTGACCAAGTGGTTACCAAAATTTTCACATCTTCTGGTGAAACTTTTCTTGTATTAACTTTCTGGACACACGGCTTAATATTCCGACAAAGGTCTCTTTTATTAAAAGGATCTAAGCTACGAACATCGACAGCATGTAAAACAAAACTACAGTAAAGAGTTCCCAAAAGTTCTAAATATTTCGACTCCTGTATATTGAGAAGTAGCCTTCAAATTCGGTACAATGGGACGGTGGTTGGAAATATGTTGGTATTAGTTGCAATTACAACATCTACGATCCATCTACACTCATACTCATAAATTAAGGATGATGAAACAACGCTCTGGTGGGTGGTTTGCGGGTTTAATGGTTCAAATGGCTCTGAGCACTGTGGGACTTAACATCTGAGGTCATGAGTCCCCTAGAGCTTAGAACTATTTAAACCTAACTAACCTAAGGACATCACACACATCCATGCCCGAGGCAGGATTCGAACCTGCGACCGGAGCCGTCGCGCGGTCCCAGACTGAAGCGCATAGAACCGCTCGGCGTTTGCGGGTTTAAATCACCTCGGGGTATGACCATGCTGTGCATTTGACCTGCGATCATCGCACGGTGGCGTTCACAGCAGAGGTGTGTTGGTGTATGTCAGAGAACGGTGCAGCGAATAAGTGCGCAGGCGTTTTCAGTCGTGCTAATGGTGACTGTGTGTTGAAAATAGCTCAAAGAACACATATTGATGGCGTTATGAGGGGTAGAATACTAAGGCGACTGGGGGCTCGTGAAACACAGCAGGTCGTAGCACGGGCCCTCCGGGTGCCACAACAAAGTGTGATTTCAAGATTATGGCAACGATTCCAGCAGACAGGAAACGTGTCCAGGCGCTACAGTACGGAACGTCCACAGTGTACAACACCACAAGAACACTGATATCTCACCATCAGTTCCCTCAGACAGCCACGGAGTACTGCAGGTAGCCTTGCACGGGACCTTACCACAGCCACTGGAACAGTTGTCCCCAGACACACAGTCTACAGACGACTGAACAAGCGTGGTTTATTCGCCCCGAGACCTGCAAGGTGCATTCCACTGACCCCTGGTCACAGGAGAGCCCGTAAAGCCTGGTGCCAAGAACACAGTATATGGTCATTGGAACAGTGGTCCCAGGTTATGTTCACGGACGAGTTCAGGTACAGTCTGAACAGTGATTCTCGACGGGTTTTCATCTGGCATGAACCAGGAACCAGATACCAACCCCTTAATGTCCTTGAAGGGGACCTGTACGGAGGTCGTGCTTTGATGGTGTGCGACGGGATTATGATTGGTGCACGTACACCCCTACATGTCTGTAACAGGCCAGGTGTATCGGGACGTCATTTTGCACCAGTATTCCCGCCTTTTCAGGGGTGCAGTGGGTCCCATCTTCCTCCTGATGGATGATAAACGCACGCCGCCCCCCGGCCCCGAGCTGCCGTCGTGGAGGAGTACCTTGAAACAGAAGATATCAGGCGAATGGAGTGGCCTGCCTGTTCTTCAGACCTAAACCGCATTGAGCACGTCTGAGATGCTCTCGGTCGACGTATCGCTACACCTCTTCAAACCCCTACGACACTTCAGGAGCTCCGACAGGCACTGGTGCAAGAATGGGAGGCTATACCCCAGCAGCTGCTCGACCACCTGATCCAGAGTATGCCAACCCGTTGTGCGACCTGTGTACGTGTGCATGGTGATCATATCCCATATTGATGTCGGGGTACATGTGCAGGAAACAGTGGCGTTTTGTAGCACATGTGTTTCGGGACGATTTTCTCAACTTATCACCAATACTGTGGACTTACAGATCTGTGTCGTGTGTGCTCCCTAGTGCCTATGCTATTAGCGCCAGTTTTGTGTAGTGCCACGTTGTGTGGCACCACATTCTGCAATTATCCTTATTTTATGAGCATGAGTGTGTATGAGTATTTTGATTTGGCAATGTGATTTCAAGAATAAGAAGGAGGTCCCTTTCATACTGGGTGTGCCGGGTAAGATGCGGAGACGGCGATTTGAGAAAGCGGACACGACGAGTCGAAGAAGGGCGTTCCTTGCCTGAGGGATCGCTGATCAAACTACATGGCCAAGTGGGTGACAGAAAAACTGTCCGGCAAACCACGCCGACAGTAAATGTCCGCAATCGCAACTGTCCGGCAGTCTACAGAAGCACTAGTTGTTGCAACGAGGTAGGTTCGTCAGTGGAGTGGTGTGAGGTGACTCGCATGATAATGGAGGCGCGTTGCTAATTAAGAGTCCGCGCATTGCAGGTAGGCGGAGAATGACGTTGTGCAGGCGGCGGCAGCGGTCAATGCGCCCGGCCCGTGCGCGTGGCAGGTGCCCCACACTGCACACCACACCACGGGACGTGCACCGCTCAAGGCCTGCCTGCACTGCGCCTCAGGCTGTTTGTTCAGTGCTCACCCACGCCTCTCACAGCCTGCCGGACTGGGGCATCGGATAGCAGCGTACAGCACTCAAAGTGCGTTACCAACATATTAGCCAGCTTCAGTCTTCTTACATGTCGTGCCAGTTGTCATCTTCACTCATTTACATAAACACACACACACACACACACACACATACACACAGATATATTCACTCTCCAATCTTATACAGGGTGTTACAAAAAGGTACGGCCAAACTTTCAGGAAACATTCCTCACACACAAATAAAAAAAAGATGTTATGTGGACATGTGCCCGGAAATGCTTAATTTCCATGTTAGAACTCATTTGAGTTTCGTCAGTATGTACTGTACTTCCTCGATTCACCGCCATGGTTTCATACGGGATACTCTACCTGTGCTGCTAGAACATGTGCCTTTACGAGTACGACACAACATGTGGTTCATGCACGATGGAGCTCCTGCACATTTAAGTCGAAGTGTTCGTACGCTTCTCAACAACAGATTCGGTGACCGATGGATTGCTAGAGGCGGACCAATTCCATGGCCTCCACGCTCTCCTGACCTCAACCCTCTTGACTTTCATTTATGGGGGCATTTGAAAGCTCTTGTCTACGCAACGCCGGTACCAAGTGTAGAGGCTCTTCGTGCTCGTATTGTGGACGGCTGTGCTACAATACGCCATTCTCCAGGGCTGCATCAGCGCATCAGGGATTCCATGCGACGGAGGGTGGATGCATGTATCCTCGCCAACGGAGGACATTTTGAACATTTCCGGTAACAAAGTTTTTGAAATCACGCTGGTAAGTTCTGTTGCTGTGTGTTTCCATTCCATGATTAATGTGATTTGAAGAGAAGTAATAAAATCAGCTCTATCATGGAAAGTAAGCGTTTCCGGACGCATGTCCACATAACATATTTTCTTTCTTTGTGTGTGAGAAATGTTTCCTGAAAGTTTGGCCGTACCTTTTAGTAACACCCTGTATACAGGGTGGTCCATTGATAGTGACCGGGCCAAATATCTCACGAAATAAGTATCAAACGAAAAAACTACAAAGAACGAAACTCGTCTAGCTTGAAGGGTGAAACCAGATGGCGCTATGGTTGTTGGCCCGCTAGATGACACTGCCATAGGTCAAACGGATTTCAACTGCGTTTTTTTAAATAGGAACCCCCATTTGTTATTACATATTCGTGTAGCACGTAAAGAAATATGAATGTTTTAGTTGGACCACTTTTTTCGCTTTGTGATAGATGGCGCTGTAATAGTCACAAACGTAGAAGTACGTGGTATCACGTAACATTACGCCAGTGCGGGCGGTATTTGCTTCGTGATACATTACCCATGTTAAAATGGAACGTTTACCAATTGCGGAAAAGGTCGATATCGTGTTGATGTATGGGTATTGTGGTCAACATACCGAACGGGCGTGTGCTATGTATGCTGCTCGGTATCCTGGACGATATGATCCAAGTGTCCGGACCGTTCGCCGGATAGTTACGTTATTTAAGGAAACACGAAGTGTTCAGCCACATGTGAAACGTCAACCACGACCTGCAACAAATGATGATGCCCAAGTAGGTGTTTTAGCTGCTGTCGCGTCTAATCCGCACATCAGTAGCAGACAAATTGCGCTAGAATCGGGAATCTCAAAGACGTCGGTGTTGAGAATGCTACGTCAACATCGATTGCACTCGTACAACATTTCTATGTACCAGGAATTGCATGGCGACGACTTTGAACGTCGTGTACAGTTCTGCCACTGGGCACAAGAGAAATTACGGGCCGATGACAGATTTTTTGCACGCGTTCTACTTAGTGACTAAGCGTCATTCACCAACAGCGGTCACGTAAACCGGCATAATACGCAATATTTGGCAACCGAAAATGCACGATGGCTGCGACAAGTGAAACATCAGCGAACTTGGCGGGTTAAGGTATGGTGCGGCATTATGGGAGGAAGGATAATTGGCCCCCATTTTTTCGATGGCAATCTAAATGGTGCAATGTACGCTGATTTCCTACGTAATGTTCTACCGATGTTACTACAAGATGTTTTACTACATGCCAGAATGGCGATGTACTTCTAAAATGATGGATGTACGGCACATAGCTCGCGTGTGGTTGAAGCGGTATTGAATAGCATATTTCATGACAGTTGGATTGGTCGTCGAAGCACCGTACCATGGCCCGCACGTTCACCGGATCTGATGTTCCCGGATTTCTTTCTGTGGGGAATGTTGAAGGATATTTGTTATCGTGATCTACCGACACCGCCTGACAACATGCGTCACCGCATTGTTAATGCATGTGCGAACATTACGGAAGGCGAACTACTCGCTGTTGAGAGGAATGTCGTTACACGTATTGCCAAATGCATTGAAGTTGACGGACATCATTTTGAGCGTTTATTGCATTAATGTGGTATTACAGGTAATCACGCTGTAACAGCATTCGTTCTCAGAAATGATAAGTTCACAAAAGTACATGTATCACATTGGAACAACCGAAATAAAATGTTCAAACGTACCCACATTCTGTATTTTAATTTAAAAAACCAACCTGTTAACAACAGTTTCTCTAAAATTGTGAGCCATATGTTTGTGACTATTACAGCGCCATCTATCACAAAGCGAGAAAAGTGGTTCAACTAAAACATTCATATTTCTTTACGTACTACACGAATATGTAATAAAAAAATGGGGGTTCCTATTTTTAAAAAACGCAGTTGATATCCGTTTGACCTATGGCAGCGCCATCTAGCAGGGCAACCATAGCGCCATCTGGTTTCCCCCTTCAAGCTAGACAAGTTTCGTTCTTTGTAGTTTTTTAATTTGACGCTTATTTCGTGAGGTATTTGGCCCCGGGGACCACCCTGTAGACAGGATTATTCAAAAACAAGGCACAGATTAAAAAAAATCTCACAAACTAAAAAAGACGAGGGGCGTTTATTTAGGATTCCAATACGCTATGTTATTCCCCATCAACCACGTATTGCTTTCATCCGTTGAGCCAAACAGATGGAAGTCGAAACGTTCGAGATCCAGACTGTACGGTAGATGAGGAAGAACAGTCCAATGAAATTCTGTGTGCTTCCCTCCTCACGTGCGCAACAGTGTGTGAGGTCTTGCGTTGTCACTGAGAAGGAGAAATTCATTTGCATTATTGTGGCGACGAATTCGCTGAAGTCGTTTCTTCAGTTTCCTAAGAGTAGCACAGCACACTTCAGAGATGATCGTTGCACCATGAGGGAGGACATCGAACAGAATAATCCTTTGAGTTCAAAAAGACCGTCGCCAGATTTCACCGGCTGAGGGTGTGGCTATGAACTTTATTTTTCTGAGGAGAAGTGGTGAGGGGCCACTCCTTGGATTGCCGTTTTGTTTCCGGTTCGAAATAATGAGTCAATGTTTCATCGCCTGTGACAAAGTTCAACAAAAGTTGTCACGGTCAGGCTAGTAACGCGCAAGCAATTCCGCACAGATGGCCCTTCGTTGCCCGTTATGGAATTCTGTCAGGCAACGAGGAAAGCAGCGGGCACAAAGCCTTGAGTACCCCAACTTGTGGGTGGGTGTGTCAGCACTACCAACAGAGTCGTCCACTTCTGCTGCGAGGCGTTTGACTGTGATCCGTCGATCACTTCAAATAAAAGTGTAGATCGAACAGGTTTGCGCGACCTCGTTAAGATGGCAGACGCTTCGTAATGTGACTCACCGTGCTTTTGTTTGCTGTCGGATCTCCGTAGATCTACTGGAAGGACCTGTGAATATCTGTCATGCTCTGGTTTTTCGCCAAAGAAAGATCAGTAACAGACCTCTGTTTGGAACTCACTTCGTTACAGACGCCATTTTGAAGACTACGTTTATTGCCGCTGCCTATCAGAATGTCATGAAGCTATAGAAGCTAAAGCGCGAATATTCCACAACGTGTCACAACACATTACGCATTTTTTCAACCGAAATTGACAGAGGAAAAACTGTTGCACTACATACTGAACGCTCCTCGGACAATTCCAACGTTCCTGAACAGAGAAAGGGAAATAGGGATTTCAAATTGACTCTGTACTTCTAGATTCCCAGAGGGCTTTCGACACTGTACCATACAAGCGGCTTGTAGTGAAATTGCGTGCTTTTGGAATAACGTCTTAGATGCCGGATTAGTGATTTCCTGTGAAAGAGGTCACAGATCGTAGTAATTGACGGATTGCCATCGACTAAAACAGAAGTGACTTCTGGCGTTCCCCCAGGATAGCGTTGTAGGCCCTCTGCTGTTCCTTATCTGTATAAACGATTTAGGAGTCAATCTGAGCAGCCGTCTTAAGTTGTTTGCAAATGATGCTGTCGTTTATCGTCTAGTTAACTAATCGGAAGATCAAAACAAATGGCAAAACGATTTAGGAAAGTGTATGAATGGCGCAAAAATTGGCAATTGACTTAATGCAAAGTGTGAGGTCATCCCCGTGTGTTAAAAGGAATCCGTTAAACTTCTTTTACACGATAAATCAGTCCATCTAAAAGCAGTAAATTCAACAAAATACCTAGGAATTACAATCACTAACAATTTGAATTGGAAAGAACACATAGAAAATGTTATGGGGGATCCAAAGCAAAGACTGCGGTTTGTTGGCAGAACACTTAGAAAATGCAACAAATCTACTAAAGAAACTGCCTACACTATGCTTTTCCGTCCTCTTTTGGCGTACTGATGAGCTGTCTGGGATCGAATACATCGAGAAAGTTCAACGAAGACCAACTCGTTTTTTATTATCGCGAAATAGGGGAGAGTGTGTCACGGAAATGATACAGGATTCGGGACGGACACCATTAAAACAAAGGCGTTTTTCGTTGCGGCGGAATCTTCTCATGAAATTTCAGTCACCAACTTTCTCTTCCGAATGCGAAAACATTTTGTTGACGCCGACGTACATAGGGAGAAAAAAATGGTTCAAATGGCTCTAAGCACTATGGGAATTAACATCTGAGGTCATCAGTCCCCTATAGGGAGAAACTATAATAATAGTAAAATAAGAGAAATCAGAGCTCGCGCGGAAAGGCATAGGAGTTCGTTTCTTCCGCATGCTGTTCGAGAGTGGAATAATAGAGAATTACTGTGAAAGGCGGTTAGATGATCCCTCTGCCAGGCACTTCAGTGTGATTCGCAGAGTATCCGTGTAGATGTACATGTAGACATATTTCAAGGTTCAGACGGTCACGCACTCAGTGTGAGCACCACGACAAACATCAAAACGGTAGCTCAGTTCTTTCCACATACGAATCTGCTAGTCTCTAGTTAACGAATTCACAGCAAAAATTCCACGTCGCAAATCTTGAAGAGTTGGGACAAAAAAACACTGTCTTTTACGTACATCCACTGGGAAAAATGGCAGGGGGTATGGTCTGCTGTTGCTGCTTTTGCTCCTCATCTTCCAGTTTTGTTCAGGAACGTAAGAGTTGTATATTCAGCGAAAGTCATGCGTGATTGGAGAAGTGAGGTAGAGCACCATTTTACTGAAAGCGGAGTTACTTGATTTACTTTCAAGTCTGAGGCATTACCAGTTTTCTACCAATGTCTAATACAAGCTGCCTGTATCAGTGTTCTAAATAAAGAAGCATGGTACATAAACTTTGTTTACAGAAATGGTATAGAAAGCCGTTAACCTTTAGCTAGTTACTTTAGAGTTCAAGAACTACCGTACGATATTCACTGTCCGCAGCTCGTGGTCGTGCGGTAGCGTTCTCGCTTCCCGCGCCCGGGTTCCCGGGTTCGATTCCCGGCGGGGTCAGTGATTTTCTCTGCCTCGTGAAGACTGGGTGTTGTGTGATGTCCTTAGGTTAGTTATGTTTAAGTAGTTCTAAGTTCTAGGGGACTGATGACCATAGCTGTTAAGTCCCATAGTGCTCAGAGCCATTTGAACCATTTTTGATTTTCACTCGACCAAAATCTAACATTACCGCGATTAACTGTCCCCGAGATATCGGAGGTGCGTTCATCAGAAAAAAATTAATTGTTCGGAGATATATCCTCTTCAATGTCGTCTAGAATTGCTGTGCAAAATTCGTGTATTTTTGGGTAGTCGTCAGCATGATAAACGTTCAGTAACGGCAGTTTGTAAGGTTTCTGATACAGGTATTTCAGAACTCCCCATACTGTTGGTTGAAGAACTATAAACCCATTGCTAGCCCATGTTATAAATCTCCTAGGGCTCATTTCGTGAAATGAATGGATGCATTCGCCGTTTTCATCCGATGAATGTGAACGCAGATGCAATCATGTTCTAAGTATTTTCGACGTCACTCATAAATTTTGCTTATGACGGGGCCGCTCTTTGTGGGATTGTCGGCGAAATGTACATTGTAAATTAACAATCGGCTGTAATTTTACTGATTGGAATACACAAAACGATCGCCCCTATGGTGTCGCTATTTTCCAACAGAGAAGCAACAGTTCACTGCGGGTTTGAGTTGAACTTCTGCTCGGAGTGTTCAAAGCTTTCGGCTCTTCTCTGCCTAGGAGTGTAGTGTTCTGCGTCTGCCATGTTGTTTGAGAGAAATGAATTTTTCATATCTGCTCCTACTTTTCAATAACTCCATTTTTTCTAATACTTTATTGTTCTACATCTACATCTACATCTACATTTACGTGATTACTCTGCCATTCACAATAAAGTGCCTGGCAGAGGGTTCAATGAACCACCATCATGCTGTCTCTCTACCGTTCCACTCTCGAACGGCACGCGGGAAAAACGAGCACTTAAATCTTTCTGCGAGCCCTGATTTCTCTTATTTTATCGTGATGATGATTGTTCCAACAATAAGTAAAAATGTATCGAATTTCCCGAACCGACCAAGGTATCGCAGTGGTTCAGCGACAGGACCCGTTATTGTTATTCAACAGTACAGATTTAGGTTTGCCGTGCGTTCCAAAAATCACTTCAGGCCAATGCCCGGTTGTTCCTTTGATGAGATCGCAACCAATTACCTGTTCTAGCCTGGAGAAATCCCAGATTATACTCAGTCTGTTTATTTCGTGCTCGACGCAACAAAGTAGCGTCTCGCTTCCTTACAGACCCTCAATTGCGAATACGGTCGTCGTCAACCCTCCCTCTGCTGTTATACAATAATGGATGTGATGACTGTCAGCTGACACTACCCTTGAGAACGAAAACAAAAAAATACTGATAGACGGTGGTGTACATGCAATAAAAGAACGGCCTGGTGCAAGTCATTCTATTTGATGCTACTTCGACGTCTTGCGTGTCCGTAACGTATGCCCGATATCCTACTCGAGAACGCGAATTGTGGAAGGGGAACCAAGCGTGGTTCCTGGTAAATTATTGAGATGTGTAGGCTAGGTAAAAGACAGACTAAAATTTTGGGTCTTCTGACTGGGATTCTATCTCGCGAACGTACGGTTTCGATGTACTTCCTTTTTCGACTACTAGGCCCGACAATGACTCTATACGTCACAGTATGTGAGAAAAAAAATACTTTTTCTTCGAATGGGGATATAAATATGAAAATAAGAGAATATAGTAAAGAAATAAAGACTCCTTAACGAACAATGGAAGCTAGATAAGAAAATTCATATGTAGACTATATCCACACAACTAGCACAGGCTTAGATGAATTTTCTCTTGCGTGCATTTTCGTGAACGTTGCGGAAAGGACTGGAAACGTTGGTCTCCGGTTTCTAGAGAAGAGAGTCATGAAAAGATAGACCGAGTCGCTGCCTAACATCGTATTATGCTGTTTTCGTGTTCAGCACCTTTAATAAAAACTGGTGGCTTATGGAGTATCCAAAAGTCGCATGTTTCGGCTTTTAGAAAGGCATGTTCGATTTTCTCTCTGTGGCACATTGCTACTGATCATAACCATTGACTTACTCTGTGCATGAGTAAGGCGTTCTTCTATGGAAGTACCTTGTGCTTGGTAATACGTGTTTCTTACGCAGCCGACAGGGGAAAACCCGACGAGGTGCGAACGCCCGGGAGAGGTTGGCAGTCAGCCCACGGCGCCGCCTCACTACGTGTTGGAGCGTCGTACTTACAGCTGGGAGCAGCGCGGTCAGTTCATAGGTCCAAAGTCAGCTTCGTACCTCCCCAGTCAATGGCGAGTGTGGCGCTAGACCAGAACCAAATTTTACCCCTTCAAATAAACGTTCCGAGATATAAGAACCGCGTGACACACCGACATTCTAACGTGAACATTTGCGTTTCTGCCGGCCGGTGTGGCCGAGCGGTTCTAGGCGCTACAGTCTGGAGCCGCGCGACTACTACGGTCGCAGGTTCGAATCCGGCATCGGGCATGGATATGTGTGATGTCCTTAGGTTAGTTAGGTTTAAGTAGTTCTAAGTTCTAGGGGACTGATGACTTCATATGTTAAGTACCATAGTGCTCAGAGCCATTTGAACCATTTTTGCGTTTCTTGAGTGACGTTCAACCTGGCCTCCTACTTACTGATAGACGAAACTGAGGCATACTCTGTTGGCAATATTAGTCGAGTATACTCCACGATAACCGAAGCAACCGAATTGGATTCCCGATTCCTCACACTGTTTTCAGCTGTCGTACGTTGTTGAACACCCGGCCCAAGCATGACAATTTCCATAGACCTTCATGCACTGTAAACGACGTACTAAGATCTACAGTACTTTAATACGAGGAGTATAAAGTAACTTTCTGAATATTTTTAAATTCTACTTTTAAAATCAATTCTACAATTTTTAGCAATGGTTTCTTGGGAGCAGCCGGCCATTGTGGCCGAGTGGTTCTAGGCGCTTCAGTCCCGAACCGCGCTGCTGCTGTGGTCGCAGGTTCGAATCCTGCCTCGGGCATGGATGTGTGTGATGTCCTTAGGTTAGTTAGGTTTAAGTAGTTCTAAGTCTAGGGGACTGATGACTGCAGATGTTAAGTACTCAGAACCATTTCAACCATTTGAATCTTGGCAGCATGGGTGTGTGTGTTGTCGTTAGCCTAAGTTATTTTAAGTTAGATTAAGTAGTGTACGAGCCTCGGGACCGATGACCTTAGCAGTTTGGTCCCATAGGAACTTACCACAAATTTCCATTCTTTTCTTGGCAGTGTTTCTTGCCTAAAAGGTTAGTCGCTTCATATGATTTCGAGTATCATCAGTTCATAAAGCCACTATTGTCACATTTTGTGAATTAGATTCATAAAGGCAGCAACTAAGCGAGTGTCGGTGTCGTATTGTTCATATCACCTCAGGTCGATGCCCGGTCGTTCCTTTGAAGAGGTCGCAGCCGATTATCTGTTCTACCCTGGTAGATCCCAGATTATGCTTAGTATATTTATTTCGTCGTCGACGCAAAAAAGTGGTGTCCCCCTTCCTTCCAGGCCCTCAATTGCGAATATTGTCGTCGTCAACCCTCCCTCTGTTATTAGACAATAATGGATCTGATGACTGTCAGCTGGGAATACTCTTGAGTACGGGAACAAAAAATTAGTGACAAGGCGATGGTGTACGTGCAGTTAAAAAAAGGCCTGGTGGAAGTCTTTTGTTTGACGCTACTTCGACGCCTTGCGTGTCCTTAACGATATCCTACTGGAGAACACTATTATGCACAGTTGGAGCTCAAATTCTTAGAAGACGTACGTACGTAAAGTGTAGAACTGAATTTTCTTTTAAAATATTCGGATTGGTCATTCGGTTGATGCTCATTTTCGAACTGAAGTACTGAAAATTCATTTAAAATTTCAAACTTGTCTTTTTGAAAACTTCCCTTTCGGATGAACACAATCAAACGAGGACACCTGAAGAGTAAGCGAAACATGAATGGTAAATTTTATACATTCGCCAAGCACAATACGGAGCAGAAATCAATCGCATTTCCTCACATAATCTACGCTATTTAAATTTCGAAATGATCTGTATATTTTACTGTCCCTTTAAGAGGAAGCAGGGACTCAAAATCAGATGAACCACATGATCAAGTAATAAAGAAAAAAACCTTTTTGCTATTGCTAGCAGTCAACAAGACCTGCTTTCACTGAAGTCGAGTGCACCTTGCACCCCGTCTTTTTTCCAGAGAACATAGATCTTACAATATTTACACTTCGTTGCAACTTCAGCCACATAACCTCTAGTAAAGAAGAGTACGCGTGTGTTTATTTATTTATGTTTTACGTAGCCTGTTTCCTTTTCATTCTTTCCTTCGTTTGTGTGTCATTTTGTGTAACAGGGAGAATGAGAGTAATTTGAAGCGTGCTCCACCGCAGTCAGTGGCTATTTCAAGTTGTAGGCTTGCAGTGCCTGTTTAACGTTTCATCCACTTGCTGTAGGACCAGAGACATAGTTCAGTAACAGTAAGCGGACCTTCTGGTACGGAAAAAAGCTACAGGGATTGACAGCGTATCCTCTTTTCCGATTCCACCACCCACATACATCAGAGATGAGCCCCGGGAATAAAGTTTTAGGCACTGTAAATTGTGATCTGGTAAGTGTCACATACGTTTGGCTCTCTCTGCTCAAAGATTCTGTTACATTATGTCGGTTTGGATTTCTAATTGGAATGGAACGGTTTTTCATTACGCTGAGACGTAGCCTTTGTGAGTTTTGGTTATTCAATACATTCTGAGGTAAATTCAAGTGTTTTACAGAATTACATGGGAATTGCTTTGTTCTTGAAAACGACCTTTAAACTTATGGTGTTGTAGCAGTATTTCCAGTATAAATGTGAGGTACATTAATTGCACAGATTTTCCATGTTCTTTCCCTCCACGAATTTCATTCTATATATTCGTTTTCTACAGTTTTTAGAAGTTTCTTTTGTATTAACGGATAGATTTTGTGGCCATCAGCCAGAATGTGTCCTCCATTTATGTGCTAGGTCCCTGTAACAACGATTGGTGAACTGATTTTTTCCCCTGAGTTAAATAAATACCAGCAAGCCGGGCTTTTCTGAATTGCATTAAACTCTCGATTATCTGCGGTAATTGGGGCTTGAGAACTGTATATAATCGTGTTCCACCGATAATCCGCAATTAAGTACTCCGTAATGCATTAAGTTTTTTAGAGAACAAAAATTAATTACAATATGACAATTAGAATCATTAACCAATGTTTATAACAAATTCTACTATAATCACCGTAGAATGTGTTGAAAATTTGGTACTCTTGCATTGTTCGAGCAGCAGACTGTTTACTACACTCATGTTTTAACGTGAGATTATTGTTTACCCACTGCCGGGTTAATGGAAAATTTCCTGCAGCAAAAAAAAAAAAAAAAAAAAAAAAAAAATGGGAGAAATAGGTCAAGGAAACCCACAAAGTGGTGGATAATCCTCCCGCAGGTGACCAAGAGTTTCCTGTATTTCGTATTTATGGAAGATTACGTAACCGATTTTGTGGCCAACAGCCCTGTGTGCTGTTATCTACATCTGCATCTACATCTACATCCATACTCCGCAAGCCACCTGACGGTGTGTGGCGGAGGGTACCCTGAGTACCTCTATCGGTTCTCCCTTCTATTCCAGTCTCGTATTGTTCGTGGAAAGAAGGATTGTCTGTATGCTTCTGTGTGGGCTCTAATCTCTCTGATTTTATCCTCATGGTCTCTTCGCGAGATGTACGTAGGAGGGAGCAATATACTGCTGGAGTCTTCGGTGAAGGTATGTTCTCGAAACTTTAACAAAAGCCCGTACCAAGCTACTGAGCGTCTCTCCTGCAGAGTCTTCCACTGGAGTTTATCTATCATCTCCGTAACGCTTTCGCGATTACTAAATGATCTTGTTACGAAGCGCGCCGCTCTCCGTTGGATCTTCTCTATCTCTTCTATCAACCCCATCTGGTACGGATCCCACTCTGCTGAGCAGTATTCAAGCAGTGGGCGAACGAGTGTACTGTAACCTACTTCCTTTGTTTTCCGATTGCATTTCCTTAGGATTCTTCCAATGAATCTGAGTCTGGCATCTGCTTTACCGACGATCAACTTTATATGATCATTCCATTTTAAATCACTCTTAATGCGTACTCCCGGATAATTTATGGAATTGACTGCTTCCAGTTGTTGACCTGCTATTTTGTAGGTAAATGATAAGGGATCTATCTTTCTATGTATTCGCAGCACATTACACTTGTCTACATTGATATTGAATTGCCATTCCCTGCACCATGCGTCAATTTGCTGCAGATCCTCCTGCATTTCAGTACAATTTTCCATTGTTACAACCTCTCGATACACCACAGCATCATCTGCAAAAGGCCTCAGTGAACTTCCGATGTCATCCACCAGGTCATTTATGTATATTGTGAACAGCAACGGTCCCATGACACTCCCTTGTGGCACACCTGAAATCACTCTTACTTCGGACGACGTCTGTCCATGTATGCTTTTGGAACCGTGATCTAACGGTATTTCGAGCTCATTTAGATAAATGGTCACATAGATTTGCGGAATGTTTCTGCAACCCAACGGTTTATATTTTCGTGTCACTGTATGTGGTGGTGATTAATCCACGCGCCCCGCCTAACCGCACGTACCTGATACTCCCCAGTTTTCTCTAGGTTCTACTGAGCATCTAGCCAGTTGGAGCACAGCAGATGACGCACGTTTCATTTTGAATGTTTCTTGCATGTGACTGACTGATGTCATCTGGAGCCACAAAAACGCATGAAACGGGCTGCACCTAATTTACATTCGTGCCAATTTCATTGTTTTGTCTGAAAGAATATTAACTATTGAGTCAGTCCCTTAATGTGAAATGTTAGATTTACATTGAACTCTGTGCCATATAATCATGCGTTATCAGAACGGTTTGTGTCTGTTATCTTGTATACCAAATGAACCTTGTAATCAATTAACTTTAGAATGGGTAATCACACCCAGCATCTCACCACCGTCTCCGCTCCGTCATTTTTGTAGTACCCAGGAAAGGGAACGATATGAAAATGAGCTATGAAAACATCATACTCTATCCGCCATTTGGACTGCTCATGACACAATCTTCCACTTGTGCCTGTAGGCCCATTGAATACTTGAGTCATACTGTAGTTATAATAGCATACCAAGCATTACGTACAATATTGAGAGTGGGAAAACTGGTATGAGCCCACCTCAAGGAAAGGCAGTTTGGATTCTGGATAAATGTAGCCACACGCAATAGTGACTCTACTACTTCTTTTAGAAGATAGGTTAAGGAAATGGACACATAGGTTTATAGCATTTGTAGACTTAGAGAAAGCTATTTACGATATTGACTCGAATACTCTCCTTGAAATTCTGAGGGTAACAGGGATAAAACACAGGGATCTAAAGGCTATTTACAACTTGTAAAGAAACCAAATGGTAATTATAAGTGAGGAGGGGCATGAAAGGGAAGCAGTGTTGAGAAGAGAGTGAGACAGGGTTGTAGCGTACATTGAGCAAGCAGTAAAGGAAATATAAGAAAAATCTAGAGTAGGAATTAAAGTTCAGGGAGAAGAAATAAAAACTTTGAGGTTTACCGATGACATTGTAATTTTCTCAGAGACAGCAAAGGACCTGGAGGAGCAGTTGAACGGAATGAACATCGTCGTGAAAGGAGGATCTAAGATGAACATCAATAAAAGCAAAACACGGATAATGGAATGTAGTCGAATTAGGAAACGAGGCACTAAAAGTAATCGATGAGTTTTGCTATTTGGGCAGCAAAATAATTGATGATGGACAACGTAGAGAGGATGTAAAATGTAGACTAGCAATGGCCATAAAAGCGTTTCTGAAGAAGAGAATTTTGTAAACATCAAATACAGATTTAAGTGTCAAAAAGTCTTTTCTGAAAGTATTTGCCTGGAGTGCAACCATGTACGGAAGTGAAACATGGACGATAAGCAGTTTAGATAAGAAGAGAATAGAAGCTTTTGAAATGTGTTGCTGCAGAAGAATGCTGAAGAATAAATGGGCAAATCGTGTAACTAATTACGAGGTACTGAATAAAATTGACTAGGGATTGGTTGATAGGATACATTCTGAGACATCAAGCGATCACCAATTTAGTACTGAAGGGAAGTGTGGAGACTAAAAATCGTAGAGGCAGACCAAGAGACGAATACAGTAAGCAGATTTAGAAGGATCTAGGTTGCAGTAGTTATTCGGAGATGAAGAGGCTTGCACAGGATAGAATAATATGGAGGGTTGCGTCAAACCAGTCTTCGGACTGAAGACAACGACGAACAACAATGATGTTATCCGTTGCGCTACAGAATTAAATCCATTTTATTTATTTATTTATTCATTTGGGCCGTTTGTGGCATTTGAAATGTTTAAATTAAGTCGATTGGCACACAAAGGTAGTGAAGATCAAGCACTTGGCGAGACCTAGCTACTGAAACAGAACACAGAAGATCTGAATAACGATCAATAACCAACAAAATTAATTTACTCTGGGCAGTCGATGTCAAACCACACTAGTAGGAACTTTTCAAAATATCAATAAGCGCTATGACGAAACACGAACTATTGCTTAATGTAACCCAAAGACTCTTGAGAATTTCACGTTCATAGTCTTAATTAAAAACAGATTCACACCTACGTTACGGCCTCCATGGATTTAGTTGGAAACAAAATACACGGTACATACTGGCGATAGAACAATATACTCTGAATTACGTGCAAGAGTCATTTACGGTGAAGCTGATGAACAAATATGCCATGTGCCTAAGGATTTTAGAAGAAGAAGCATCAAGGAAGAACGTAAGTTGTGTTAATTCCACAGCTATCCGCTATTAGCGCATTAATAAGAAGAAACCTAAAAAAGTAAAGTCTGTTGTGAGTGGTTCGGAACGCCTGCGTTGACCTGGTAACCTAATGGTTTCTCATAGTCCTAACGACTGTTTTATTGCCAGCTATATGAGTCGAGTCGTTCTTTATCGTTTCTGGGCACAGTGGCTACTTCCGTAACACGCAGCTCATTCGGTCAGAAGCTAATGATATGAGTTCTTGAATGTTAACTTTCTAGCGTATATTATTTTATATGTAAATAAGTTATACACAACTGCAACCAGTCACTTTTTTCAATAATAATGCTTTATTACATGAACCGGTTTTCGAACCTTTTCAGGTTCATCTTCAGGTGGTTTCGGGAGGATCCGGGAAGTTACATCATTACTGGTAGTAGCATAATGCTGGGTGCTGGTTCTATGGCAGAAAGATGGGTCACACTTTAGTGTATCGCCATGACTATAGCTTATCTGTAGATATGGATGTAAATTTAGTTTTTACTTACTGCGACGGTATAGGCGGCTTTTTTCGTATCTGTCTGCCTCCATATTGATGTCCAGAACACTTTCACACAAACTATATTAGTTTACACTTTGACAGTGACACTTTACCAGCATCCAGCATGCGCTTTACAACTGTTGCTTGTAACAAAGATCTTGACAGAAAGATATGGCATAGGCCTACTTTGTACAGAGATGTAATCTGTTGTTCTTTACATGTGTTAAAGTCGATATAAGGGCAAGTATTTTAATCAGAATGGCGATAACATGAGAGCACAAGATAAAATAAATAAATAAATTACTACAAGAACAAATTTCATGTAATAAAGCATTATTATCGAAAAAAGTGACTGGTTGCAGTTGTGTATAACTTATTTACATTCAATATACAGTCACGGTTCTAAAATATCCGTAATGGATAAGCATAATTATTTTATATATTTTTCAGTAGTAATAAAATAAATAGATCCAGTATTTCGGGTAGCGTCTCTGCAGACCACTAATTTGTTGTAGCCACAGCCTTTGAACTCTCCTCAGTAGAGTGAGATGAAGATTTCATTGTCCCCACAGAACTTCCAAGCACGCATACATTTCTCGTAAATTCACGAGCAGATATTTGCTAGGCAATATTTAATTTCGTGGTTCGGTTTGGAAGCGACTCATGGTTGACGAATAATACGTACATTTATAATTTACTACATTATATGAGGCCACACTAAAATTGTCTAATGAACTGTCTTTCATCTCCCAATGGACCTCATGAAATGGAAATAGAACTAAGATATATAGGAAACAGTTATTTAATAAATGCAAGCCTTGATATATAATGATTTAGTAATAACTTTCGATCTTTCAAAGCTTCCAGTATACAAAATTCTAAATGTGTAGCGTTGCAGACACCACCAATATTTCTGTATCTTTGCGTAGTACCATTAAAAATAAATAGTCTGCCAATTTTAAGTTACACAATAGCCAGGACGCATTGTTTACACATATAAGAAGGCTCGGCTCTGAGCACTATGGGACTTAACATCTGAGGTTATCAGACCCGTAGAGGTAGAACTACTTAAACCTAACTAACCTAAGGACATCACACACATCCATGCCCGAGGCTGGATTCGAACCTGCGACCGTAGCAGTCGTGCGGTTCCGTACAGAAGCGCCTAGAACCGCTCGGTCACACGGGGCCTGCCATACAAGAAGAAAGCATATAATTACACGGGACTGGAAACGTTTCAATTCCATGTTACAAGACGTTTTCGACAATATCGTAATAATAATAAGAAATGCGGGAACAGAATGTGCCAGCATGCCATATGAAGGTTTTTTTTTTACGTGAAATCTTGAAAGTCTCTCACTCCGTTAACAATGTTACCTGCATCACTCCACCATCGCACTGAATTCTGGACTGATAGAATCCTGGAGTACCGTATATGGCGTTCACAACATTCCGCAATGTGTGGAAAGTTTCTCTGCATCTCGTTCCGGAATTCCATGTACAAGAGATTTCAAATGCCCGACAAATTAAAGTTTAGAGGCTTTAGATCCGGAGAAAGAAGAAGCCGGCCAATTGATCCTGGCCTTCCTGTCCAATCTTTCATGGAAACTTACTTAGAACCCGATGGGAATTAACAATGAACTGAGAAGAAAGGTGGGGAAGCTCCACCGTGCATTAAGTACACCATGTTTCGTCTCACTGGTAAAAGCACTCATTTACTAGCAGTTTATATGGAATATTCTCTAAGAAGGCGTTGTAGGCTGAATTGTCGACCCTGATGCGAACAAACAATCACCAGCAGTGCTAGTAGAAATATCGACAAGAAATCATTGTAAATGACGTGGTTCAAGAATCCGTCCTCCGAGTTTGGAGTGTTATATGCATCTCTCGCAATTGCATTGAATCCCGGGTACACAATGTATTCCTGGAGTACTGCGCATCGTTTTCGCAATCTCCCGCAATGTATCTAGGAAAAGTCTTCTGTCTCGTACTGATTTTCTATGCACAATATCTTTATGCTGATAATTAAATTTATAATCTGATCGCCGGCCGAGTTGGCCGAGAAGCTCTAGACGCTACAGTCTGGAACCGCGCGACCGCTACGGTCGCAGGTTCGAATCGTGCCTCGGGCATGGATGTGTGTGATGTCCTTAGGTTAGTTAGGTTTAAGTAGTTCTAAGTTCTAGGGGACTGAAGACCTCAGCAGTTAAGTCCCATAGTGCTCAGAGCCATTTGAACCATTTTTTGAACCAGTGGCAAACATCTCAGCAGGAAAAGCGGTTACTCTCCAGTCCAGCGCAATATACTGGTGAAATAGGGTATAGTCACAAGTGTCGACCCAGGCGTTGGGTTAAATCAATTATCTGATTAAGGTTGAAGCAAACTAGCGTTTCGTTGCACATCTCTATATTATTAGAGTCATAGACCCTCCCACACCCAGTCACCCGGCGACTGAGATACGAGCTACGTCATATTGGGGTCTACTAAATATTCTCCACACCAAAATAATCTGTGGATAAACCTCGCGGAATTGGACATTCCCCTGTCGACAAACCCTGAAGCAGAACAATATCGAAATTAATGATGTTACAGTACATCACTTGGAAGAAGAGGACTTAGATCTCTGACGCTGATGCTTCCAAATCTATACAGGAATAAAATAATAGAATTCTTTAGTTTTAAACGTCCTAAATATCCCTAAAATGAGTGTGTAATTGACTGAATTTTTTACAAAAACACACCAAAAATTTTTTTAAACAGGCAGTTTTTTTTTCATTTTAAGACAGCAATATTCGCACTCACAATCCGCTTAGATTTTTACAACACATAACATAGGTGATTTGGAACGGTAGATTTATATGCACACTTCCACCGCCCTCTCGTTTGTGTGTTACAGTCACTAAAACCTCTTTCTTATTCAAGAGACGTGTGGTGAAGTCCGTCCAAAAGACCTGGGGGGCACATCGTTGCCGACTGGACGCCGTATCACCCTCCGCCAATGAGGTCACTGGATGCGATGTGGAGGGGCGTGGGTTCAGCACACGGCTCTCCCGGCCGTTGTCGGTTTTCGTGACCTGTAACCGCCACTACTTCTCGGTCAAGCACCTCTTCAATTGGCATCGCAACGCTGACTGCATTCCGTTCCAGTCCTTACACGAAGAAAAAAACGTCTAGCAATGCCGGGAATTGAACGCGGGTCCTCCGCATTGCAGTCAGCTGCGCTGATCTCTCAGCTACGGAGACTTAACGTTACGCTAATTCATGTGCCGTATGGCTACAGAACGTCACAGCTAGGCTCGAAAATCTGTTGCGGCATATGCCAGCATAGTTTATTTGAAAAACATATGGCCAACTTCTATCGCACTCCTTATTTAATCCATATAGTCCAGCCTGTAATGATCTGATCATCGACGGAATGTGAAACACCTATCTTCCTTCCTGATACAGTGTCGAAGAGTTCTGTTTGTGCATTGTTGCCCATTCGAGCTATTTCGAAAAAAAACAAAACAGAGATAATTGTGGCGCAACGAGTTCTACCTCTAAGGACGGAAAAAGCGCTTTAGCTCAAAAGAAGGTGGAAATATTAAACATAACTCATAGCACGTATCCGGCCGGTGTGGCCGAGCGGTTCTAGGCGCTTCAGTCTGGAGCCGAGCGACCGCTACGGTCGCAGGTTCGAATCCTGCCTCGGGTATGGTTGTGTGTGATGTCCTTAGCTTAGTTAGGTTTAAGCAGTTCTAAGTTCTAGGGGACTGATGACCTCAGATATTAAATCCCATAGTGCTCAGAGCCATTTGAACCATAGCACATAGGACCTCCCTTTTCTTGCAGTCATCACCTGTAACATTTGGGAACGACTTTCCAGTAAGTTCTAGTAAACTGAAGACGGAAGTTATCTTCATTTCCACGACGAGTGAGGACCTAGTGCTGCCATTTTCGCAGAATGGCGTGTAGCTGACACTTCAGTTCATCCCAAATATGTTCGATTGGATGTAGGTAAGGTCGCTGAACCGGCGAGCCCAGCCGATCCCTCTAGATTTTTTTTCCTATGTATTGATCCTACCTATGTAAGAGTCTCAAGCTGAAACAGGAAAGGTCTAATCTCACTCTTGTTCTGGTGTGGTCATAAATGATTTCATAAAAGCAAATTAGGTCTGTTGAGTGCAATATAGCCATATCACAAAATTAATAAACATGCGCTGAACTCACAGTGAAACATTGTGTTCCTAAACACTTAAAATATTTTATGATCCTAAGGCTACACTCTGGGTAACGGTTCACATTACTTCAATAAGAAGTTCTGAGCAAATTATTTTCTTGTTCATTGCAAGACTCATACGAGATCTTATCTGTGAATTTAGAGTTTATCGTTTTTTCACTGATTTCCGATTATTTTTCTCTCTGCTGTTACTGGTTTCGGTCATCTCTGGCGTAGCATCACTTTCACAGACCCTCTCAACATGCCGTAAACACATTCTTAACTAGGCGAGACATTGACACTGGGTGTTTTTCCATTCTGACGGCCACCTCTCTTAATGGCAGCGATTTCCCTATCACTTCAGGGATCTGAGAAGTACTTTCTCGGCTTTCATGTCAACATCAGCCTTCAGATTAGAAGGCGTCGCCAGCCCACCACTTGGCGTGAGAGTCCCCCTTGATGGTGTTTGTTGCTGGAGGCTCGATCCACCTTCCTACTTTTTTTTCAGCTCTCCACACTAGTCTGCCCTGTGCAAGTTTCTTCATTTCTGCATGACTATTGCTCTAAAATACATCCATTTTACCCTTTTGGCTCAATCCAAGCCTTGTACTGCGTCTACAGTTTTTACCTCCGCCCTTATTTCCATTATCAAATTGACTATTCCCTTATTCCTCAGGATGTGTCCTACCAGCTGATCCTTTCTTTTAATAGAGATGTGCCATAAATTCCTGTTACCTCTATTTCGTGTCAACACCTCCTCGTTAGTTACTCGATCTACCCGTTTAGTCCTCGACGTTCTTCTTTACTACCACATTTCTAAAGCGTCTGATTTATTCTTATTTAAGCCGCTTATCGTTCATTTTCCATTTCCTTACGAAACTACACTTCAGACAGATACCTCCAGAAAAGACTTTCTGACAAATTTATATTAGATGTTACACATTCCACTTTTTCAGAAATAAATCCTCTCTACTTCAGCCATCATCATTTATTTTGCTCCACGAATAGCAATACGCATCTGCTACTCTTAACGAGTCATTTCCTAACCTAATTCCCTTAGCATCGTTGATGTAATTCAACTGCATCTCATTACTTTCGTTTTACTTTTGTTGAGTTCATCTTATAAAATGTTTGCAAGATGTTATCCACCCCGTTTATCTGCTCTTCCAAGTATTTTGCTGTCTCTTAGGGAATTACAATGTCATCGACAAATCTCAGAGTTTCATTTCGTCTCTTTGGACCTTTAAAATCGTCTCCAAATTTTTCCTTGGTTTCCTTTACTGCCTGTTCAATGTACAGATTGAATAGCATCTGGTATACGTTACTACAAACAAATTAGCCAATTACGGGCAAGACTCGCGTTATTTATATAGATAGTTGAGGTAATCGAGTATCTCGACGATATTTACCTATTACCCCTCATTACCCGTATTAATTGTTGGTAAGGTGGGTGCCAGGTTGAGATTCATTTGTAGAGTCCTGAGAAAATGTAGTCCATCAAACAAAGGAGGTGGCTTACAAAACACTCGTTTGACCTATACTTAAATATTGCTCATCAGTATGGGATCCGTACCAAGTCGGGTTGACAGAGGAGATAGAAAAGATCCAAAGTAGAGCGGCGCGTTTCGTCACAGGGTTATTTGGTAACCGTGATAGCGTTACGGAGATGTTTAGCAAACTCAAGTAGCAGACTCTGCAAGAGAGGCGCTCTGCATTGCGGTGTAGCTTGCTGTCCAGGTTTCGAGAGGGTGCGTTTCTGGATGAAATATCGGATATATTGCTTCCCCCTATTTATACCTCCCGAGGAGATCACGAATGTAAAATTAGAGAGATTCGAGCGCGCACGGAGGCCTTCCGGCAGTCGTTCTTCCCGCGAACCATACGCGACTGGAACAGAAAAGGGAGGTAATGACAGTGGCACGTAAAGTGCCCTCCACCCCACACCATTGGGTGGCTTGCGGAGTATAAATTTAAATGTAGATGTAGATCTATACTGGCAAGATATCGATCCTGGGAATTCCAAGACTTTCGTGAATGATTTAATTTTAAGTTATAAGTTTAAATTCTTGTGTAATTTCCCATTCGCGATTGTAATTCCTGATATAAAGGGCACTTAACCGACGAACATAGACAGGCGGGTAATAAATGACAGACAAATATTTTTGTGATTCACAATTTTCGGATATTTTTTTCTTGCGTGTACTGTGAAATCTTGAGGTTCAAAAATGGTTCAAATGGCTCTGAGCACTATGAGACTCAACTGCTGAGGTCATTAGTCCCCTAGAACTTAGAACTAGTTAAACCTAACTAACCTAAGGACATCACAAACATCCATGCCCGAGGCAGGATTCGAACCTGCGACCGTAGCGGTCTTGCGGTTCCAGACTGCAGCGCCTTTAACCGCACGGCCACTTCGGCCGGCCGAAATCTTGAGGTGGTTGTCAAATTTCATGACTCTAGGTCGACAAGACCAGTTAGTGAGTTTGCGAGTATCAAAAAATTTGACATAAATGGCCGTACCATTTAACTGCATGGCTTAGAAGCTTAATTTTTTTACACCCCGAACTCTCGGATAGAAAGACGGACGAACGGACGAGCGTACAACAAAATGGTCCTATAAGGGCACCGTTTTTACCGACTGCGCTATGGAACCCTAAAAGGAAAGCAAGGAGGCACCTACTATGCTCTCAGAAAATTTTATTCATAAATTTATTCACCTCGATGTCGTGAGCAGTCCCTCACTAGAATGGAAGAAGCTAAACTCAGCACCAGTTGCGTGTCATGGTCGATTTCAGACTTATTATTTACACCATAGTCAAGAACCTGAACACAACTGAGAAAAAACAATCTCATTTGGTTACATTCAACGGTTTAGGAATTTTGTCTAGTTCGCTCTGGGTACTTAGTCAATGTTAGCGAAGTGATACATGGTACTAAGTCCAGTACCGATCGGGAACAATAAATGCTGTTATTAATTTATTCTTCTTATTATTATTATTAAGCATTTATCACTGAAGTAATGCGAAATCGCTCACATTTTGTTAATATACTATGAAATTGGAAACTTACTACACCAATTTTCTATTCTGATATCCTTTTTCGAGGATCTTCTGCGGCTGCGTTTTCCTTCTATCCTTCAGTGTTTTGAGTGGTCATCTCTTTCTACTCTGCGCTCATGTTTTCTTCAATATATGTCTACACAAACCATGAACGATGAACCACGGATCTTGCCGAGGTGGGATGGTTTACATGCCTCAATGATACAGACAGCCGCACTGTATGTGCAACCACAATAGAAACAAACCTGTTACTGCTGTAAAGGGGCAGCGGCATTTCAGTAGTTGCAGGGGCAACAATGGGTATGATTGACTGATATGATGGTTGGTTGGTTGTTTGGGGAAGGAGACCAGACAGCGTGGTCATCGGTCTCATCGGATTAGGGAAGGATGGTGAAGGAAGTCGGCCGTGCCCTTTCAGAGGAACCATCCCGGAATTTGCCTGGAGCGATTTAGGGAAATCACGGAAAACCTAAATCAGGATGGCCGGACGCAGGATTGAACCGTCGTCCTCCCGAATGCGAGTCCAGTGTCTAACCACTGCGCCACCTCGCTCGGTGACTGATATGACCCCTTAACATTTAGTCAATAGGGTCTTGCTGTGTTGGTACTGCGAATGGCTGAAAGTAATGGGAAACTGCTTTCATTATTTCTCACGAAGTCATGCAGCTCTGTTCTATAGGATTGAGAGCTGCTTGAAACCAGTATTTAGACTGAAGAGTAGAAATGAAAGAAGAAGAACGACAACGACATACACCTATACTTCAATATCATTGATAACTTGTTTTGTGTGTCTTAATCGTTTCTATCACCGCAATTTTTCTGCTGTATTGCTGATTCTATCGCCAGATAACTATTCATGAACGATTCTCTAATCTGTGTGTTTTAATGTTAAGTTTTTAATATACTGCTTAGTTCATCGAGTTTTTAGAAAGCTGGATTTCATAATTTGTCTGTACATCTGGTTTTAATATCTTTCTGTAGTACCAAAATGCCGTAATCCAGTAGTAGCTTACCATGGAGTTCTCTCGTAACTAAACATAAGTAATATGTACTCATACCACTCTTTTGTGGTATAAGAGTTTCTTCGCTTGTGGTAATCGGTTCCTCATATTTTTATTACTTTTGTGACAGTATGTCATCTTGCATCACAGACAAAATTCTTTTACGTATCTTTATTTTTGTCACCGTGCGTCATCTTGCATCTTAGGTAAAATTCTTTCAGTTTTTCTTCCATTGAACCTTTCTCACTAACAACATTAAGCAGTATATTGTACACATTAAGCGATATACTGTGCTAAGGATTATGTCCATCCTGTTCAGCAAGTCTTCTTAATCTTCCTTATTTTTCACCAGGGGAGCTATGACTTCTATGAACTTGGTGTTGGTACCAATTCCCAATGCACTTCAATCCTTCTCGGGAATTCTGCACCAGTTGCGACGTAGTCAGCTGTTGAACATTTCATCTAATTAAATTCAATTTATTGATCATCCGTTGTTATGTACAGAACTGGATTCTCAAAATGAAAAGTAGCGGAAACTACGGGTTCTACCACGTTTGGATCCCACTAAGATGCGAAACAGTGTGTCTAGCATTTTCTTGCCATTCACGTCCTCTCAGAAGTTATTGTTGTTGTTCTTGTGGTATTCAGTACAAAGAGTAGTTTAATGCAGCTCTCCAGGTCACTCTATCTTGTGCAAATCTCTCAATATCTGAATAACTACTGCAACCTACACCCTCCTGAATCTGTTTACTATATTGATTCCTTGGTCCCCGTCTACGATCACACTTCCCTCCATTACTAAACTGGTGATCCCTTGACGTCGCAGAATATGTCCTGACCCTTCTTTTGGTCAGGATGTGCTACAAATATCTTATCTCCCAGATTGTATTCAGCATCTCCCCGTTAGTTATGTGCCCATCTAATCTTCAGTATTCTTCTGTAGCACCACAATTCAAAAGCGTTTATTCTGTTCTTGTCTAAATTGTTTACCGTCCATGTTTCACTTTCGTACATGGCTGTACACCAGACAAATACCTTCAGTAAAAACTTTCTGACACTTAAATCTATACTCGATGTTAATAAATTTCTCTTCTTCAGAAACGCTTTTCTTGCCATTGTCAGTGTACATTTTCATTCTCTCTACGTTGCCCATCATTTATTTTGCTGCCCAATAGCAAAACTCATCTACTACAATGTGTGACTCGTTTACTAATCTAAGTCCTTCAACATCACCTGATTGAAATCGACTATACTCCATTATCGTTGTTTTGCGTTTGATGGTCATCTTATATTCTGCTTTCAAGACGCTGTCCGTTCCGTTCAGCCGGCCAGGGTGGACGAGCAGTTCTAGTCGCTTCAGTCTGGAACTGCGCCACCGCTGCGTTCGCAGGTTCAAATTCTGCTCGGGCATGGATGTGTGTGATGTCCTTAGGTTAGTTAGGTTTAAGTAGTTCTAAGTTCTAGGGGACTGATGAGCTCAGATGTCAAGTCCCATAGTGCTCAGAGCCATTTTTTCGTTCCATTCATCTGCTCTTCCAAGTCCTTTACTGTCTCTGATAGAATTACAGTGCCATCGGTAAACCTCCCAGTTTTTATTTCTTCTCCCGGAACTTTAATTCACACTTTAAATTATTCTTTGTTTTGCTTTGTTGCTTGTTCATTGAACAGATTGAATAATATCGGGTGTAGGCTATAGCCCTGTGTCATTCCCTGCTCAGTCTCTGCTTCCCTTTCATGCCCCTCAATTCCCACAACTACCGTCTGGTTTTTGTGTAAGTTGTAAGTAGCCTTTCACTCCCTGTATTTTATCCCCGCTACCTTCAGAATTTCAAAGAGAATATTTCAGACATCATTGTCAAAAACTTTCTCTAAATCTACAAATGCTAAAAACGTAGGTTTGTCTGTCCTTAACTCCTCTTCTAAGAGAAGTCATAGGGTAGCTGTTGCCTCGCGTGTTTTTGCATTTCTCCGAAATCCAAACAGATCCTCGCTGAGGTCGGCTTTTACCAGTTTTTCTACGTCTCTGTAACGTATCCTTGTCAGTATTTTGCAACCATGACTTATTAAACTAACAGTTCGGTATTGTTCACACCTCAGCACCTACTTTCTTTGGAACTGGAATTATTACATTATTCTTAAAGTCTGAGGGTATTTCTCCTGTCTCATGCATCCTACACACCGTGCGGAATAGTTTTGTTTGTCGTCTACTTGTGGGACCTTGTTTCGACTTAGGTCTTTCAGTGTTCTGTCAAATTCTTCTCGTAGCGCCGTATCTTCCATATCTTCATCTACCTTTTATAATATAGCCTTTAAGTTCATGCCGGCCGCGGTGGCCGTGCGGTTCTAGGCACTTCAGTCCGGAACCGCGTGACTGCTACGGTCACAGGTTCGAATCCTGCCTCGGGCATGGTTGTGTGTGATGTCCTTAGGTTAGTAAGGTTTAAGTAGTCCTAAGTTCTAGGGGACTGATGACCTCAGATGTTAAGTCCCATAGTGCTCAGCCATTTGAACCATTTTAAGGTTATCTCCCTTGTACAGACCTTCTATATACGGCTTCCACCTTTCAGTTTCCCCATCTCTGCCTAGTACTAGTTTTCCATCTGAGCTCTTGATTTTCATACGGCTACTTCTCTTTGCTCCAAAGGCCTCTTTAATTTTTCTTGTATGCGTTATCTACCTTTCGGCTAGTGAAATAAGCTTCTAAACCCTTATATTTGTCCTCCAACCACTCCTGCTTATCCATTTTGCTCTTCCTGTCAGTTTAATTTTTTAGGCGTTCGTATTGCCTTTCGCCTGCTTCATTGGATACATTTTTGTATTTTGACCTTTTCTCAACTGAATTCAGTATCTCCTCTGTTATCCAAGGATTTCTACTAGGCCTAGTATTTTCACCTGTTTAACTCTCTGCTGCCTTCACTCTTTCCACCCATTCGTCTTCTACTGCATTCCTTTCTCCTGTTCTACATTGCCAAATGTTCCCTCTGAAGCTCTCAGCAATCTCTGATTCTTTCAACTTAACCAGGTCCCATCTCCTTATTTTCGAACTTCTTTTACAATTTCTTCAATTTTAATCTATAATTTATAACCAATAAATTGTGGCCATAGTCCTCATCTGCTCCAGAAAATGTCTTACAGTTTAAAATCTGGTCCCGAAATCTCTTTTACCATCACATAATCTATCTGGATCATTTTGGTGTATCCTGGTCTCTTCAAAGTATACAACCTTCTTTCATAATTCTGAAGCCAATTACGTTCTGTGCAAAATTCTACTAGGCAGCTTCCTCTTTCATTCCTTTCCCCCAGTCCATATTTACCTACTGTTTTTCATTCTGTTCCTTTTCCTGCTATCGAATTCCAGTTCCCCATCACAACTGAATTACATTTCTCTTAACTGTCTGAATAGTTTCTTTTATCTCAACATACATTTGTTGAATCACTTCATCATGTTCAGTGCTAGTTTGCATATACTGTAAACTTGTACTATTGCGAGGGATGTGGGCTTCGTGTCCATCTTGGCTACGATAATGAGTTCACTACGTAGTTCATAATAGCTTACACGCATTCCTGTTGTCTTAGTCATTATTAAACGTACTAATGCATTACCGATGTTTGATTTTGCATTTACAACCTTGTCCGAAAGGACAGTGCGTACAATTGTTTCATCTAGACGGGTGATGACCCCACAACGGTCAGTGCGGATGCACAGTATCGTTCGACCTCCAAGCGGGAATCTAAAATTAGTGAGCATGGACGACAGGGACGGGGACTGCAGATAGGTGGCGCTTCGTATGGGATGAGCCGGGAAGTGTGCCGAGATAGTCAGTGCATTAGTGATAAACAATGTATCCGGATGATGCAGTGGTTAATGCAGCTACCTACTAAGCAGTAGGTCCTGGGTTCGAGACCCGATCAAATACACATTTTCACTAGTCGCCGCTGATTCTGTACGAAGTTGCTTTGCAGCTGATATCATCAATTCATTATCTTTCCTTTATCTCACCTTCAACATCAAATTACATACTATCCACTTCCGTTTTTAAATTTTGTAATCTAGCTCCGATTCCTAACGACAGTTTTGTTTCTCCTGATGACGTCCTCCTGAGCCCGCCCGGAGAACCGAATGGGGGCCTATTTTACTTACCGAATATTTTACCCAATAGGTTGCTATAATTGTACATCCATACAGTAGAGCAGCATGTCTCGGGAAAAATTACAGGTGTAGTTTCCACTTGCTTTCAGCCGTTCGCAGTACCAGCAAAACCCTTGTGGTTGATGTTACTAAGCCAGATCTGTCAGTCATCCGTACTGTTGCCCTGCTACTATTGAAAAAGCTGCCGCCCCTCTTCAGGAACCACACGTTTGTTTGACTTCTCAACAGGTGCCCCTCCGTCGTGGTTGCACCTACGGTACGGCTATCTGTGTCGGCGAAGCTGGCAAGTCACTCCAACAATGGTAACGTCCGTGGTTCTAAGGGGGGGGGGGCGCCTCTCAGAGGACGATACCAAAAACCAGTTTCTATAAAATATTTTCCACTTTTCTTATTCTGCTCAAACATGCGTCCACGTGGACGATGCTTGTTGTTGTCCACAAAGGAAATGGATTCATTAGAGAACATTGACAACAGCTTTGTCACTTCAAGTTTTCATACGGTCGTCAGGTCAGTTCATTTGGAAGTGACCCGAAATTAAGGAATATCTTTGGATCTTGCAGTTCGATTCAAGATGAGTAAATATTCTGAAATACTAGGCAATTATCTGGTATGTTAGCTGGCTAGAATCCAAGATATCCAAGGTCAGCCGGCCGCGGTGGTCTAGCGGTTCTAGGCGCTCAGTCCGGAACCGCGAGACTGCTACGGTCGCAGGTTCGAATCCTGCCGCGGGCATGGATGTGTGTGATGTCCTTAGGTTAGTTAGGTTTAAATAGTTCTAAGTTCTAGGGGACTGATGACCACAGATGTTAAGTCCCATAGTGCTCAGAGCCCATATCCAAGGTCAACAGATTAATAAATGACCATTCACTAGTGAATAAGGACGTAATAGTTAAAAACCTATCCTTAATGCACCTGAAGTCAACAGTCGGAATTAAAGAAAGTAAGGAAGGTTCCATTTTACGTGCTGTCGACTGCGAGATTGTTGGAGAAGAGCTCTGGCTCAGCTGGAGAAGTATGGACGAATGTCAGATAAACCTTGAAAGAAATTCCTCGCTTGCCCGACAGCAAAAAAACCGGGGTGCCGACGACGATTCCGGAGCAGTCAAGGAATCGGAAGCCGAGTGCAGTGCGTGCAGCGCGGCGCCTGGCGCTTACGTCAGACGCCCGCTTGCAGAGGCGTGATTCAGCGCGGCTGATAGATGGCTGCTCGTCACGGACAGAGCGCTGGAATTTCGCGACTTGGTGCACGCAGGCAGCCAAGGCCGCCGCAGGCGCATCGTCCACGTGGACGCCACGTGCGCACTCCACCCACACCTGGTGCCTGGTGCTGAGGCAACCTCCTGTGTTCTGCAATCGCGTTTTCGGTTGCTTCTCACGCGCTCCCTATTGTGATACTCATTGCGCACTCTCCAGACCGAGTCTGGTCTTTCATCAAGAGAGTTGTCTCTGAGTCTATTCTCTCAGTACCATCCTTCAGGCCGGCCGGTGTGGCCGAGCGGTTTTAGGCGCTACATTCTGGAACCGTGCGACCACCACGGTCGCAGGTTCGAATCCTACCTCGGGCATGCATGTGTGTGATGTCCTTAGGTTAGTTAGGTTCAAGTAGTTCTAAGTTCTAGGGGATTGATGACCTCAGCAGTTAAGTCCCATAGTGCTCAGAGCCATTTGTACCATTTGAACCACCCTTCAGGTAAAATTCTTTCATATAATTCAGGGACCTACACTCGATCGCTGTATTGTTACACAAAACGGTTTAATATTGAAACTTCCTGGAAGATTAAAACTGTGTGCTGGACCGAGACTCGAACTCGGGACCTTCGCCTTTCGCAGGCAAGTGCTATACCGTCTGAGCTACACAACCACGACTCACGCCCCATCCTCACAGCTTTACTCTGCCAGTACCTCGTCTCCTACCTTCCAAACTTTACAGAAGCTCTCGTGCGAATGGCAAAGGTCCCGAGTTCGAGTCTCGGTCCAGCACACAGTTTTAATCTGCCAGGAAGTTTCATATCAGCGCACACTCCGCTGCAGAGTGAAAATCTCATTCTGGAAACATCCCCGAGGCTGTGGCTAAGCCATGTCTCCGCAATATCCTTTCTTTCAGGAGTGCTAGTTCTGCAAGGTGCGCAGGAGAGCTTCTGTAAGTACATCAGAAGTACAGCTGTGAGGACGGGGCGTGAGTCGTGCTTGGGTGGCTCAGATGGTGCCGGTACGGTAGCTCAGCGTGTTCGGTCAGAGGGTTAGCAGCCGTCTGTAATAAAAAAACTGAGCTAATCGATCAACAACAAACTTACACGGATGTCTTACGGCGTCCGCCCCGAGCAGATGCAACGAACAAAAGCGAAAAAATGAGTTAAAAAAAATGGTAGAGCACTTGCCCACGAAAGGCAAAGGTCCCGAGTTCGAGTCTCGGTCGCGCACACAGTTTTAATCTGCCAGGAAGTTTCATATCAGCGCACACTCCGCTGCAGAGTGAAAATCTCATTCCGGTTAAATGTTGCTTACGACAGCGGTGGCGTAGTGTGCTAACATTGGTATCGACCGTTGAATGCTGGGAATTATATGACGTTCATACTAACGCAAAGGTTTTGTTATGAAACGTTCGCTTTACGACGATAATTTACTGAGCGGACAAGGGTACATACACGAACCTGTCAACCACAGAGGAACAGCATCTCGTATTTACGTCATGGCGAGTCGTTGCCAACATGAACACACTACACCGCCGCTGTCGTAAGTAAAGTTTTACACCACACACAAATTCAGGAATACTTTGCTGACGAGGTGCATGAACTTTTCCCACCTGTCTGCCTGAATTTTGAGAGTAAGGTCAGACAGTTTTCCAGACTTCTTGGACTTTTCTGTTTGACCAGCTGAGTGGTCATGAATTTTCTATCGAATTTTTTTCCTTCCTATTAAAACTATAATGTGTCATTTCTGCGTCCTTCAGGTCCACCATACCATTTTATTTCTCGATACTACCTTTGCTGGCACTTTTGTAGAATTCCAAAACCTGTCAAGTTAGTCTGCTTGCTTCCAGTCTTTTAATTTGTCCATAGAATTTTAGTCACAGTATTTTTATATTGAAATATGTTGTTACACGTCTTAACCTTTGTGGCTGGGCGACTCAGTGGTAAACTGCCGGTCTACACATTTCATAGTCTCGGGCTCGATCCCGACTCAATATCTGTGATTTTCATCCATCAGATAATATTTTGAAGGCAAAACCTCTCAACTGCAAGTACTTTATTTAGAGCCACGCAGAGTGGCCCCGCGGTTCGAGGCGCCATGTCACGGACTGCGCGGCCCCTCCCGCCGGAAGTTCGAGTCGTCCCTTGTGCATGTGTGTGTGTGTTGGTCTTAGCATAAGTTAATTTAAGTAGTGTGTAAGTGTAGGGACCGATGACCTCAGCAGTTTGGTCCCTTAGGAATTCACACACATTTGAACATTTGAACTTTATTTATAAGCACGACCGATTTCGTTGTATTTTAGGTGCATCATCTGGTGCTATAAAATCATCATAAAAGAGAATGGGATGATCCAGCTTTGATAGTCAGCAATTTTTCGTTAAGTAGCGGACGCCAATTATAAAACAACACAGAACGATACCGGAATACGCTCCCGTGATCTGGTGAGCTAATACTGAAAAAGTTATAACAAAAGGATAGTATATGATCATTGATGGGGTAAAATTAAGCAGTAGGCCTACCCTTTCCTCAACTACCATCGCAAGCACATGCACTGGACGTGTACTAACAGGCGGCACATCAAAATGGAACGTATCATTTGTCACGTATCGCTTATTTCCCCTCTGGCAGTGTCTACTGATGTGAAAAATGCCCCGTTTCACGCGACGCTGTAGTTCCTACTATAACAGACCGCGTAAATCAGGTCGAAGGAAGGCAAAGGCACAACGGCTCCATAAGAATCATGCATAGTAAAGCACTGTGGTGTTCAAAACGATCTCCGGACTGATGACTGCTCTGCTTCCTGATACTTTTCAACTATATTAGGAGGTTGATTCGATTGTTTCCAAGAGCAGCAATTATACGAAGAGCAAAATAGCTGATTTGTTGGAGTAGATCAAGAATATGTTTCTTTCAGTTCAACTTCAGCACCAATATGTACCCCAACAATATGGAACATTCTATCCTGTTTACTCACATGTACTACATCAGTTGTTGGTATGCCTCTATCAGTTGCTAAGAACAGAATATAATGTTTATTTTCAAAATTAAAAGAGGGAGTCCATTTTCAAATAGGCTGTTAGTAACTGTTTGAAAGTCATCACAAACGATTTACTTAGCTGTATTTTCTCTTATGGGGTTTATTGCAACTTTAGAACCGTCTGTAGAAAGTATCACTTGTGCTTGATAAATGTTAAGTGGAGGGTCATTAACATGTATCAGGAATAGAAGTGAACCCAAAATTGAATCCTAAGGGACTCCCTTCGCGATTTCTCCTCAGTCACTAAAATTTTTCCTCCGTCTAACATTGATGAATTATTCAACATAACTTTTGCACTCGCCCAGGAATCTGGCAAGTGAATCGTCAAAATTACGTGGCCGCACATTTCCCGATTCTTGCAGAATTTCCGTATTGCAAAAATAACTTGGATGATCACTAAGAATCTACTTTAGACCACTTTTAAACACTGTCTACGCCCCAGAGAAAACTCAGTGTAACTTTACTCCTGGGAGGTCTGCCGCTTGACTTTTCGATTATATAAGCAATTCAGACATCTGAAAATGTTAAATATTCTAGCCTTTCAGCGAAACAGTCTCAGAATGCAAGAGTTATAAGTGGATTTTCCCTTATCCCTCTATTAGTAGTCCTCTAGAAAGCGATGCATCCCTCAGGACTTTCCACAAGTTTATTGTCAAGAGTTGCTGGAAAACATCTGCCGTCATGGGAGAGTCACCAGCCCTTATCCCCGCATAATAAAACTCCTCCCGAACAGGCCTTGAAGGCCCAACGGTACTGCACGGCCGCCGTGTCATCCTCAGCTCCTAGGCGTTACTGGATGCGGATATGGAGGGGCATGTGGTCAGCATACCTTTCTCCCGGCTTGATGTCAGTTTCCGAGACTTCTCAATGAAGTAGCTCCTCAGTTTGCCTCACAAGGGCTGAGTGCACCCCGCTTGCCAACAGCGCAAGGCAGACCGGATGGTCACCCATTCAAGTGCTAGCCCAGCCCGACAGCGCTTAACTTCGGTGATCTGACGGAAGCCGATGTTACCACTGCGGCAAGGCCATTGGCATGCCCGCCTAATAGCTTCTATCACAATCTCTTTTAGGCAAAGTAGTGCTGGCTTTCGAATAAAAAATCTGGCCCTCAACTACGTACCGTCAGATTCAGAGTTGAAATATTAAAAGTTTTGGCTAGTTTCGTTGTCTAGGGGCTGTGATACGTAGTTGCCGCATTACAAGCCAAATACTGCTGAGTCTACCGTATACAATATGAATATACAGATGAATCGAATGGTCAAAGGTTCCTATCACTCGGGCAATTGCGAATTTTGAATGTGACATAGAAATTTATAAATAAAAGATTACAATTAAATAAAATCTCCCGGTACTATTTTAACGACTTTAAATGATGAGTACGATAGCAGAAGTACCGTTAACAATGCCATTATTACTGCAATACACTTATTGGTGTCGATTGTCCAGAAATTAAATAAAATACGTATAAGCGGAATAACAGGGAAACAATAGATTCCTACTTCATGTAATTAGTTATGAGCAACAACATAGCTCGTGAGCTATTCACTTCTAAACGCATACTACGTCTTCACTGCAGAAGCCACGGAAATCTCACAAGTGCACCAGTCGGCATTACGATCTATTTCTATCTCCCGCGGCCACATGGTAACTCAGCACTCTCCAAGTCTCTCCCGCGACCATCGGTCGCGCCTTCCTATTCAGCACCCCCTGTCCCGTGCGACCCGATGCTCCTCCCCCACTTCCCTCCGGTCTCTCCATTGGCTTCAGTAGTTGCCTACCATAGTAACGAGCGCTGTGATTGGCTAGAGCGCTCCCCCCATGTCTCCAAGCCAACGCACACTTACAAAAATATCGAAACATACAAAATACTGGATTTACATTTAAATAACTTGAAATTAAATAAATATTCCTACAGCTGGACCATAAACACGCTCTAACACACATTATTAACTACATAAACAAATCAAATAAACGTATATCAAAGGAATAGAAACATAAGTAGGCCAGTAGCCTAATGTCTCAGTGCTTTCTAAAACACAGTAAATATTTGACCAATTTCTTCATGAATAGTATATATCGGATATAAACAAAGACATAGACAAATGAATATATTTATAAGCATGCTGCTAGCTTTTTTTCGTGTAACTGTGGAGTACTTATGGCTTGACACGATCAGTAGTAATCGGTCACTTTGACCTCCAATAACTCATTTAATGTTCAACTTACATGTCTGTAATTCATACCAATTTAGGTTTACACTAATAGCTTTCTAAAGACACGTCGATCGATAAAATCGGATGAACCGTTTAGATTTTGGAAATTCGTTGCTGAGTGATACTTGTATAATTTACAGTCAGATACTAAACTTTAAATTAATAAAGATATTGACAATCTGATTACACCATCAGAATCGTCGCGCAAATAATGGTAATGTAAATGTTTCTTTTTAAGGTATCATGATTCCTCATGCTATTATTAATTTCTACATGAACTGAGAAATGTCTGCCATTATGGTTTTACAAAGTCCACCATCTTTGGCACTACCGGCATATAAATCTGCTTCATCGACACAAAGCAAATTCTTCGACAAAGCGTCAACAAGGAATTCCCGGCCACACGCGCTCGGTCTGGACCACGCGCTGGGGCTACCCCTCTTGCTCCAGCTAATGTTCAGCACTACGCAGGTGTTGACGAACGCCGGCTTGCCAAATGGCCCGTGCGGCCACGCCAATTCCGAAATTAGAATATTTTCAGGGCGCCACAACTCGCCCTTTACCTCACAGTAAGAACAGAACTATTACCAGTTCCAGGGTGGATAAAACCTAAAGCCCGACAATGGTCTCCTGCGTCCCTAATAGCCAATGGAAGAATTCTACTCACTAACGAAGTACTTTAGAAAACCCTCGTACGACCAATTCTTTAACACTGCTTACCAGTCTGGGATCTGTACATGATAGGTTAATAGGGGATACAGAGAACAAGCAAAGAAGAACAGAACTTTTCGTTACAAGTTACGTAAGTGTGCGCGAATTCGACATGCAGATGGTTTTCCAACGCCACTGGCAGACGCTTCAGTAAAGCAGTTCACCATCAGAGTGTTGTTTACTGTAAAAATTGCAAAAGCGTATGTTCCTAGAAGAGTCAACCAATAAATTACTTCCTTCTACGTATATCTTGCGAAAAGATGGTGAAGCTAAAGTTAGAGAGATTGGTACTTGCACCAAGGCTTACCGAAAAACGTTCTTTCAGCGGACTGTTCTCGAAATAGGGGTGGAAACGACAGTGGAACACCAAGTACCCTCCGTCACATACCATCAGATGACTTGCGAAGTTGTAGATGCAGATGCAAGGATCCCATGGCGTGACCTGCAGTGTGTTAAAACAATTACTGAAGTAATTCTTATCAAATCCTGTTTTTAGAAATGAATCGACTGCCTTTTCTTTATGCATATGAAACAAAAATTAAAATGTGTAAATAGTTTTATGTAAGAAAGGGTCTCTTAATCCTGGATGTGACTGACTCCTTAAATGCCATCAAATGCACGGAGCATATATATTTCTTGGAAGTAATAGTGTTTGTAAAATGTCACAGTACTAGAGGCCATGAAATAATGCTTTCAGCTTTAGATGGTACATAAGTTATATTCATGCTGTTGATACTGGATACATCTTATCTGAGAAAATACAGAGTATGACGCAACGGATTCACTGACATTGTCGTTACAAACGGTTCCTTGACCACTGGCTGGATCCACATTTTCTCGTTTCCTTGCTGTTACTGCTAACCAAGAAAATTCGTTCGGACATAGACACTTAGTGCTATCTGTGTAAAGCCGGGACAAACCACTAGTATGGTATTGTATAATGTAGGTTACAGTAGTGAGTTTACATGGATAGCACACTGGTGTTATTTTCTTCTTCATTATCTCTTTCAAAGAATTTTAAGCCATATGATTCTTCGTAGCTTCCATCATTACTATCCAGTTCTGAATCTTTTGTAATACCCCACCCATCACTTATCTGGTTTTGGTGTGTGTTCACCCCAGGTATTTGACTAACAGATCAACAGAGAGTGCAAAACTACCGCAGTGTCGGATAACACAAAGATAGTAATCAGGCCCTCTGACTCCTGATTGAACTGCAGTGGCAGTGTTGACATTAATTGATTCAGAATTGATCCCTTTTAATTAACAAGGGGTGCACATTGATGTTATATTCAGCTATTGAACACCAGATGCAATTGTTGAACATAAAATTAATTAGGAAAGTGACTTGGGATTCAACTACTTGATTGAAAACAGATGGAGTCGATTAGCACAGATTTATTTTAACTCATGACCTTCAATCATCACATTACATGACTCTCCTAACAGGCAGTGGTAATAAATTGCGTTTGCCTGGAGTAAAGCGTGATAAATCAAAAGTAATTCCTATTGACTGACCCAGGCATAATGCGAAGTGCGAGAAGAATCCTACAATACACGGCCCATGAAACCCTCGTGGAAACTTTGCCGACCTGATCCAACAAATTAATCAGTGGCCGGAGCGGGTGCAATATCACCTAATTCAGCATGGCGGAGCAGTGTTGTTGTGCAGACGTCGGCCGACCTCGTGGTGCTGCAAGGCTGTGCTCATCTATTCAATCCTAGCTATCTTGCTCAGTACATAGCTGAACCAAAACTTCCTATCTCCAAGCTCAATCGTTCCATTTGCTAAGTCCTAAACTGCAGAGATGCTCACTCTTTCTCAGACAAGCTGAGTAAAGAACGCCACGTCCGCACTCCAGGCAAGCTGGGAACAGAAGACGTCTACGGAGACTACTCACAGTCCGCTCTTCACCTCGGTTTCCCCTCCAGCAAAATCACTTACGCCAATTGCAGTGCAAGTTCCGTTAATTATGCGTCGCTTCCCAGTGCTGACCAATGCCTGCTCTGGGAAGTGAACAAATTCCCACAAAATTTCCCTTCCTCTCAACTTCTATTTTGCTCCTCCCAGGCCACCCATCAAGGTTAGCGTCTGCACAAACACCACGTTTTCCGGAATTCTGACTCCCAGGAGAGTACTTCAAATTCCTTGGTCCTACATTCCCATCGGAGGCCGGCGTATTTCATTCTGTCGCTCTTCACCTGATTTGTTTCAGACTCTGCGGACTATGAATTCAGCGTGAAGTTGCTATAGTCACGAACGCGCATATTTTGACCTCTGTTGACTGCTCCACCATAGCTTTGCGCAGCTTTCTCGCACGTTTCACAGAAAACGGGACGACGGACATTTATCAACAGGCGTACAAGTTCTCCGTCTGTTTCCCGGTACACCAGCATGGAGTCAGGGTCACCACCCACTCACTTGTACTCATATTAAGGCAGCTGGAGGCCGCACCGCGTTACCACTTTCTCAGAGCTTGAGCCACCCTAAGCTGCCTATTGTCGCTTCCCCTTGCCGTTCCCCAGCTGGCCAAGGTCAACTCTAAATACTTCCCTGGGGTAAACTAGCGTCCAGTAAATTGACTCATTTCCACAAAGTTTTCATGTTGTGTAAATTACTTTAAAACCATCACCCGACGTTAATTATTCCAAAACGTCCATTGTGCCTTGTCAGTCATTTTGTTCAGCCCTACTGTTCGCTCAATGTGAGTTAGGTGATATTTAATGACTTCATGTAAGGGGCATAGTTCTTGCCATCTTACACTTTCAATACTCTTTCGACCCACTAGCTTGTAGTTGTAAAATATTTTTGGTATTCTGCTATTTCCGATTCATCTCAAATGCTCTTTTTATCTGTTTCTGAAATCTTTCATTTTATCATTCGTAACAAAAGATTTCAGGTCATTTCCAATTACGTTGTTTCTTATGAATGAAATACACACAGCATTGGTGTAATATTCTGCGGTATTTATTATTTGTTACACGAACTGGTCCTCTGCTATTACGCCATTATCAGGTAGAGAGAAAAGTATGTGATGCAGTGAAATTTTGTTCGATTAAGGATTTTAAACGATTGCATCTATAGAGTATCTCCGTTTCCAGAGATGAAAAATATTAATATTACAATTAGGAGTAAAGCAATAGGAATTATTGCAGTGTAAATGTGATGTAAGATTATTTAACTAAGATGAAACATGTGACATATTAACTAATTAACTATAGACAAAGTACAACAGTTGTACAGAGAAGAAGATAATTGAACAATGAACTTTGGTGATATATTCCAAAGATGTGTCTGAACAAAGTAATCTGTTCTTTAATAAGTCCTAAATTACGAACAGATAAGATACAGTAGTGATGTTAAGCAGGTGAGTGAAGCAGCTGTGATCATACAAAATAATTTTTTTAACACAACGAGAGAAATTATAGTAACTTAACTAAAGGAAATGGACATGTGAGTAAGAGGGGTAGTTTACAACATGGCGTGGATGGGATTATGAGTAGCATCTGCAGTTAGAAGTGACGTCTAAGGGAAATGTGTCTGGTCATTCAGTACTAAGCTTGTGTTGATGGGCATGTGTCTGTTAATTTACGTTATTTCGAAATATTTTGTCATACTTCCTTTATCGATGTGATGTAATACTTCAGGTTACTATGGCCCTCTTTAAGCAGATGGTGTGCAAAAGTAGTCTCCTTTTCTAAGTTTCCAGCTTTTGCGGTGTTGCTTCAAGCGTGTACATATTTCCCTGCGAGACTGACCTATGAAGAATTAGTACAATTACAAGTAATTTTATAGGTTCCACTCTTTTCAAAAACTAGAGTGCTGTCTTTACTATTGAGCAAAAAGTGTCCAACACTCTAGTGCACATAAAATGACATTTTTACGTTCCTGAATTTAAGCTTTCTGGCTATATTCAGTGTGGCTTCTTCCAAGTACGGAATCAAGTACCATTTATTGTGTTCTTGAGGTGGTGGGCCAAGAATAGGGTGAAGAAGACAGTGCACCTGTTGTTTCTGCTTTTTGTGCGTTATAGAATCCACTAAGGCAGGATGATAGCCACTGTTTGATGCTATTTGTCTGATTGTCTTCAGTCCTGAGGAAGGGTATCAGGCGATGCCCATTTAATGAAAAGCTCACTGGGCGTTGGAACTGGCCGGTATTACCATATCTGTGGTGGTAGGTTTCCTATAAATCTTGAAAGTATGAATACGGTTACTGATGTCAGTAGTTTGGTCTAAATATTGACGTTTCTTGTCTTATTCAATAATGTGTATCATTTGATCTAAGAAATTTCGTTAGCGCTGACTTCCATACAGATTTCGTCAGCTTTGCCCACTACCAATTTTTCGCTTCCATAAAGATGTACTGGTTCAGACATAACTGTAAAACTGACGTAGTTCTTCTTTTCAATTAGCATTAACGGTTCCAAGTATTATCAATCAGTGGAAAGATGCTCCTATTTGGCGGAAAAGAGCGAATGCACACCTGTTCAAAAGACTCTGATTGAAACGTAGGGTACCAACTGCCTCATTCTACCTTCCTCATTATCGTTCAAAACTTTCCCAAACATATTGGCATGTGAACATATTCGCGCTCTTTTTAAAGTGCAACTCACCTCTCACATCCACAAGCTCCCCTGATTCCCACTAGCCCGTCGCACAAAGGTCACTCATACCCATCCACTCCCACTTACCACCCATTCATTCAGCCCAGCTATATTTCTTTATCCCCATATGCTCTCGAACTGTCACTGTTTCCTGCTTCACAGACAGCCTTCTGTCTTACTACTTCTGTCTCCTCGCTCTGTCCCCGTCCACTGTCACTGTCCTACTGTTACTGTCTCCTCTCACTGTCACTCTCCCTCTTGCTCTCTCTTGCTGCTGCTGTCTCGTTCGTTCCTTCCCACTGCTGCTGTCTCTAATCACTGTAACAATCGGTCTCTTCCTCTTTGTCACTGTTATAGTCTCTGTCCCTCATTATCCCTGTCACCCACTTTCACTTTCTCCTAGTCTTTATTCCTTTCCCACTGGCACTGTTCCCATCACTCTTTCCCTAGCGCCTGCCACTGTCAAACATGTTCTACTGCCACTGTGTCCCTCTCTTCCTATCACACTGCCATTATCTCTTTCGCTCTTTCTACGCCACAACCACAATCTACTGCCTTCCAGTATTTATTAATTTTTCATCTCTTTCTCACTGCCACTATCTACTTCTCTCTCAGAATAACAAAGAGCGAGTACGTTCGAATGCCAACATTTGTTGGAAAATTTTTAAAGGTACTGAGGGAGATAGAATGAGGCAACTGGTACGCCACTTCTCCGTCAGTCTCTTAAACAGGAGCATATTCACCTTTTTCCGTTGTTTCCCTTCTTTTCTCTACCGCAGCGTGGTATCTCACTCATATGAAAAAGAACTGTATGGGTCAGTAAAATTTTGATACTTTACTTATGAGAATCAGAAATAACGCAAAACTGATTTCACGTCACATGGTTTACGTGCAAAATATTCACTACTACAAAATGGAATCCCCAGAACCCTAGCTATGATAACGGAGACACTTGACAACATATTTCTCCGTGATACGTCAATTTATTAACTAGGTTTTCGACTCACACCCGATTTTAAGTGCGCATTTTACGTGTACGATGCCGGCCAGGGTGGCCGAGCGGTTCTAGGCGTTTCAGTCTGGAACCGCGTGACCGCTACGGTCGCAGGTTCGAATCCTACCTCGGGCATTAATGTGTGTGATGTCCTTAGGTTAGTTAGGTTTAAGTAGTTCTAAGTTCTAGGGGACTGATGACCTCAGAAGTTAAGTCCCATAGTGCTCAGAGCCATTTGAACCATTTTTACGTGTACGATAACTTTGCTCCTCTCTGTCTCGGAAACAGATAAAGATATAAAGAAAATTTTCAAGACTGTTCGGAATCATAGGAATACGTTGCAAAAAAGTCATCCATTTGCTGCGTATAGCCATCTTGGAATCCGCGGCTTGGTTTTGGTACGAAAAAAATGGAAAAAAGACACTTTTCAGGGGTCTTCTAAGGAACCGTCCATGAACTAATGGTGCCTCCATAAGCCTCTTTAGGTCCATCGCATACCACATGAAATGCAAAAAGAACGAAATGATTTGCTTTATTTGCCTAAGCAGGACGAAGTGTGTGATATTCATACACTGATTGTACTGTAAGACAGTGATACTAAAATAATCCCTCTGTTGGACATGCAAATCGTCCATAGCCCAAGGACTATCCAAAACATTTGACCTTACCTTTCTATCAACAACAGAACCCCGAGGTATTGGCTCCGGGAGAAACCCGTTTGCATGCGCGGCGTTTCGGAACATATTAGCCAGTGCATGCTGCCGCATGCGTAACGGTAATGTACACCTACCGATATCAGCTTCCCGTAAAAAGTGCCATATTCTGCGAAAAATTTACACAATGTGCTATCCATCTGCGGGAACAGAAGGGTGACGTGTGTTCGTAGGGGAAATAAACTCCCAAGTGGATATTCTCGTGCTACGCATCCATGCGGCGCCAAGTGTTATTCATAACCACAACCTTGGAAAAGTAGTCGTGAAGCAAAGGTAGTCAACTCAAACGTCAGGCGTCATGACATTCAAGTGTTCTTCATATTTTCGCCGGAAGTAATTGGGGAAGTAATTGGGGCAGGAGAGTTTATCTTTACTTATAAATCTACATATATACTTCGAAAGTCATTATACAGTGAGTAGCGGAGGGTATTAATAAGCAAGTTGCTTTATATTTATAAATATTTTAGTTATGACAAACCTTTTATAATGTGCTGATTTTTATCCACTTGACGAATTGGCGTGAGGTTCAACATAAAATGAAAACGTTTCACAACAAAAAGATTTTTAACACCTGAAGGCGACAGCAAAGTCTGTCGAAACCGGTTGATCTAAATAAAGAAATATTTTGTATGATATGTGCAGTGGAATGAATTCTTGCTAATAAACAAGCACCATTCTTCTCACTTCATTTGTTCCGTTCACGGATGATATGTGAAAATATACTGAGGCAGGTTCTTCCATGTAATTTTGCAATAAGATAAAACCAAATTTACACTTAGCTGTTTACTCTTGAAATATTCTGTTATTTCGCCAGGATCGCTCAAATTTCAGGTATATGACATACGAGGGGCCGTCAATAAATAATGCAACATATTTTTTTCCGAAAGCAGGCTAGTTTTATTCAGGATTCCGATACACTATTTATTTCCCACTCCTTTAGCTACAAAACCCTATTTTTCCCTGTGATCTCCGTTCAAAGTGACGACCTTATTGGGAAGACCTGTGTGGTTTCATGGTACCACTCTATCGGTCGACGTCGGAGCCAATGTCTTGCTTCATCAATAACCTCCCTATCATCCACGTGCTGTTTCCCGAGGAATGCATCCTTCATTGGGCCACACGGATGGAACTTCGAAGGTGCGAGATCCGAGCTGCAGGGTGTATGAAGAAGAACAGTCCAGTGAAATTCTGTGAGCCGCTCTTGAGTGCGCAGGCTTGTGTGACAGCTGTCATGGAGAAGGAGAAGTTCGTTTGCATTCTTTTGGCAGCGAACGCTCTGGGGTTGTTTATTCATTTTCCTGAGGGTAGCACAATACACTTCAGAGTTAATCGTTGCACAATGAGGGAGGGCATTAAACAGAATAATCCCATCAGAGTTTCAGAACATCATCGCTATGACTTTACTGGTTGATGGTGTGACTTTTGAGAGTGAGAAGCTGTTATGCGCCACCCCATGGGCCGCCGTTTTGTTTCCGTTCTGAAGTGATGAACCCATGTTTCATCGCCTGTGAAGATGTTCGAAAAAAAAAAAATCACGATCAGCGCCCTCGTAACGCGCAAGCAGTTCAGCACAGATGGTCCTCTGTTGTTCTGGTTGCTCCTTACGGTCTTTATTAGGAGGCGAGAAAACCATCGGGCACACACCACTGAATATCCCAACTGGTGGACGAGTGTATCGGCATTACCAGTAGAAACGTCACTTTGAGCAGCGACGAGTTTGATTGTGATACATCGACCACCTCGAATGAGAATGTCCGCACGTTCCAACATTACAGGAGTCATGCGGTTGAGACCTTGTTGCGATGATGATAGACGCCTCGCCTACCACTCACCGTGCTTTTGTTCACTGCCTGGTCTCCGTAGACATTCTGCAAGCGCGTGCAAGTATTTGCGACGCTCTGGTTTTCCGACAAAAGAAACTTGATGACAACTCTCCGCTTGAAACGCAACTCCCGTACAGATGCTGTTTTGAAGGCGACGTATAGCGCAACCACCTATCGGGACTTCACGAAACTGTAGAGCTGAAGCGGAAGCATTCCACGACATCCCACAACAAATTCTGCATTTTTTAACCTAAATTGGCCGAGAGAAAAAGATGTGTTGCATTACTTTCTGAAAGCCCCTCGTATTGACAAGTGTAAAACAGAGAGCGTGCCATCTGTGTACCAAAATCTCGCCATTTTCTGCCGAGACGAGAATAAATGCAGCAGTAATTTCAAGAGCAAACAGCATAAGTGTAGATAAGCTTTTTTTCTTTCACATAATTCTAATGACTGCGAAACCTATCAAGAATAATTATTTACTTCATGCAATCTTGATGTCTCCATCTTTCCGTCCCGGTCACTACATCTGACGTATATGGCAGTAAGTAATGAATATCTTAACTCGTCTTGGAGCGCACACAGGCGCAATTTTAAGATCAAGTTTTGCCGTGATACGCATCTTCATCGTTGCAGCAGCTGTTGAGCGTTACATATAAAATTTTTCCTCTAACTTAAAAAAAAGACATGGATTGTGCAGCTTGTCTTTGAATGATTTCTGACTCTTTTGTTAATTCAGTTTCACCCGAGACTGACGAAGAATGTTCAAGAATCAGTCGAAAGATGACTTTGTTGACGATGTTTTTTATAGGTGAATTACATACCCATCAGGATTTTTCCGATGATGACTCGTCGAGGTCGTGCATTTATAAGACACTCTATGTATACTTAGGGCGATAACACTTTGAATCCCGCTCCGGTCGTCCAGATTTAAGTGTTCCATGCTTTCCCTTAATCGATAAGGAATATACTAGAATCGTTTCTTTGAAAGGTGCACAGCCTACTTCCGTGCCCATCCTTTCCCTATCTGAGCTTCTGTTTTATCGCTAATGACCTGGTCATCGACATTATGTTAAGTTATTGCCTTCTTTCCTCCTTTTTACTTCCAGTGATTCTTAGTCTGCTATCTGTATTTTCCAAAACTAGACTGATGTGGCAATATCACCATAAATTGTTTCGAATGGTTACCCGAAGGTATTTGACAGTCGTGAAGTATATCAGTGACTGATCGGCGATTACATTTAGTTGCGATTAATTACGCCGAGGTCGTTGGACAGTCTTCACACGCACCACTCTGTTTCAGTATGAACCCTCCACACACAGGCTCGCACATCACTTTGAAGAAAGCTAGAAGATGTAATGAATATTTACTACTAGCCAATGTTACCAGAGGAATTTGGCGTAAAATGTCAAAATTGTCTTGCCGTTCTCTGCAACTTTAAGTGTTAGGTACTTATTATGGAATAGTAGTTCGTAATTTGATTTTGAAATAGCAGTTCTGAATTTGATTTTGTAAGAAATTTTGCTTCGTTTTCTCCGCCCCTCCGTCTTCCACGAAACTAATTTGAGTTGCCACCGCCCCTTTCCCGCCCCTATCGCCACTTGATTCTGGGTAATCTCTTCGTATACAACTGTGTTATCTGTGAATAGTCCGCAGAAGCTACCGTCATCATTTACATCATTTACTACGCATGTAACGGACCCGTCACAATTTGCGTAGTGGTTTTTGGTGTTTCTTGTTGGTGTCAAGCCTTAATTAAAAAAAGGTTAACAGCAAATCAGATGTGTTTATTGTATGTTGCTAGTTTAAACTATGCACCGGTGCGAAATTCGAGCCGTGCTCTCTGCCTTTCGCTGAGTGTAGTAACTGACAAATTACGCCATCGGCTTACGCCTGACAGATGCACTCAAAGATTACTCATGTTACAGACTAGCGTTTCCTTCCAAATCCTGCCATTGTCCTGATATACTAACACGGAACTATCTGTATGGAAATGTCGTGTGGCTAGGGCCTCCCGTCGGGTAGACCGGTCGCCTGGTGCAACTTTTTCGAGTTGACGCCACGTCGGCGACTTGCGTGTCGATGTGGATGAAATGATGATGGTAAGTACAACACAACACCCATCCCCTGAGCAGAGAAAATCTCGGACCCAGCCGGGAATCGAACCCGGGCCGTTAGGTATGACATTCCGTCGCGCTGACCACTTAGCTACCAGGGGCGCACACTATCTGTATGCTTACTGTGTCCAATCAGGACAATAACAACGCGAAGCGCGAAAATAAATGTCTGACGGGTAGTCCTTGTTTTTCGGTGGGTAGTGCAGTATCGCAGTCTGTAGAGCGTCTTTCTCCGTCACAACCGGTTGAGTTGAGAATTTCGGCGAAGAAGCATTCCTTCTGATTTTGTGAATCGCTCAGAGAGAGAAACATTTGTCATTTTGTGGAAGGGATCCATAAAGCTACAAGGTCCTATTTAACTGATACTGTTAGGGAATAAGTCTGAATGATGCAGATTCTTCGCTTGTTCCGTATGAGCAGATAAACGGATATTATGACTTGTTTTCTTTCCACGAACGACTTATAATTTTGTCCTCTATTAGTAAGATGTGTATTTACCTCTACGGTAGAGGGCATAAAATTTATTTTGATCAAATCTCTGTAAAGAAGTCACTGGAAAATTCCAAATGTTTCGTAGATATTCTATTTGTATGAGAAAGTTATCTTTTTAAATTGCGTCCGTCGACTTTCGAGTTTATGAGAGGATATTATAGTATTCCTATACTCAACTGTCAGTGTATGATAAGGAACGTAAAATTTCAAATTTTTGAACATTTTTGTTCCTGATCGCTTCATGGATTGTCACTGTTGAAGAGTCTCATCCTCCTGTCGCAATCTCTCCCGTGTCAAATGTCATTACTGAATAATTTGATAGTACAGTTTGACATGATAATCTAGATGAATTGTAGAGCTAATTAATTACTGTTGCCAAATACCTTTATCTGGAATGACTGATTCCACTGACTTCGTAGCACTGATACTTGACCAATAAGGAGCTGGTCCAAATCCTTGTCGCGGAACAATTTTCCTCCTCAAAATTAGGCCGTCGAGTGACAGAGAACTGGTGATGTACAGATTGTGCCCCGGAGTCTTGCGTTAAATACCAGTGTTATACGTAGAGTGTAGAAGGGAGCGCATATGACATTCTTCGTGGTAGTCTGTGCCCTGGATGCTAATGTCAGGTTCGATGATCCCCTCTTTGGCATTCAAGAGGCTTTATCCCAGGATCAGATTTCACCCTCTTCCTTCATTGCATTTCGTACTTAACCGTAGCAACCCAAATACATTTCTGCATAACAAAAGCGTTCCTCATGACCTTCCACAAGATCCACATGTGTATACAAAACCTCCACTACAAAGTCGCCAAGAAACCAGTGCACGTTTCTCGCATTACACAGAGAGCTCAGCATTTAATATGAGACTGGTCAGACTTTCAAGATTCAAATGGTGGGTAGTCTACATAAAACCAAAGCTCATCTAGTATGCATTTTTCAATCAACTTATCTCTGAAAGTTTGAAAACAATTTGGGTGTAGCCATAGTGAAGAAACCAGTGTGTTGACAAACTGCCTGTTGGCTTCTGCCTCGGGTTCTTCGGCAGACGTTTGGTAACTTTTGTGACGTTTCACCAGCTCGAGTGGCTGGCTTTGTCGAAGCTTCTCCGTTCATTGTTGGTGGTGGACTGGAGTCGAGCCCGCGGTCGCGTCGTATATGAACCTGGAGCGCCAGCGTCCAAGGGCTTTGGCCAGAGTGGCCGAGCGGCTCTAGGCACTACAGTCTGGAGCTGCGCGACCGCTACGGTCGCATGTCCGAATCCTGCCTCGGGCATGGATGTGTGTGATGTCCTTAGGTTAGTTAGGTTTAAGTAGTTCTTTCTAGGGGACTGATGACCTCAGAAGTTAAGTCCCATGGTGCTCAGAGCCATTTCCAAGGGCTTTTCTGTGTTCATTATCTCTGCGGTCCTCCCCTTGCTACCAGCAACGGTCGTTCTAGCAGTACAGGAGGCCAGGATCCGTTCATCTTGAGGCTTTCTTCCTTCTTGTTGAAGCTGTTGCCATGTTTGTGTATTTCTATAGCTTCCCTCAAGTGGGCATAATAGCTCTTCTCTACAGCAATCACTTCCGTGTCAGCCGCTTGTTCAGGGAAGGAATAGAAATATACGAACGTGACAACAGCTTTAACAAGAAAGAAGAAATCCTCAAGATGATCGGATCCTGGATTCCCGTGTTGCAGAGGACGACTGTTGCAGGTAGCAAGGGAAGACCGCAGTGGTACTGACTACGGGAAAGCCCTTAGTCGTTGGGTCGCCAGATACGTACAATTTGCAGCCGCGAGCTCGGCTCCAGACCGTCACTAGCAATGGAGGGTGAAGCTTTGACAATGCTAACCACTCGTGCTGGCGAAACGTCAGGAAAATTACCAAACAAACGTCGGCCGAAAAAACGGAGACAGAGACCAACACGCAGTTTGACAACAAGTGGCCACGAAAGCATTAACAACTTTTCAACAAGCCTGTCCTTTCACACAGTCCAGGAGAAACCAAACAATTGAGACAGTGGGTATGGGTCAGTGTTTGAATCCAATTCTTCTTGTCCAAAATATTGGAAGCGGGGCTGTCCTGCTATTTCAGTGTGATGAAAACATATTTTAAGAGTTACCCAAACCGTATTTTAGTTTCTACATCCAAATATACGGGCTTCCTTACTCGTCTTTCATTCCAAAAAAATTAAATAATGAGGCATACGTAATTTATAATTGTAATTATAAAAAGGTAATATTACTGAGCATTCACTATTACATTATGAACGCAAAGCATGCACCTGAACTGGGACGTGCTAGTTTGCGGCACAAAGAGGTGAGCCGGAACTCGGGTCGAAACCGCGCGGGTGGTTAACGACCGTCGGCTCGTACAGCGACCAGAGTGACTTCTTTTTTGGCGGTTAGCCACGCTCATTTCGGCAAATGCTGGATTGGCCCCCTACTTGCGTCTTAGAAAGTACACACACTCAGATTAAACATGATAACACACACAAATTTTACAAGACCACGGACGTTGTGTGACGTTCGTGACTTACATTACCTTGGAGACTGTGGAATCAGGAAAGCATCCGGAAACATAGTTAAAGAAAACAATAAAATTTTCGAAATTCTGCTAAAGCGGACCCTGTACTGGATGACAATAACGCTGGGAAAAGGAAAAAGAAGATGCAGCAGAGCCGAGGAGTTGGAAAAGTACAAGAGGAGATGTTGTGCCTTTATAGTTCAGTACGAGGACGAGAAGGCATCGAGTTCGAGTCCTGATCTTCTACATTCTTTAATCTGTAGTGGAATCTCTTCAAGCAGTAATTTTTGGCGGGTAAGATTTTGGTTATACAATGAAACGTCTCCTGTACAATTTTAGAGCTACCCACATCTTTATGTAGCTAATAAAAAGGCTAATTACTGAAACCGTTAACTGAAAGACATTACTTGATTCCTAGCCATGCGCTTTTCACACCACTACTATATCTCTTGGAAACCTTCTGTCTGGCAATTTTGCTATGTCGACAAGATCTTATTGATTCCTCCCGATTCCCACATAGACTGAATTAATTATTAGTAGGCGCGTTTCTGCATCTGAAAGACATCTATTCAGATTTCGCGCCTGTCGCACAAGAGGGGTCGCTAGTGGCGCTACTATGAGGATACAAATTGGGTTTGCTTTAAATACACTCTGTAATGGCCGTGAGCGTTAGTCACCTTTGAGATGGGACGTGCTGAGTTGATGTTAGTCAAGAATTTCTCTAAGGCAACGTAGACGTCATTATCAACACCTCGTCGAATTTGAAGAGGTTGTGTAACAGCGCTACGATAAACTGGATGTTCCTTCTGCTATATTGCAGAAAGATGTGGCAGGAATGTAGCCACTGTACATGATTGCTGGCAGCGGTGGTCACGAGAATGAACAGTCACTTGAAGACCGGGTTCACGACACCCACGTGGCACTATCGAAAGGGCCGACCATTGCTTTCGGTATATGGCTCTGACGCATAGTGCTGCAGCTGCAGCAATAATGTGAGCAGCAGTTAGCACCGCAGTGACACAACGAACTGTTACAAATCAGTTACTTCAAGGGTAGTTCCGATCCAGACGCCCTGTAGCGTGCATTCCTGATGCCAGACCACCACCACTTGAGACTTCAGCGATGTAATGCGAGAGCTCATTGGAGGAGAGGGTGGAGGCCTGCTGTATTTTCTGATGAGAACTCGTTCTGCTCGAGCCAGCGACGGCCGTGTGTTGCACCTGCAATTATGGATGCGATTTCGTATGACAGCAGGAGCACTCTCCTGGTCATCCCATGCACCTCGCCTGCAAATCTGCACGTCAGTCTGGTGATTCAACCTGTCGTGCTGCCATTCGTGAGCAACATTCCAGGGGGTGTTTTCCAAGAGGATAACGTTCGCCCATATACCGCTGTTGTAACCCAGCACGATCTACAGAGGCCGGCCGTAGTGGCCGTGCGGTTCTGGGCGCTACAGTCTGGAGCCGAGCGACCGCTACGGTCGCAGGTTCGAATCCTGCCTCGGGCATGGATGTGTGTGATGTCCTTAGGTTAGTTAGGCTTAATTAGTTCTAAGTTCTAGGCGACTAATGACCTCAGAAGTTAAGTCGCATAGTGCTCAGAGCCATTTGAACCATTTGATCTACAGAGTGTTGCCTTGGCCTACTCGATCACCAGATGTGTCTCCAGTCGAGCACATATGGGACATCATCGGATGGCAGCTCCATCTATCAACCAAGTGCAACAGGCATGGATCTCCATCCAACAAACTAACATCGGGCATCTGTACAACACAATTCATGCGTGTTTACATGCTTGCATTCAACTTTCTGGTTATTAATTTACCAGCATTTCACGTTTGTCAAGGCTTATCTCATGCTTACACCACCCTCTGATCTTGAAGTGTTAATCACTTACCTAGAAAAAGTACTCTCTAAATTTCATTACTGTACATTAATTACTCGTTAGTGCTGTCCGCCCCGAGAGCTGAGTGGTCAGCGTGACGGATTGCCTTTCTACGGGCCCGGGTTCGATTCCCGGCTGGGTCAGGGATTTTCTCCTCTCCGGGACTGGGTGTTGTGGTGTCTTCATCATCATTTCATCCCCATCCGGCACGCAGGTCGCCCAACCTGGCGTCGAATGTAATAAGACCTGCACCAAGGCGGCCGGACCTGCCGCGGAAGGGGCCTCTCGGCCAATGCCGCTAAACGCTCATTTCCATTTTTTTCCGTTCGTTTGTGCTGCGGTTTTTTTTCGCCAGTGTAGTAGCATGAAACTTACAGAGTGGTTTTCAATTCTACAACCCCGCGTCTCAGCGGACGTGGCGCTCAAGAAACCAACAATCGATTGGACATCCTGAGCAACTTCGTAGAACACTCTCATACCACAGTAAGAGTACGAGTATGTGGTTATAAACGCGGAACGTTTGACATACCCAGAAGCACCTCTCACAGTAGCGAGTGCTGAGGCGCCAGAGGCAGAGCCAAAGGAGCGAGGGCGCGGGTTCACGGCGCCTCGCAGCCTCGCGAAGGCCATCCGTGAACGCGGAATTTAAATATTTATCGTGAGCGGCCGCGAAGGCCGCGCTTCGCCTAACCTCGCCGCGCTCCGCTACGGCACCGACAGGGACAGCCAGCAACAGGCGAGCGTTGCAGTCTTGTCCAGGGCGCACCCTCACGAGCCCCTTCTGAAATCCATGTATTGATAAACCCGCTGTTGTCGCAGTACAGCGGAATTTATGAGTGAACGCTACCAGGAAGAAGTACAATGAGGTGATAAAAGTCATGAGATGCACAAGTACAGATGTATGGTAGTATCGTGTACACAAGGTATGGAAGGGTTCAGAGCTTTCGCTGAGCTGTCAGCTGTGCTCAGGTGATTCGCCTGAAAACGCTTCCGACGATAATTAACAGACTTTGAACGCGGAATGATAGTTGGAGGTAAATGCATGGGAAATACCGTTTCGGAAATCGTTAGGATATCAATGTTCCCAGATCTGCAGTGACAAGAGTGTGCCAAGAATACCAAATTTCAGGCATTACATCTCACCAGAGACAACGCAGTTCAAAATGGTTCAAATGGCTCTAAGCACTATGGGACTTAACATCTGAGGTCATCAGTCCCCTAGACTACTTAAACCTAAGGACATCACACGCACCCATGCCCGAGGCAGGATTGAAAACTGCGACCGTAGCAGTAGCGTGGTTCTGGACTGAAACGCCTAGAACCGATCGGCTACAGCGGCTGGCTGACAACGCAGTGGCTGTTGGCATTCACTTAACGACCGAGAGCAGCGGCGTTTACTTAAACTTGTCTGCACCAACACTGCCTGTAATAGCCGCGGAAAAAGTGGGACGTACGACTAACGCATGCGTTAGGACAGTATGGTGAAATGGGGTATGACAGTAGACGATCGGCGCTAGTGCCTTTGCTAACAGCACGACATCGCCTGCCGTGCCACTCTAGGGTTCGGTACTGTACTGGTTGGACCCTAAACGATTTGGGAATCGTGGCCTTGTCAGATGAGTTCCAAATTGTAATAAGAGCTGATGACAGTGTTCGAGTATGGCACAGACACCACGAAGCCGTGGACCCAAGTTATTAAGAAGGCACTGTACAAGCTGGTGGCGGCTTCATAGTGGTGTGGGCTGTGTTTGCGTAGAGTGGACTGGGTCCTCTGATCCAACTGAACCAACCGAGATTATTTGCAGCCGTACATGGACTTCATGTTGCCAAATAACGATAGAATTTTTATGGATGACAACGTCACCCGGTCGTAACTGTTCGTGACTGGTTTGAAGAATATTATGGACAATCAGAGCGAATTATTTGGCTACCCAGATCACCCGACATGCATCCCATCGAACATTTATGGGACATACCTTTCCGCAATTATGAAAGCCCATAGAGGCAGCATGACTCAATATTTCTGCAGGGGACTTCCAACAACTTGTTGAGTCAATGCCACGTCGAACTGGTGCATTACGACGAGATATAGGTGCTCCGACATAACATTAGGAGGTATCCCATCTTTTTTGACACCTCAGTGTAATGTGATGTACATCTAATATTGTACGAGGCATTCTAGCTAATATATCGAAGTAGTGTTAATTCAGAAACTTCTCGTAGCCGTGACATTCCATTCGCATGGGGGCCCATTGTTTGGAGACGAAGAATTTTTCGGGCGATCCAAAACTACATATGTTCCCTGCAAGTCGCCATGACAATGTGATGGAGAATATACGGTGCATCAGAATCATTTTCCTTTCTGCCCCTATACCTGGTAACAACCATCCACAACATATTATGGTGTAGAGTACAAGAAGAGTGTGACAACATTACACACCATTATTCAGTAATTACCAGTCAGCATGACAGAATACTTTATCATTGGGCCCTATCAGACAAAAATTAGTCCTCCCGCTAGTTACAAACCATTACTGTAAAAAAGTTCTACAGTAAAAGACAAAATGCTTCGTAGTTCATGGTTCCTGTTCCTCGGTGCTGTCAACTGTACGTGAACCACAACGCATTACGAAAGTCTGACGCGTTGCCCTAAAGCCTACAATTTTCCCTTTTCACTGATATCAGTTTAGCATTAGAAAAACGGTTTATGTATTACATGCATATGAAATAAATGTTGCTAATACTGACACAATTACATAAAAATGTTAATTTAGATAGTTGTGGGTTTCTATTGCAGAGTCCAAACGTCTCAAATTATCAACAACATCACACGTAGATTGATCGTCTGTTTAGCAAAGCAGCGTTTCTTCTTCCTGCGACAAGCTTCTTCTTCTCTAGTTGTTTAAAATATACCACTTAAGTTCTTTAAGGGGACTGGTTCTCTGAATAGCGCAGATCAAGGAATAAGAGTTGCGAGCGCATGTAATGGTTGTATTCTTTTTACAGATCTTCGTGAAACATATCTATGTATGAACCACTGCTAATGGTCACCACTTTTTTGAATTGCATTTGTTGTTGAAAGTGAAATAAAGTACATTAATTATTTACGTGCAGCACAGGTACACATATCTCGAAATAAAAACAAAGTAGAAGCTTGATTTTCTTATTGGGAGTTCTTTGTCATTGTTGTTGTTGTTGTTGTGGTCTTCAGTCCAGAGACTGGTTTGATGCAGCTCTCCATGCTACTCTATCCTGTGCAAGCTTCTTCATCTCCCAGTACTTACTGCAACCTCCTCATTAGTTATGTGATCTACCCATCTAATCTTCAGCATTCCTCTGTAGCACCACATTTTGAAAGCTTCTATTCTCTTCTTGTCCAAACTATTTATCGTCCATGTTTCACTTTCATACATGGCTACACTCCAAACAAATACTTTCAGAAACGACTTCCTGACACTTAAACCTATATTAGATATTAACAAATTTCTCTTCTTCAGAAACACTTTCCTTGCCATTGCCAGTCTACATTTTATACCTTCTCTACTTCGACCATCATCAGTTATTTTGCTCCCCAAATAGCAAAACTCCTTTACTACTTTAAGTGTCTCATTTCCTAATCTAATTCCCTCAGCATCACCCGAGTTAACTCGACTACATTCCATTATCCTCGTTTTGCTTTTTGTTGATGTTCATCTTATATCCTCCTTTCAAGACACTGTCCATTCCGTTCAACTGCTCTTCCAAGTCTTTTGCTGTCTCTGACAGAATTACAATGTCATCGGCGGACCTCAAAGTTTTAATTCCTACTCCAAATTTTTCTTTTGTTTCCTTTACTGCTTGCTCAATATACAGATTCAATAACATCAGGGAGAGGCTACAACCCTGTCTCACTCCCTTCCCAACCACTGCTTCCCTTTCATGCCCCTCGACTCTTATAACTGCCATCTGGTTTCTGTACAAATTGTAAATAGCCTTTCACTCCCTGTATTATACCCCTGCCTCCTTTAGAATTTGAAAGAGAGTATTCCAGTCAACATTGTCAAAAGATTTCTCTAAGTCTACAAATGCTAGAAACGTGGGTTTGCCTTCCCGTAATCTTTCTTCTGAGATAAGTCGTAGAGTCAGTATTGCTTCACGTGTTCCAATATTTCTACGGAATCCGAACTGATCTTCCCCGACGTCTGCTTCTACCAGTTTCTCCAATCGTCTGTAAAGAATTCGTGTTAGTATTTTTCAGCTGTGACTTATTAAACTGATAGTTCGGTAATTTTCACATCTGTCAACACCTGCTTTCTTTGGGATTGGAATTATTATATTCTTCTTGAAGTCTGAGGCTATTTCGCCTGTCTCATACATCTTGCTCACCAGATGGTAGAGTTTTGTCAGGACTGGCTCTCCCAAGGCTATCAGTAGTTCTAATGGAATGTTGTCTACTCCCAGGGCCTTGTTTCGGCTTAAGTCTTTCGGTGCTCTGTCAAACTCTTCACGCAGTATCATGTCTCCCATTTCATCTTCATCTACATCCTCTTCCATTTCCATAATATTGTCCTCAAGGAAATCTCCCTTGTATAGACCCTCTATATACTCCTTCCACCTTTCTGCTTTCCCTTCTTTGCTTAGAACTGTGTTTCCATCTGAGCTCTTGATAATCATACAAGTAGTTCTCTTTTCTCCAAAGGTCTCTTTAATTTTCCTGTAGGCAGTACCTATCATACCCCTAGTGAGATAAGCCTCTAAATCCTTACATTTGTCCTCTAGCCAGCCCTGCTTAGCCATTTTGCACTTCCTGTCGATCTCATTTTTGAGACGTTTGTATTCCTTTTTGCCTGCTTCATTTACTTCATTTTTATATTTTCTCCTTTCATCAATTAAATTCAGTATCTCGTCTGTTACCCAAAGATTTCTACTAGCCCTTGTCTTTTTACCTATTTGATCCTCTGCTGCCTTCACTACTACATCCCTCAGAGCTACCCATTCTTCTGCCAGTGCATTCCTTTCCCCCATTCGTGACAATTGTTCCCTTATGCTCACCCTGAAACTCTGTACAACCTCTGGTTTAGTCAGTTTATCTAGGTCCCATCTCCATAAATTCCCACCTTTTTGCAGTTTCTTCAGTTTTAATCTACGGTTCATAACCAATAGGTTGTGGTCAGAGTCCACATCTGGCCCTGGAAATGTCTTACAATTTAAAACCTGGTTCCTAAATCTCTATTTTACCATTATATAACCAATCTGATATCTTCTAGTAATCCCAGGATTCTTCCATGTATACAACCTTCTTTTATGATTCTTGAACCAAGTGTTAGCTATGATTAAGTTATGCCCTGTGCAGAATTCTACCAGACGGCTTCCTGTTTCATTTCTTACCCCCAATCCATATACACCTACTATTTTTCCTTCTCTCCCTTTTCCTACTCTCGAATCCCACTCACCCATGACTATTAAATTTTCGTCTCCCTTCACTACCTGAATAATTTCTTTTATCTCATCATACATTTCATCAATTTCTTCATCATCTGCAGAGCTAGTTGGCATATAAACGTGTACTACTGTAGTAGGCGGGGGCTTCGTGTCTATCTTGGCCAAAATAATGCGTTCACTATGCTGTTCGTAGTAGCTTACCCGTACTCCTATTTTTTATTCATTATTAAACCTACTCCTGCATTACCCCTATTTGATTTTGTATTTATAATCCTGTATTCAGCTGACCAAAAGTCTTGTTCCTCCTGCCACTGAACTTCACTAATTCCCACTATATCTAACTTCTACCTATCCATTTCCCTTTTTAAATTTTCTAATCTACCTGTCCGATTAAGGGATGTGAAATTCCACGCTCCGATCCGTAGAACGCCAGTTTTCTTTCTCCTGATAACGACGTCCTGTTGAGTAGTCCCCGCCCGGAGATCCGAATGGGGTACTATTTTACCTCCGAAATATTTTACCCAAGAGGACGCCATCATCATTTAACCATACAGAAAAGCTGCATGCCCTCGGGAAAAATTACGGCTGTAGTAGTCATAAGTGTAGTCTACATTTTAGTTAAATACTTTTTAAGGGATTATACTGAATTTTAGCCCTCCATCTGTAATAGCTCTTAACGAAGATGTACCAAAAATATCAAGAAAGTGAGTTTAAGGGAAATTCATGTCAAAGTTAAAGCTTGTATCTCTACCACCTTGCGTAGCACTAATGCATCCCATGCCCTAATTCATATGATTTCTGGTGTTATTGTCTCTCTCTTTCCTTTTTCAGGCTTCTTCTTCATATTCGTGCTTCATTGGTGGATTGCAGCTCTGATTTATCTGCTTCTAAGAGTCCACAGGCACTCCCATTAACTGCATAACCTTAAATCTTCCCACTGAACCATCACTGAAACATAGGAGAGCATCCAGAATGCCTATTATCAAAGCATTTAGACGTATCAGAACAGTTTTTGGTATCCATTCCCACATACGGTTGTTGAAACTGCTATTTGAGTTTTGAGTCCTACCATGTAATAAACTCTCTAATAATCTTGTGTCAATAAGACATTAAAGACTGAAAGCCGTAAAAACAAACAAGTGAGAGCAAAATTGTGTTTTAACAGAGCTGTCTGCGTGACATGGGGCCATCATCACGTGCAAGGACACTTTTAAATTCCTCTAATTTTGGGGCTTTCTTCGGTACAATTTCCTCGAAGTAAACATTTTCTTGTTCAGAAACTTACTGAGAATGAAGACAAAAATTTTTAAAAAAATCGATAATTTAACACTTGTTCAGGTCTAGTCCTGTCAAGTGGAACACTTAACTCATTTTTCGCAAACTCAGTGAAGCAATGAGAAGGTGGTAACATGCCACTTAAATACTACAGTGTGCTCCATAATACTCTCATATACACTACGCCAAAAGCATTTAGAAGAAACTGTTTTGTGGCCTGTTAGTAACAATTGGAAAGGACTTCTGTACAATAAACCGTATTTATTTTGTTATTCAGTCAAGTAAGGAAACTGCAGTTAGCGCATGTGAGAAATTCGACATTTATGGTTTGTGATATTGTAGAAGAGATTACTTAATAAAACGCTATGCTTGTCCTGTAGCTACGAGCTTTCAAGTAATGTGATAATTAAGTACCGTTACTGTGTTTCCTCCCATGAATCGCTAGGGAAGGGTATCAAGTCGTTCTTTTCATTTTTATTTTGCGTTATCATCAGGCATTCTGCAGTGCATCGTATTTTCCGAATACGATGCCGGAGGCAGTTTAGCACTGGTCGCCCTCGTGCTTATTCCTGTTTAGCAGAAGGCGACTTTTTTTTTCTTTTAAGGCATTAATTGGATCACGTGCCATGCTACCGCCTATCTGTGCACTGTTAGCATTTCACTATCTTGCAATAACAGAATATCGGCCTTAAGGCCTTAGTACTTATGAAGCATGACGTAGCTGATCTGTTTATATAACGCACGACATACAAACGGGATGATGTAATTCATTCATTCGCGCAAGTTTGAGAACGGAAATGAGGTTCTATGTTGCAAAATAATACTAATAGCTACCGATGGGATGTAACAATGAATTACTATTTTCATCAATGTAAACATCTGTGTGAGGAGAATAGTACTTTCTCATAATTAACTGTGAACTCTAAATACGAATGGATGTTCTAATTGGCAACATATCACTAACAAATATCGGTTAAATTCCATGACGTAATTAATTCAATTTGATTTCGATATTAATTCTTAAAACAGTTTAAATTATATCAGTTGCAACGCTAATCGGACAAGAACCTCATGGGCAGCACTAAACAAGCGATTTGAAGATGTCAAGTCCAAAGTGCCCTTCAAATACCAACAAAATCGCTGGTAAACGAAGAAATCCATCACTTCCTAAAAACTGTTCCCAACTAAAAGACTGCTCGAATACCACAGGGCGGGATTAATTGTAGAAGAAGGCAATAGACAATAGGCCAATCAACTTAATGTATAAATTCAAATATTTAAACAGTCGAAGTAGTTATTAAGTTCGTTTCACCAAAAATCCTACCCGTGCAAACAAACTACACTTCCTTCAGACGTACGAGTTTGAATAATAATCGCCTCATATTCTACCTGTTTTTCGTAGGTGTGGTATCATTGTCAAGTTTTGTTCAACTAGTTTCTATTATACACTCCTGGAAATTGAAATAAGAACACCGTGAATTCATTGTCCCAGGAAAGGGAAACTTTATTGACACATTCCTGGGGTCAGATACATCACATGATCACACTGACAGAACCACAGGCACATAGACACAGGCAACAGAGCATGCACAATGTCGGCACTAGTACAGTGTATATCCACCATTCGCAGCAATGCAGGCTGCTATTCTCCCATGGAGACGATCGTAGAGATGCTGGATGTAGTCCTGTGGAACGTCTTGCCATGCCATTTCCACCTGGCGCCTCAGTTGGACCAGCGTTCGTGCTGGACGTGCAGACCGCGTGAGACGACGCTTCATCCAGTCCCAAACATGCTCAATGGGGGACAGATCCGGAGATCTTGCTGGCCAGGGCAGTTGACTTACACCTTCTAGAGCACGTTGGTTGGCACGGGATACATGCGGACGTGCATTGTCCTGTTGGAACAGCAAGTTCCCTTGCCGGTCTAGGAATGGTAGAACGATGGGTTCGATGACGGTTTGGATGTACCGTGCACTATTCAGTGTCCCCTCGACGATCACCAGTGGTGTACGGCCAGTGTAGGAGATCGCTCCCCACACCATGATGCCGGGTGTTGGCCCTGTGTGCCTCGGTCGTATGCAGTCCTGATTGTGGCGCTCACCTGCACGGCGCCAAACACGCATACGACCATCATTGGCACCAAGGCAGAAGCGACTCTCATCGCTGAAGACGACACGTCTCCATTCGTCCCTCCATTCACGCCTGTCGCGACACCACTGTAGGCGGGCTGCACGATGTTGGGGCGTGAGCGGAAGACGGCCTAACGGTGTGCGGGACCGTAGCCCAGCTTCATGGAGACGGTTGCGAATGGTCCTCGCCGATACCCCAGGAGCAACAGTGTCCCTAATTTGCTGGGAAGTGGCGGTGCGGTCCCCTACGGCACTGCGTGGGATCCTACGGTCTTGGCGTGCATCCGTGCGTCGCTGCAGTCCGGTCCCAGGTCGACGGGCACGTGCACCTTCCGCCGACCACTGGCGACAACATCGATGTACTGTGGAGACCTCACGCCCCACGTGTTGAGCAATTCGGCGGTACGTCCACCCAGCCTCCCGCATGCCCACTATACGCCCTCGCTCAAAGTCCGTCAACTGCACATACGGTTCACGTCCACGCTGTCGCGGCATGCTACCAGTGTTAAAGACTGCGATGGAGCTCCGTATGCCACGGCAAACTGGCTGACACTGACGGCGGCGGTGCACAAATGCTGCGCAGCTAGCGCCATTCGACGGCCAACACCGCGGTTCCTGGTGTGTCCGCTGTGCCGTGCGTGTGATCATTGCTTGTACAGCCCTCTCGCAGTGTCCGGAGCAAGTTTGGTGGGTCTGACACACCGGTGTCAATGTGTTCTTTTTTCCATTTCCAGGAGTGTATATTGTATTTTTAAATAATTCACTTGCCGACTGTGCATCTCATATAGAATTCCATGCATTGCTGTATCTGATCTTTCTCTAAAACTTTCTACAGAGTTAGCAGTTACATAAAGTTGCAAACATGTAATGCCTATTTGAATATTTTACATACAAATATGCCGAGAGTTAAGCAGAAGTGTTGGTTACATTTTATGTAGCCAGCTTAATCCTAGTGTAATTGTAACATGGACAAATATTTATGAATTGTTACAATTTCTTTAATATTCAACTTATAGGGAAGGGACTAATCTTCTTATATCATTTTCAAAACTGCTCACCAACATGCCATCGTCTTTGACGGCAGCAATTATTTATCTTTTTAAGGTGGTCTTCTAAACACTCGATTGGTTAACGAGGTAAATAAATGCTAAAGACTACTAAGTTTTCATTTATAAGCAAGGAATTGGATTACTGAGCTCAGGGAGAAGAATTTGTTAATACGAATATCAATGACGGTTTGAGTTTGTGTATATGAGAATTTTTACAAGCAACTTATATCCTGGGAAACAGCATTAGCACAAATCGAGTGTTATCAGTTTTCACCTACAGACGTGAATCCTGGTGATTTACAGAAAGAAAGAAATGGCATGAGTATTTGAACACAAATTGAAGAAATTATATTTGAACCCATAATTGCACAACAATACTTTTACGCTGCAGCTCCTTCAGAGAATCACACGCAGTACTCACAAATAACACCAAAAGGCTGCAGTGTACGGGCACTCTGTCAGACCACCACCAAAGAGGCGTATGATAAGAGCGACAGAACAACTTGCCACCAGAAGACGACCTCTTCGACACCCATGTACAAGATACCTAATCAAAGTGAGTGATTGCAAATATTAGCACAGGGCAGGAGGAAAATTATTTGCGAGCACGTATATAACACCCAAACCTTCAGATGTCAGACACTCACATCGGTAATAAATGTTAGAGTACCAACCAAAACATCGATTTTGTTCATGCTGTGTGCTGTCGTGATCTAGAACATGCTGTTGTCCAATACAACATGCGTAAACGATAATTAAAAGTAACAGCAGAACTGCGGAGTATAGGAAAAACGTATCTGTGCGATACTAACCCTAATATCTCTGGTAGGAGAGTTAGGAGAACGTCAGATCGTTACACCAAAGGTCCCAAGTCCGAAACTCACTGATAGCGATTTTTTTTCCAAAAATTTTTCTGGCATGTAAAAGGACGTTTAGGAGTTGTAGTAATGTTCTTTTGGCAGCCTGCTTTCGCTTCGTTAGTTCAAAATAGCAACCCTATAGAGTACACTTGTGCAGATAGGTATGGTGTTATCTACACAAATGTATGCTATAGCTTTGCGAAACGAAGCAAAAGCAGGTTGTCAAAAGAACGTTGCTACAAACTCCAAAACGTCCTTTTACATCTCAGAAAAATGTTCTCCCGTATAACGATTCCAATCGTAAAGCGTCAAAAAATAAATAAATAAGTTGCTGTTCGTAGATTTCGAATACGGGAGCTCTAGTTCGACAATCTGGCGTTCTACCAACTCGCCTAGGATAGATTTTTGCATTAATGGCTGACAGAAACGTTTTCCCTTAATCCGTAGTTTTGGTGTTACTTTTAATTACCGTTTACACATGCTCTACTGCGTGACAGCACACAGCACGAACAAAAACGGTGTTTTGGTTGATACTCTATCGACACACAACGTTTGGTACCGGTCTGGGTTTCTGAGATCTGAAGGCGTGAGTGTAAGTGCATCAAGATTGTTCGTTCTAAAACGAACACCCTTTACGGTTTGTAAAGCTAAATAAAATAATAATAATAGATATAATAATAGTAATCATAGGAATGTTATAGATAGAAGCGAATTCGAGTCCGGAAGTAGAGGCTAAACCATTACGTTTCGTCTTGCTAGGGCAGCGGAATGGAGCAGCAGAATACGATTCTCATGAAAGGAATAGCAACGTCTAACATTAAGTCAACAAATACATCAAGTGAGCGACTTTCTGATGACTTTTTCCGATAGTAAGAGCATAGGAGGCTGATTTAAATTAGGATACGCTACACGGATAGGAGCAGAAGCTTGATCCCATAGAAAACAGTGCATTCATCTACCCATTAGTGACATTGGCTTGAACACGAAATTTGCATCTGTTACGTAGTATTTTTAGTAGTCATCGGATATCGTCAAATTGCCCGACCAGTATGAGAAAGTAAATTTATCGCTGCCGGAGTCCGTTTCTACAAAATTCTACTGGCTGTGTGACAGCGTATGCTACAAACGCGACGGCTGTTATTACTGCAGCCTTGATCAAGATGTCTACTGAAGAAGGCTGCCTGCTATTGTAGCCGAAACGTACACACAGAAGAATTTTATGGCAATGCCCATTTAACATTTGGCTATTGGCATATTTCTTGAGCAGATACTAGAGCGGTCATCACTGCTCCTAACTTCCGATAATCGGTTCCTTTTGCTGTTACTACTCGGTGAAGACTGTAATATGAAAGGTTAATATCGTTATAGCCCCACTGGGCGTCCTCTTTTATAGACGCCTACAAGCAAGCAAACATCTGTCGTTACCCTACACTCCTTCAGCTCGTTTGGCGAAGGTTGCTGACACAAAACACAAATACCACAAACAAAATGATTACATATAAGTTATTCACATACACTATGTGATCAAAAATATCCGGACACCTGGCTGAAAGTGATTTACAAGTTCGTGGCTCCCTCCATCGGTAATGCTAGAATTCAGTATGGTATTGGCCCACCCTTATCCTTGATGACAGCTTCCACTCTCGCAGGCATACATTCAATCAGGTGCTGGAAGGATTCTTGGGGAATGGCAGCTCATTCTTCACGGAGTGCTGCACTGAGGAGAGGTATCGATATCGGTCGCTGAGACCTGGCACGATGTCGGCGTTCAAAACATCCCAAAGTTGATCTGCAAGATTCAGGTCAGGACTCTGCGCAGGCCAGGGATGTTATTGTCGTGTAACCACTCCGCAACAGGCCGTGAATAATGAAAAGGTGCTCTCGGTCGTGTTGAAAGATGAAATCGCCAACCCCGAATTGCTCTTCAACACTGGGAAGCAAGAAGGTGCTTAAAACATCAAAGTAGGCCTGTGCTGTGATAATTCCACTCAAAGCAACAAGGGTGCAAGCCCCCCTCCATGAGAAACACGACCACGCCACAGGACCACCGCCTCCGAATTTTACTGTTGGCACTACACACGCAGGCAGATGACGAACATTCGCCATATCCACACCATGCCAGCGGATCGCCACATTGAGTACCGTGATTCGTCACTCCGCACAACGTTTTTCCACTGTTCAAGCGTCCAATGTTTACGCTCCTTACACCAGGCGAGGCGTCGTTTGGCATTTACCGGTGTGATGTTTGGCTTGTCAGCAACCGCTCGACCATGAAATCCAAGTTTTCTCACCTCCCGCCTAACTGTCATAGTACTTGTAGTGGATTCTGATGTAGTTTGGAATTCCTGTGTGATGATCTTGATAGATGTCTGCCTAATACAGATTACGACAGCCGATGTCGGCCTGCAGGCTTTTGTGCTGTAGGTGTCCCTTCACGTTTCCATTTCGCTGTCACACCGAAAACAGTGGACCAAGGGATGTTTGGGAGTGTGGAAATCTAGCGTAGGGACGTATGACACAAGTGACACCAAATCACCTGACCACCTTCGAAGTCCGTGAGTTCCGCGAAGCGCCCCATTCTGCTCTCTCGTGATGTCTAGTGACTACTGAGGTGGCTGATATGGAGTACCTGGCAGTAGGTAGAGCATAATGCACTTAATACGGAAAACGTATGTTTTTGGTTGTCTCCTGATACTTTTGATCACATGGAGTAAGTAAATAAATTTTATACCAATACTTGCGAGTAAGTGTTGATGTGATAATAAATGTCCTTGGGAATATGGGTAGGTAGTGTTCCGAAGTATCAGTAAAGCGAGGAAGCAGTCTATCTTCAATAATTTTTTGAAAATCGTTGTCTGCATTTCAGTTTTGTCATGTCTGTAGAGCAATAAAATAGTAAAACGAGTGTCTTCCATTAAATGAAACAACAAGTTTACTGTTACCAGTCACCGTTTTATTTTTCCACGACGCGTTTCGAAGGTTTAAACCTCCATCATCGGGTGGATTTACATTTGTTAGTATTACATATGTGTGTGTGTTGTGTTACGACATTTGGAGGAACTTGTGGCACAACACACACACATATGTAATACTAACAAATGTAAATCCACCCGATGATGGAGGTTTAAACCTTCGAAACGCGTCGTGGAAAAATAAAACGGTGACTGGTAACAGTAAACTTGTTGTTTCATTTAATGTCAGTAACAGTCACGGTAAAGCCTAACCTAAAAATGTTCACATTTAAGAGTGTCTTCCATGTATGTCAACGCACTGACTACGTGAAAAATTACGTAAGGTCTTTGCAACGAGCTGGTCATTTATAGCACAAATGAAATTTCAATCTGTTTATTTACTGAGAGAGAATATAAAAGAGAAAAATCGAAAGCTGAAATGAACCTATGTGACACACTTTAAATGTTTATACTCTAGATTTTGTTGTTGACAAAAGCCAGGTGACATCTGACGGTGTGACTGCATAGATGTATTTTTAGCTGCTACCTGTCTGGGATGACTGCTGCGATATCTTTGGTGCCGAGGCTTTGTTGTCTCGTTGTTGGGTGACGTGGAGCAAATACAGCGATGTTAAATTCCATAAACCATATGGAGAGACTCCAGGAACTAATAAACTGCGACGCCTACTCCGAAGACTCACACTATCAAAACATATTAAACAAAAAAATAAAAAAAAACAACAAAAAAAACAGTTTTCACTGCTCCGCCGTAAAACGTGACAACACGCAACAGACTGCTGATCCTAGAAAACGCCACTCAATGTTAACCTTGGGCAGCTGACTAACATGCTCTTTATTACACGGCTCGCACTTTTATTCCCACTTCTCAAAGTCAAATAGTATTTGACGCTCGGGTAGTACATACAGTAGCAATTATGACTACATCTAACCATGTAATATAGTTTACTACACCGATAAAAATAGTTCACTGTACTCATCTCGACAGCGTAACGTAGCTCAGAGTCTCTTTTTGAGTGTAAATTATACTCATTTTTCT